>NW_028327376.1:0-305298 GCF_031878675.1 Megascapheus bottae | reverse complement strand
AGCAAGACATGTCTAAATCTAAAAATAACTGTTTGGTGAAAACATTCATTTGAGCTCATGTTTTTTGTGTTAAGTGTATCTGATTGAGTCCAATTTTCTTGTTATATGTCAATGTCTGATTATTTAAAAGTCTCCGTTTCTCTGTCTTGTTCGTGTTACATGTTTTTCCTTGTCCAGTTTTGTCTTTAAAATTGGTACCATTTCTAAGTATGGATCCTTATGGGTTTTCTGTGCATACTCAAGCACACATCCTTGTTATTTTTTTGAACATTTCTGGGCCTAGCATGGCCCCTCCCCCATGTCTCCAGTTGTAACAAGCCCTGGAAAAATAAATTCCAGCTAAGTTGCCTTGCAAAAAGTTTTGTTTTGAACCTGGTTCTCATCTGTAAGAGTAAAATTGGCAAAACTCTCTTGACACAAACTTCCGGAAATTGAACGTCCGATATTAATTTTGCGCGCTTTATGATCTTTGAGTATGAATGTGTGTGAATGAGTGAGTGAACATGTTCAAGGTTAAATTGTCAGCATGCTGTATAAAACAATGGATAAATTTATACTTAAACACAAAGACAATTGGGTAAATCTAAGCTTAAAACTTCAACAAAAATATTAGGTTTGAATGTTTACTATGTCTCAAAGGATTATTGCATTGTCTTAAAGAAAAACTGGTAAATATTTTTCTAGATCCTGAAATCTGCATTTTATTGCAGGGCATATAGCTGTTTACATTGTAAACATTGTATCCTGTTTAGCACAGAGGTATTAGGGAATTTGGGATTTATTACCTTAAGTTAAAGTTTGGAGACATGTATTAGAGATTTAAATGTAAAATTGTTCATTAACGTCAGAAACTTTGTCTGTCTGTCTTTTCTTGCAAACTGACACTAGAAATCTAATGGTAAAATGTGGATAATGTGATTAGTATTTTAAAGGAATGTTTAAAGGTTTATCTCTGTATGATTTGGTTTCATGTTACTGGATTGCAATTGGATGTATCTTAGAAAAAGGAGGAAACTAAGTTCAGACTTAGATTTTTGGTGCACTGATGATGTTTGTAGTTCTTGCATTAAGGAAAAACATATTTGGGTTTAAACTGTGGGAGTTCTAGGCAGCAATCTTAACTGAAAAAAAAAAGCCTCTTCTAAAAGGAGGCCTGAAGGCAAAGGGCGTTCCTTGAGCCCAAGGAGACCTGGAGAAAAGGGAGTGCCTTGAGCCCTTAAAGGTTTTTCAAATGCAAATGAAGACTAAAATGTTAAGTGTTTAAGTTTAAAAAGTGTAAACGTTTTAAAGAACATTAGAATTGGGTTTCTGAATAATATTTGAAAGTGAAGTTGTCTTAAATGTTTTAAGAAAGAGAAAAAGGGAAAATCAGGACTACCAAAATAACTTCCAGCTAGCCCATGGAGAAGTACAGCAATCCTTATTCAGATGTAACTTTGGCTTTTACCAGGTTCTAGGTAAGCTCATGCTTAGAGACTATTTCTGTGTTGACCACCTTGTTGCTTTAATTGGAGTAACGTGGGCTTTTGTAGGACTCACTGATCTGAAAACTGCAGTTCTGAGCCAACCCCGGGCAAAGCAAAGTCCCTGTGAGACTGTGGTGTCTAATCTGGCAGCAGAGTGCTAATTGAGGCAGAGTTGCTTTGGAGCTCAAAGTGGCAGAGTGCTAGCCTTGAGCTGGAGAGCTGAGGGACAGTACCCAGACCCCGAGTTCAAGTCCAGCAACCAAGCAAGTGAAATGCCCATGGGATGTTTATCCCTTTAAGGGCTGAGCTACTTCGCCCTAACAGCAATCCAGCCACAACTGGGGAAAGGGGACCGAAGACCCCCGTGGGGAGAGCTTGTGTCCCCATCTCTGGGGTCAATACTGAGCAGGTGGAGAGACACTACTGGGACTATGAAGTATCCAGATGCAGAAAGCCTCTGCGGTGATGGCAGAGATGGTGTCAGATCCTAGAGTCACTCGTGCTTGGCCATTCAATATTATTCAGAGCCGGGAGGTCATAGAATAGTTTGTAAGCATGCCTTACTAATGCCCATGCCTTTCATAACTGGGCAGGAACTTGTCAATCATCTGTGATAGTGGTAGTTTAAAGTTCTAACTGAGTAAAGTTTGATTTGACCCCAGCCACAAATTCAGGAAAGTTTGTGGATCTGACAACTAAAGCATTGTTTAAGGTTGCAGAGATTTAGTTCCCCAGACAATCAGGAAAATGCCTTGAACCTGGTGCGCTGGCCAGCACGGGTCTACTTCTGCACGGGCATGATTTTCAACACCTCGTCCTTGAGAGACGCCCCCAGGAAGAAGTCGATGATCTCAGACTCCTTGTTGGGAAGGGAGAAACAGATAGATCTCCTCCAAAGACTTGATCTTCATGTCCTTAACCAGGCGGCCCAGCTTGGTGATGGGGATCCATTCCTTGTCTTCGGCTTTGCCTCCGCGAGCCCCGCGGCCGCGCCCCGGCCTCTCCCAGGACCGCGACCTCGGCTCCAGAGGCCACTACCGAAGCCTCCTCGGAAGCCGCCGCGGCCTCCGGGCCCTCCCGCTGCACCGGCGTCGTCCGCCATTTGGTGTCTTCCCGGAGAAGAGAATTAGACCAAGGGACCAAAGTCATTTTTGGAAAATGTGACAGGATAATTAGGGGTATAGAAAAGAGTAAAAATTGCACTTGTGTTTCTTTTAAAGTAAAGACGGGGGAGATGTTGGGGACTGACTGTGGGGTCAGTGACCTTGGACCCGCACAATTGAGTACACAAGGAAGTAAGCTCTTATCATGATTTTGGGCTGTGTCAATAGCTTCTCATTTAACCTGTTTGGGACTTGATAGCTTCTCATTCAACCTATTTCAGACTTGATACTGTTTGTACGAATGTAGCCCCTGGCAGTTCCCTAGTTAAAAGATGTGTATTTAAGATTGAGAACTGGAAATAAACTGGGCTACGGTCTTGAGCGACAGGCTTCTTAAGCTGTGGCTCCTGATTTGGGCTGTAGCCCTCCTGAACCCCATCTGTTTGTCTCTCTTCTAATTTTTCCTAGTCCTTGCCCCCTATTTCAGGAACCCCAATCTGCGAACCCTGGTTTGCTGCCGGTTGGCCCCGGCACTATGACTTCAAACTCATCCATTCTTTGATTCACACACCTCCATTTTGACTTCACACACCTCCATATTGTGACTTCACACACCTGCATTTGTGACTTCACACACCAAAATTTTGACTTCACACACATCCATGATTTGACTTCACACACCTCCATTCTCTGACTTCACACACCTCCATTTTGACTTCACACACTTCCATTCTGTGACTTCACACACCTCCATTCTGTGACTTCACACACCTCCATTGTTTGACTTCACACACCTGCATTTTGACTTCACACACCTCCATTTTATGGCTTCACACACCTTCATTCTTACTTCAGAAACATCCATTCTATGACTTCACAAACCTCCCTTCTGTGAATTCACACACCTCCATTCTGAGTTCACACACCTCCATTCTGTGACTTCACACACCTCCATTCTGTAACTTCACACCCCTCCATTCTATGACTTCACACACCTCCATCTGTGACTTCACACACCTCCATTCCATGACTTCACACACCTCCATTGTATGAGTTCACACACCTCCATTCTGTGACTTCACACACCTCCATTTTATGACTTCACACACCTCCATTCTGACTTCACACACTTCCATTTTGACTTCAAACACCTCATTTCTGTGACTTCACACACCTCCATTCTATGATTTCACAGAACTCCATTCTATGACTTCACACACGTCCATTCTATGACTTCACACACCTCCTTTCTGAGTTGACACACCTCCATCCTGTTACTTCAAACACCTCCAATCTGACTTCACACACCTCCATTCTATGACTTCACACACCTCCATTCTGTGACTTCAAAAACCAACATTCTACGACTTCAAACACCTCCATTCTATGACTTCACACACCTCCATTCTATGACTTCACACACATCCTTTCTGAGTTGACACACCTCCATTCTGTTACTTCACACACCTCCAATCTGACTTCACACACCTCCAATCTGTGACTTTACACACCTGCACTCTGTGACTACACACAAATCCATTCTGTGATTTCACACACCTCCATTCTATGACTTCACACACCTCCATTCTTTCACTTCACACACCTCCATTCTATGAATTCACACACCTCCATTGTAATTTCACACAACTCTATTCTGTGACTTCACACACCTGCCTTCTGTGACTTCACACACCTCCATTCTATGACTTCACACACCTCCATTCTATGACTTCACACACCTCCTTTCTGTAACTTCACACACTTCAAATATTTGACCTCACAAACCTGCATTCCATGACTTCACAGACCTCCATTCTATGACTTCACACACCTCTTTCTTTGACTTCACACACCTCCATTTTGACTTCACACACCTCCATTCTGTGACTTCACACACCTCCATTCTGTGACTTCACACACCTCAATTTTGACTTCACACACTTCCATTCTGTGACTTCACACACCTCCATTTTTTCACTTCCCACACCTCCATTCTTTGATTTCACACACGTCCAGTCCATGATTTCACACACCTCCATTCTATGAGTTCACACACCTCCACTCTATGACTTCACACACTTCCATTATATCACTTCACACACCTCGATTCTGTGACGTCACACACCTGCATTCTATGACTTCACACACCTCCATTCTGTGACTTCACACACCTCAATCTGTGACTTCACAAACCTCCATTCTATGATTTCACACACCTCCATTCTATGACTTCACACACCTCCATTCTCTGACTTCACACACATCCATTTTGACTTCACACACTTCCATTCTGTGACTTCACACACCTCCATTCTGTGACTTAACACACATCCATTGTTTGACTTCACACACCTGCATTTTGACTTCACACACCTCCATTCTATGACTTCACACACCTTCATTCTTACTTCAGAAACATCCATTCTATGAATACACAAACCTACCTTCTGTGAATTCACACACCTCCATTCTGAGTTCACACACCTCTATTCTGTGACTTCACACACCTCCATTCTATGATTTCACACACCTCCATCTGTGACTTCACACACCTCCATTCTATGACTTCCACACCTCCATTCTGTAACTTCACATACCACCATTCTATGACTTCACACACCTCCATTGTGACTTCACATACCTCCATTCTATGAGTTCACACACCTCCATTCTGACTTCACACACCTCCGTTCTATGAGTTCACACACCTCCATTCTGACTTCACACACCTCCATTCTATGACTTAGCACACCTCAATTCTGACTTCACACACCTCCATTCTGTGACTTCACACACCTCCATGACATGACTTTACATACCTCCATTCGATGACTTCACACACCTCCATTCCATGACTTCACAACCTCCATTCTATGAGTTCACACACCTTCATTCTATGAGTTCACAAACTCCATTTTTACTTCCCACACCTCCATTCTATGACTTCACACACCTCCATTGTGACTTCACACACCTCCATTCTATGAGTTCACACACCTCCATTCTGACTGCATACACCTCAATTCTAAGACTTCACACAGCTCCATTCTGACTTCACACACCTCCATTCTATGACTTCGCACACCTCTATTCTGACTTCACACACCTCCATTCTATGACTTCACACACCTCCATTGTGACTTCAGACAACTCGATTCTGTGACTTCACACACCTCCCTTCTGTGACTTCACACACCTCCATTCTATGACTTCCCACACATCCATTCTATGACTAAACACACTTCCAATCTATGACTTCACACACCTCCATTCTATGACTTCACACACCTCCATTCTATGACTTCACACACCTGCATTCTGACTTCACAAACCTCCATTCAATGACTTCATACACCTCCATTCTATGACTTCACACACCTCCATTCTACGACTTCACACACCTCCATTCTATGACTTCACACACCTGCATTCTGACTTCACACACCTCCATTCCATGACTTCACACAACAGTATTCTATGACTTCACACACCGCCATTCTGTACCTTTACACACTTCCAATGTTTGACTTCACAAACCTCCATTCCATGACTTCATACACCTCCATTCTATGATGTTGGGGACTGACTGTCGGGTCAGTGACCTTGGACCCGCACAATTGAGTACACAAGGAAGTAAGCTCTTATCATGATTTTGGGCTGTGTCAATAGCTTCTCATTTAACCTGTTTGGGACTTGATAGCTTCTCATTCAACCTATGTCAGACTTGATACTGTTTGTACGAATGTAGCCCCTAGCAGTTCCCTAGTTAAAAGATGTGTATTTAAGATTGAGAACTGGAAATAAACTGGGCTACGGTCTTGGGCGACAGGCTTCTTAAGCTGTGGCTCCTGATTTGGGCTGTAGCCCTCCTGAACCCCATCTGTTTGTCTCTCTTCTAATTTTTCCTAGTCCTTGCCCCCTATTTCAGGAACCCCAATCTGCGAACCCTGGTTTGCTGCCGGTTGGCCCCGGCATCTGGCGCCTGAACACGGACTTGTTGCTAGGGCCTTTAGGCTTGCCTAAAGGTTGAGAAAGGGATTGAGGCCGTAAGGCTGCAGCCGGAGGCGGTGGGTGTGAGGGGTAAGGTTTAGAATCAGACACCATAGTGGCCTGAGGGTCATATTTCTTTCCTACTTCTGGGGGGGCTCTCTGCTCTGTCCCCATTTTCGATAGAAGATGTAGCATTTCTTCTAACTTCTTCTCTATCGTAGCCACCCGGCCCTCCAATGACTCATCATAACTTTCCTCCTTGGTATTCAGACCTGAATTCTGATACTCAATATCTACTGGTTGTTGTTCCCTTTGCAAGATCTCACTTAGACTCTCTTGGGCTGCGGCATATGGCTCAGCCTCAGGTTCTTCAGAAGGGTCCTTTAACTCATAAAGTTCCCTTAATTCAAGATTAAGTTCAGCATTTTCATGTAGAGGATCTATGTATTCACTTACTAAACTCCATGCAGTAGCAGCCTCTATTGGGGTCTTCTCGGGGCCATATACATCATAATAATCTAGAATTCTTTTTCCTATCCGCTGCCAGGCTTTTTGGAATTCCTCCTCTATAGACCTCGGGCATGCCTCCTCGACAAACTGTAGGAAGCTCTGAAGCACCCCTTTTTCCACCCGCGTTCCGTGGGCTTCAAATAGGCCTGTTAAGATCGGTAGAAATAACCCATGGCTATTAGCTTGACCCATAATTTTTACTCCTGACTATACACTCTCTTAAGATCTTCTCTTAATAGTCCTACGATGTGTTACTCACCACAGGGAGGGGGTTTACTGAGGCAACAAAGCATATACCAGATACCGATAAAAAATATGAATTTACAAAACAAGTTACCTTTTGGTTTAGAAGGGTATTTGCTGACACTAACATAAAGACACTAAAATAAAGACGGGGGCTGTAGTTTGTCCTGCCCCTCATGCTGATCCCATAAATTGGCTCTCTGAAGAACCGGTATGGGTCGAACAGTGGCCTCTTTCACTAGAAAAGATCATTGCAGTACAGCAGCTGGTACAGGAACAGCTGGACTTGGGGCATGTGGCCCCTTCTAACTCTCCATGGAATTCTCCAATTTTTGTTATAAAGAAAAAGTCAGGTAAATGGAGGCTGTTACAGGATTTGAGAAAAATAAATGCCACAATGGAACTGATGGGGGCCCTACAGCCTGGCTTGCCTTCACCCATGGCAATCCCAAAGGATACTTATAAGATTATTATAGATTTGAAGGATTGTTTCTATACTATACCCCTGGCACCTCAAGACTGTAAGCGCTTTGCCTTCAGCGTCCCCTCTGTTAATTTTAAAGAACCCATGAAGCGATATCACTGGCTTGTGCTCCCACAGGGCATGGCAAATAGCCCAACTTTATGTCAAAGTTTTGTAGCTAGAGCCATTTCTTCCACTCGTGAAAAATTTTCTTCTGTTTATATTGTTCATTATATGGATGACATCTTGTTGGCTTGTTCTGACCCTATCGTCGTACGACAAGCCTTTGGACAACCAAAGCAAGATCTGAGCCTCTTTGGCCTTATAATAGCAGCTGAAAAGGTTCAGGAACATCCCCCTTTTACATATCTAGGCCATATATTAGGCTCACACTATTTTAAAAGCCAAAAAATACAATTAAAAACTTCCCACTTAAGAACTCTTCATGATTTTCAGCAATTCTTAGGAGATATAAATTGGCTTCGGCCTTATCTAAAGCTCTCCACAGGAGAGTTAAAACCCCTTTTTGATCTCTTAAAAGGAGATACCAACCCTACATCCTTGCGTGAATTAAATCCTGACGCCAGGAGGGCCATCCAAATTGTAGAAAAGGCAATTTCCCAGCAACAAGTGACCTATTGTGACTATTCTAAACCATGGGGAGTTTATATTTTAGCTACTTCTCACTCCCCAACTGCTGTATTGTGGCAGGATGGCCCACTTTTATGGCTTTATCTACCATCAACACCCGGCAAAATGCTCACCCCCTACTACGAATTGGTAGCTAATTTGATACATATGTGCCGAGTGGATTCCCGTAAATATTTAGGTCAGGAACCTCATTTTATCTGTGTCCCATATAATCTACAACAACAAGATTGGCTATTCGCCCATTGTGATTCTTGGGCCATTGCTTGGGCCAATTATACGGGGAAAATTTTGCATCACTACCCGTCTAACAAACTTCTCCAATTTGCTGCGTGTCATACGTTTCTATTTCCTTCCATAGTACAGGCCTCGCCTTTATCTTCTGCTGCTTTGGTATTTACAGATGGATCCTCTAATGGAAAGGCTGCTTTGACCATTAATGGGAAATCTCAATCTTGGGTTACGGGTTTTTCCTCTGCCCAAGAGGTGGAATTAGAGGCTGTTTTACAAGCACTCGTCCTGTTACAAGACGAGCCCTTTATCTTATACTCAGACAGTCAATATGTAATTCGTGCTCTTCAAGTCATAGAAACTGTTCCCTTTATTGGAACTACTAACTCCAATATTCAGACCCAATTTCGCCAAGTACAAACTTTGCTTTGTTCTCGCAACCACCCCTGTTTTTTTGGCTTTGTTCGAGCTCACACTAATCTTCCTGGCCCTTTAAGTGAGGGCAATGCAGTTACTGACTCAGCCACCAGAGTTTACTTAACTCAGGTTGAACTTGCTAAGCAGTCACATGCCATCCATCATCAAAACAGCCGAGCCTTGCGGCGACAGTTTAAATTATCTAGAGAAGCGGCACGTCAAATAGTTAAGACTTGCTCCAACTGTGTCCCTTTTTCACCAGCCCCCCATTTAGGTATAAATCCACGAGGACTGCTTTCTAATCACATTTGGCAGATGGATGTCACACATGTTCCATCATTTGGCCGATTAAAATATGTCCATGTTACTGTAGATACTTATTCTAATTTTATCTTGGCCACCCCCCTTGCTGGGGAAGCCACTAAACATTGTATCTCTCACTGCATTCGATGCTTTGCTGAGATGGGGATTCCCTCGCAAATAAAAACAGATAATGGCCCTGGCTATGCAAGCCGAGCATTTCAATCCTTCTGCCATTCCTATAATATCACTCATATTACAGGCATTCCTTACAATCCTCAAGGTCAAGGCATTGTGGAGAGAGCTAATGGATTATTAAAACATCAAATTGCTAAAATACAGAAAGGAGAGTCATATCCCGCTACCCCTGTGAATATACTTAATCATGCTTTATTTGTTTTAAATTTTTTGAATTTGGATTCAAATAATTTATCTGCTGCTCAGCGATTCTGGGAAAAAAGAGCGCAGCGTCCTTTTGCCTTAGTAAAGTGGAAGGATCCCCTAACTGGTGCTTGGCATGGACCCGATCCTGTTCTAACCTGGGGTCGAGGGCATGTATGTGTTTTTTCACAAGGAGAAAATGACGCCCGCTGGCTGCCTGAACGCTGTGTTCGGATCGTGGAGAGTGACAGTGGCCATCCAAGCAGCGACTCACTGGGCCTACACCCCCAACCCTCCAGTGGTGCATCCTGCGACGTGGGAAGGACCTGAGTTATTTGTGCATGTCAATCGGGACTGCTACTGATCCACTTGTTCCACACATTCATATGAGCTGTGTTTCTCCTCCTTTTACTACTATGTAGGGACCTTTTAACATATTTATTTACTCTACACAATTTAATATGTGACATTATTTTGTCTTTACCATCCCTCTTCTTAATAACCTTTTTTGTAAAAGATGCCCAGGTGAAAAGCAAAGGCCTCCAGAGTTAAGTAGAAGTCGGCTTACCCCCCTGTATGTCTGCGTTTTATTTTATTTTATTTTATTTTATTTTGTTTGTTTGTTTGGAAAGGTGCACTGTGGGCCTAAAACAGAGGCCTGGGTGGTCAAGGGACGCCTTGACCCCCCCTCCCCTTCTGAGTTTCTTGTCCATAACAAGGCATACCTGAGAGTCCCACCAGCAAGACATGTCTAAATCTAAAAATAACTGTTTGGTGAAAACATTCATTTGAGCTCATGTTTTTTGTGTTAAGTGTATCTGATTGAGTCCAATTTTCTTGTTATATGTCAATGTCTGATTATTTAAAAGTCTCCGTTTCTCTGTCTTGTTCGTGTTACATGTTTTTCCTTGTCCAGTTTTGTCTTTAAAATTGGTACCATTTCTAAGTATGGATCCTTATGGGTTTTCTGTGCATACTCAAGCACACATCCTTGTTATTTTTTTGAACATTTCTGGGCCTAGCATGGCCCCTCCCCCATGTCTGCAGTTGTAACAAGCCCTGGAAAAATAAATTCCAGCTAAGTTGCCTTGCAAAAAGTTTTGTTTTGAACCTGGTTCTCATCTGTGTGACTTCACACACCAAAATTTTGACTTCACACACGTCCATGATTTGACTTCACACACCTCCATTCTCTGACTACACACCTCCATTTTGACTTCACACACTTCCATTCTGTGACTTCACACACCTCCATTCTGTGACTTCACACACCTCCATTGTTTGACTTCACACACCTGCATTTTGACTTCACACACCTCCATTTTATGGCTTCACACACCTTCATTCTTACTTCAGAAACATCCATTCTATGACTTCACAAACCTTCCTTCTGTGAATTCACACACCTCCATTGTGAGATCACACACCTCCATTCTATGAGTTCACACACCTCCATTCTGACCGCATACACCTCAATTCTAAGACTTCACACAGCTCCATTTTGACTTCACACACCTCCATTCTATGACTTCGCACACCTCTATTCTGACTTCACACACCTCCATTCTATGACTTCACACACCTCCATTGTGACTTCAGACAACTCGATTCTGTGACTTCACACACCTCCCTTCTGTGACTTCACACACCTCCATTCTATGACTTCACACACCTCCATTCTATGACTTCCCACACATCCATTCTATGACTAAACACACTTCCAATCTATGACTTCACACACGTCCATTCTATGACTTCACACACCTCCATTCTATGACTTCACACACCTGCATTCTGACTTCACAAACCTCCATTCTATGACTTCATACACCTCCATTCTATGACTTCACACACCAACATTCTATGACTTCACACACCTCCATTATGTGACTTCACACTTCTCCATTCTGACTTCACACTCCTCCATTCAATGACTTCACACTCCTCCATTCTATGACTTCACACACCTCCATTCTTTAACTTCACACACTTCCATTATTTGACTTCACAAACCTCTATTCCATGACTTCATTCACCTCCATTCTATGACTTCACACACCTTCATTCTTTGACTTCACACACCTCCGTTTTGACTTCACACACCTCCATTCTGTGACTTCACACACCTCCTTTCTGTGACTTCACACACCACCATATTATGACTTCCAAACACCTCCATTATATGACTTCACACACCTCCATTCTATGACTTCACACACTTCCAGTCTATGACTTCACACACCTCCATCCTTTGACTTCACACACCTCCATTCTGTGACTTCACACACCTGCATTCTGACTTCACACACCTCCATTCCATGACTTCACACAACAGTATTCTGTGACTTCACACACCTGCCTTCTGTGACTTCACACACCTCCATTCGATGACTTCACACACAACTCCATTCTGTGACTTCACACACCTCCAATCTGTGACTTTACACACCTCAATTCTGTGATTCACACACCTCCATTCTATGATTTCACACACAATCCATTCTATGACTTAACAAACCTCCATTCTTTGATTTCACACAACTCCATTCTATGACTTTACACACCTCCATTGTGACTTCACACAACTCCATTCTGTGATTTCACACACCTCCTTTCTGTGACTTCACACACCTCCATACTATGACTTCCACACACCTTCAATCTATGACTTCACACATCTCCATTCTATGACTTCACACACTTCCAATCTATGACTTCACACACCTCCATTCTATGACTTCACACACCTCCATTCTATGACTTCACACACCTGCATTCTGACTTCACACACCTCCATTCCCTGACTTCACACACCTCCATTCTATGACTTCACACACCGCCATTCTGTACCTTTACACACTTCCAATGTTTGACTTCACAAACCTCCATTCCATGACTTCATACACCTCCATTCTATGACTTCAAACACATCCATTCTTTGACTTCACACACCTCCATTTTGACTTCACACACCTCCATTCTGTGACTTTACACACCTGCATTTGTGACTTCACACACCAAAATTTTGACTTCACACACGTCCATGATTTGACTTCACACACCTCCATTCTCTGACTTCACACACCTCCATTTTGACTTCACACACTTCCATTCTGTGACTTCACACACCTCCATTCTGTGACTTCACACACCTCCATTGTTTGACTTCACACACCTGCATTTTGACTTCACACACCTCCATTTTATGGCTTCACACACCTTCATTCTTACTTCAGAAACATCCATTCTATGACTTCACAAACCTCCCTTCTGTGAATTCACACACCTCCATTCTGAGTTCACACACCTCCATTCTGTGTCTTCACACACCTCCATTCTGTAACTTCACACCCCTCCATTCTATGACTTCACACACCTCCATCTGTGACTTCACACACCTCCATTCCATGACTTCACACTCCTCCATTGTATGAGTTCACACACCTCCATTCTGTGACTTCACACACCTCCATTTTATGACTTCACACACCTCCATTCTGACTTCACACACTTCCATTTTGACTTCAAACACCTCATTTCTGTGACTTCACACACCTCCATTCTATGATTTCACACAACTCCATTCTATGACTTCACACACGTCCATTCTATGACTTCACACACCTCCTTTCTGAGTTGACACACCTCCATCCTGTTACTTCAAACACCTCCAATCTGACTTCACACACCTCCATTCTATGACTTCACACACCTCCATTCTGTGACTTCAAAAACCAACATTCTACGACTTCAAACACCTCCATTCTATGACTTCACACACCTCCATTCTATGACTTCACACACATCCTTTCTGAGTTGACCCACCTGCATTCTGTTACTTCACACACCTCCAATCTGACTTCACACACCTCCAATCTGTGACTTTACACACCTGCACTCTGTGACTACACACAAATCCATTCTGTGATTTCACACACCTCCATTCTATGACTTCACACACCTCCATTCTTTCACTTCACACACCTCCATTCTATGAATTCACACACCTCCATTGTAATTTCACACAACTCTATTCTGTGACTTCACACACCTGCCTTCTGTGACTTCACACACCTCCATTCTATGACTTCACACACCTCCATTCTATGACTTCACACACCTCCTTTCTGTAACTTCACACACTTCAAATATTTGACCTCACAAACCCCCATTCCATGACTTCACAGACCTCCATTCTATGACTTCACACACCTCTTTCTTTGACTTCACACACCTCCATTTTGACTTCACACTCCTCCATTCTGTGACTTCACACACCTCAATTTTGACTTCACACACTTCCATTCTGTGACTTCACACACCTCCATTTTTTCACTTCCCACACCTCCATTCTTTGATTTCACACACGTCCAGTCCATGATTTCACACACCTCCATTCTATGAGTTCACACACCTCCATTCTATGACTTCACACACTTCCATTATATCACTTCACACACCTCGATTCTGTGACGTCACACACCTGCATTCTATGACTTCACACATCTCCATTCTATGACTTCACACACCTCAATTCTGTGACTTCACACAACACCATTCTGACTTCACGCACCTCCATTCTGTGACTTCACACACCTCGATTTCTGACTTCACACACCTCCATTCTATGATTTCACACACCTCAATTTTGTGACTTCACACACCTCCATTCTATGACTTCACACACCTCCATTCTGTGACTTCACACATCTCCATTCTATGACTTCACACACCTCCATTCTGTGACTTCACTCACCTCCATTGTGTGTTCACACACCTCCATTCTGTGACCTCACACACCTCCATTCTGTGACTTCACACACCTCGATTCTCTGACTTCACATACCTCCATTCTATGATTTCACACAACTCCATTCTGTGCCTTCACACATCTCCATTCTCTGACTTCACACACCTCCATTTTATGACTTCCCACACCTCCATTCTGAGTTCACACACCTCCATTCTGTGACTTCACACACCTCAATTCTGTAACTTCACACACCTCCAATATGTGACTTCACACACCTCCATTCTATGACTTTACACACCTCCATTTTGACTTCACACACCTCCATTCTGACTTCACACACCTCAATCTGTGACTTCACAAACCTCCATTCTATGATTTCACACACCTCCATTCTATGACTTCACACACCTCCATTCTCTGACTTCACACACGTCCATTTTGACTTCACACACTTCCATTCTGTGACTTCACACACCTCCATTCTGTGACTTAACACACATCCATTGTTTGACTTCTCACACCTGCATTTTGACTTCACACACCTCCATTCTATGACTTCACAGAACTTCATTCTTACTTCAGAAACATCCATTGTATGAATACACAAACCTACCTTCTGTGAATTCACACACCTCCATTCTGAGTTCACACACCTCCATTCTGTGACTTCACACACCTCCATTCTATGATTTCACACACCTCCATCTGTGACTTCACACACCTCCATTCTATGACTTCCACACCTCCATTCTGTAACTTCACATACCACCATTCTATGACTTCACACACCTCCATTGTGACTTCACATACCTCCATTCTATGACTTCACACACCTCCATTCTGACTTCACACACCTCCGTTCTATGAGTTCACACACCTCCATTCTGACTTCACACACCTCCATTCTATGACTTAGCACACCTCAATTCTGACTTCACACACCTCCATTCTGTGACTTCACACACCTCCATGACATGACTTTACATACCTCCATTCGATGACTTCACACACCTCCATTCTTTGACTTCACACACCTCCATTTTGACTTCACACACCTCCATTCTGTGACTTTACACACGTCCATTTGTGACTTCGCACACCACCTTTTTGACTTCACACACCTTCATTCTGTGACTTCACACACCTCCATTTTGTGACTTCACACACCTCCGTTTTGACTTCACACACATCCATTCTGTGACTTCACACACCTCCATTGTTTGACTTCACACACCTCTATTGTTTGACTTCACACACCTCCATTCTTTGACTTCACACACCTCCATTCCATGACTTCACAACCTCCATTCTATGAGTTCACACACCTTCATTCTATGAGTTCACAAACTCCATTTTTACTTCCCACACCTCCATTCTATGACTTCACACACCTCCATTGTGAGTTCACACACCTCCATTCTATGAGTTCACACACCTCCATTCTGACCGCATACACCTCAATTCTAAGACTTCACACAGCTCCATTCTGACTTCCAACACCTCCATTCTATGACTTCGCACACCTCTATTCTGACTTCACACACCTCCATTCTATGACTTCACACACCTCCATTGTGACTTCAGACAACTCGATTCTGTGACTTCACACACCTCCCTTCTGTGACTTCACACACCTCCATTCTATGACTTCACACACCTCCATTCTATGACTTCCCACACATCCATTCTATGACTAAACACACTTCCAATCTATGACTTCACACACGTCCATTCTATGACTTCACACACCTCCATTCTATGACTTCACACACCTGCATTCTGACTTCACAAACCTCCATTCTATGACTTCATACACCTCCATTCTATGACTTCACACACCAACATTCTATGACTTCACACACCTCCATTATGTGACTTCACACTTCTCCATTCTGACTTCACACTCCTCCATTCAATGACTTCACACTCCTCCATTCTATGACTTCACACACCTCCATTCTTTAACTTCACACACTTCCATTATTTGACTTCACAAACCTCTATTCCATGACTTCATTCACCTCCATTCTATGACTTCACACACCTCCATTCTTTGACTTCACACACCTCCGTTTTGACTTCACACACCTCCATTCTGTGACTTCACACACCTCCTTTCTGTGACTTCACACACCACCATACTATGACTTCCAAACACCTCCATTATATGACTTCACACACCTCCATTCTATGACTTCACACACTTCCAGTCTATGACTTCACACACCTCCATCCTTTGACTTCACACACCTCCATTCTGTGACTTCACACACCTGCATTCTGACTTCACACACCTCCATTCCATGACTTCACACAACAGTATTCTGTGACTTCACACACCTGCCTTCTGTGACTTCACACACCTCCATTCGATGACTTCACACACAACTCCATTCTGTGACTTCACACACCTCCACTCTGTGACTTTACACACCTCAATTCTGTGATTCACACACCTCCATTCTATGATTTCACACACAATCCATTCTATGACTTAACAAACCTCCATTCTTTGATTTCACACAACTCCATTCTATGACTTTACACACCTCCATTGTGACTTCACACAACTCCATTCTGTGATTTCACACACCTCCTTTCTGTGACTTCACACACCTCCATACGATGACTTCCACACACCTTCAATCTATGACTTCACACATCTCCATTCTATGACTTCACACACTTCCAATCTATGACTTCACACACCTCCATTCTATGACTTCACACACCTCCATTCTATGACTTCACACACCTGCATTCTGACTTCACACACCTCCATTCCCTGACTTCACACACCTCCATTCTATGACTTCACACACCGCCATTCTGTACCTTTACACACTTCCAATGTTTGACTTCACAAACCTCCATTCCATGACTTCATACACCTCCATTCTATGACTTCAAACACATCCATTCTTTGACTTCACACACCTCCATTTTGACTTCACACACCTCCATTCTGTGACTTTACACACCTGCATTTGTGACTTCACACACCAAAATTTTGACTTCACACACGTCCATGATTTGACTTCACACACCTCCATTCTCTGACTTCACACACCTCCATTTTGACTTCACACACTTCCATTCTGTGACTTCACACACCTCCATTCTGTGACTTCACACACCTCCATTGTTTGACTTCACACACCTGCATTTTGACTTCACACACCTCCATTTTATGGCTTCACACACCTTCATTCTTACTTCAGAAACATCCATTCTGTGACTTCACATACCTCCCTTCTGTGAATTCACACACCTCCATTCTGAGTTCACACACCTCCATTCTGTGTCTTCACACACCTCCATTCTGTAACTTCACACCCCTCCATTCTATGACTTCACACACCTCCATCTGTGACTTCACACACCTCCATTCCATGACTTCACACTCCTCCATTGTATGAGTTCACACACCTCCATTCTGTGTCTTCACACACCTCCATTTTATGACTTCACACACCTCCATTCTGACTTCACACACTTCCATTTTGACTTCAAACACCTCATTTCTGTGACTTCACACACCTCCATTCTATGATTTCACACAACTCCATTCTATGACTTCACACACGTCCATTCTATGACTTCACACACCTCCTTTCTGAGTTGACACACCTCCATCCTGTTACTTCAAACACCTCCAATCTGACTTCACACACCTCCATTCTATGACTTCACACACCTCCATTCTGTGACTTCAAAAACCAACATTCTACGACTTCAAACACCTCCATTCTATGACTTCACACACCTCCATTCTATGACTTCACACACATCCTTTCTGAGTTGACACACCTGCATTCTGTTACTTCACACACCTCCAATCTGACTTCACACACCTCCAATCTGTGACTTTACAGACCTGCACTCTGTGACTGCACACAAATCCATTCTGTGATTTCACACACCTCCATTCTATGACTTCACACACCTCCATTCTTTCACTTCACACACCTCCATTCTATGAATTTACACACCTCCATTGTAATTTCACACAACTCTATTCTGTGACTTCACACACCTGCCTTCTGTGACTTCACACACCTCCATTCTATGACTTCACACACCTCCATTCTATGACTTCACACACCTCCTTTCTGTAACTTCACACACTTCAAATATTTGACCTCACAAACCCCCATTCCATGACTTCACAGACCTCCATTCTATGACTTCACACACCTCTTTCTTTGACTTCACACACCTCCATTTTGACTTCACACTCCTCCATTCTGTGACTTCACACACCTCCATTCTGTGACTTCACACACCTCAATTTTGACTTCACACACTTCCATTCTGTGACTTCACACACCTCCATTTTTTCACTTCCCACACCTCCATTCTTTGATTTCACACACGTCCAGTCCATGATTTCACACACCTCCATTCTATGAGTTCACACACCTCCATTCTATGACTTCACACACTTCCATTATATCACTTCACACACCTCGATTCTGTGACGTCACACACCTGCATTCTATGACTTCACACATCTCCATTCTATGACTTCACACACCTCAATTCTGTGACTTCACACAACACCATTCTGACTTCACGCACCTCCATTCTGTGACTTCACACACCTCGATTTCTGACTTCACACACCTCCATTCTATGATTTCACACACCTCCATTTTGTGACTTCACACACCTCCATTCTATGACTTCACACACCTCCATTCTGTGACTTCACACATCTCCATTCTATGACTTCACACACCTCCATTCTGTGACTTCACTCACCTCCATTGTGTGTTCACACACCTCCATTCTGTGACCTCACACACCTCCATTCTGTGACTTCACACACCTCGATTCTCTGACTTCACATACCTCCATTCTATGATTTCACACAACTCCATTCTGTGCCTTCACACATCTCCATTCTCTGACTTCACACACCTCCATTTTATGACTTCCCACACCTCCATTCTGAGTTCACACACCTCCATTCTGTGACTTCACACACCTCAATTCTGTAACTTCACACACCTCCAATATGTGACTTCACACACCTCCATTCTATGACTTTACACACCTCCATTGTGACTTCACACACCTCCATTCTGACTTCACACACCTCAATCTGTGACTTCACAAACCTCCATTCTATGATTTCACACACCTCCATTCTATGACTTCACACACCTCCATTCTCTGACTTCACACACGTCCATTTTGACTTCACACACTTCCATTCTGTGACTTCACACACCTCCATTCTGTGACTTAACACACATCCATTGTTTGACTTCTCACACCTGCATTTTGACTTCACACACCTCCATTCTATGACTTCACAGAACTTCATTCTTACTTCAGAAACATCCATTGTATGAATACACAAACCTACCTTCTGTGAATTCACACACCTCCATTCTGAGTTCACACACCTCCATTCTGTGACTTCACACACCTCCATTCTATGATTTCACACACCTCCATCTGTGACTTCACACACCTCCATTCTATGACTTCCACACCTCCATTCTGTAACTTCACATACCACCATTCTATGACTTCACACACCTCCATTGTGACTTCACATACCTCCATTCTATGACTTCACACACCTCCATTCTGACTTCACACACCTCCGTTCTATGAGTTCACACACCTCCATTCTGACTTCACACACCTCCATTCTATGACTTAGCACACCTCAATTCTGACTTCACACACCTCCATTCTGTGACTTCACACACCTCCATGACATGACTTTACATACCTCCATTCGATGACTTCACACACCTCCATTCTTTGACTTCACACACCTCCATTTTGACTTCACACACCTCCATTCTGTGACTTTACACACGTCCATTTGTGACTTCGCACACCACCTTTTTGACTTCACACACCTTCATTCTGTGACTTCACACACCTCCATTTTGTGACTTCACACACCTCCGTTTTGACTTCACACACATCCATTCTGTGACTTCACACACCTCCATTGTTTGACTTCACACACCTCTATTGTTTGACTTCACACACCTCCATTCTTTGACTTCACACACCTCCATTCCATGACTTCACAACCTCCATTCTATGAGTTCACACACCTTCATTCTATGAGTTCACAAACTCCATTTTTACTTCCCACACCTCCATTCTATGACTTCACACACCTCCATTGTGAGTTCACACACCTCCATTCTATGAGTTCACACACCTCCATTCTGACCGCATACACCTCAATTCTAAGACTTCACACAGCTCCATTCTGACTTCCAACACCTCCATTCTATGACTTCGCACACCTCTATTCTGACTTCACACACCTCCATTCTATGACTTCACACACCTCCATTGTGACTTCAGACAACTCGATTCTGTGACTTCACACACCTCCCTTCTGTGACTTCACACACCTCCATTCTATGACTTCACACACCTCCATTCTATGACTTCCCACACATCCATTCTATGACTAAACACACTTCCAATCTATGACTTCACACACGTCCATTCTATGACTTCACACACCTCCATTCTATGACTTCACACACCTGCATTCTGACTTCACAAACCTCCATTCTATGACTTCATACACCTCCATTCTATGACTTCACACACCAACATTCTATGACTTCACACACCTCCATTATGTGACTTCACACTTCTCCATTCTGACTTCACACTCCTCCATTCAATGACTTCACACTCCTCCATTCTATGACTTCACACACCTCCATTCTTTAACTTCACACACTTCCATTATTTGACTTCACAAACCTCTATTCCATGACTTCATTCACCTCCATTCTATGACTTCACACACCTCCATTCTTTGACTTCACACACCTCCGTTTTGACTTCACACACCTCCATTCTGTGACTTCACACACCTCCTTTCTGTGACTTCACACACCACCATACTATGACTTCCAAACACCTCCATTATATGACTTCACACACCTCCATTCTATGACTTCACACACTTCCAGTCTATGACTTCACACACCTCCATCCTTTGACTTCACACACCTCCATTCTGTGACTTCACACACCTGCATTCTGACTTCACACACCTCCATTCCATGACTTCACACAACAGTATTCTGTGACTTCACACACCTGCCTTCTGTGACTTCACACACCTCCATTCGATGACTTCACACACAACTCCATTCTGTGACTTCACACACCTCCACTCTGTGACTTTACACACCTCAATTCTGTGATTCACACACCTCCATTCTATGATTTCACACACAATCCATTCTATGACTTAACAAACCTCCATTCTTTGATTTCACACAACTCCATTCTATGACTTTACACACCTCCATTGTGACTTCACACAACTCCATTCTGTGATTTCACACACCTCCTTTCTGTGACTTCACACACCTCCATACGATGACTTCCACACACCTTCAATCTATGACTTCACACATCTCCATTCTATGACTTCACACACTTCCAATCTATGACTTCACACACCTCCATTCTATGACTTCACACACCTCCATTCTATGACTTCACACACCTGCATTCTGACTTCACACACCTCCATTCCCTGACTTCACACACCTCCATTCTATGACTTCACACACCGCCATTCTGTACCTTTACACACTTCCAATGTTTGACTTCACAAACCTCCATTCCATGACTTCATACACCTCCATTCTATGACTTCAAACACATCCATTCTTTGACTTCACACACCTCCATTTTGACTTCACACACCTCCATTCTGTGACTTTACACACCTGCATTTGTGACTTCACACACCAAAATTTTGACTTCACACACGTCCATGATTTGACTTCACACACCTCCATTCTCTGACTTCACACACCTCCATTTTGACTTCACACACTTCCATTCTGTGACTTCACACACCTCCATTCTGTGACTTCACACACCTCCATTGTTTGACTTCACACACCTGCATTTTGACTTCACACACCTCCATTTTATGGCTTCACACACCTTCATTCTTACTTCAGAAACATCCATTCTGTGACTTCACATACCTCCCTTCTGTGAATTCACACACCTCCATTCTGAGTTCACACACCTCCATTCTGTGTCTTCACACACCTCCATTCTGTAACTTCACACCCCTCCATTCTATGACTTCACACACCTCCATCTGTGACTTCACACACCTCCATTCCATGACTTCACACTCCTCCATTGTATGAGTTCACACACCTCCATTCTGTGTCTTCACACACCTCCATTTTATGACTTCACACACCTCCATTCTGACTTCACACACTTCCATTTTGACTTCAAACACCTCATTTCTGTGACTTCACACACCTCCATTCTATGATTTCACACAACTCCATTCTATGACTTCACACACGTCCATTCTATGACTTCACACACCTCCTTTCTGAGTTGACACACCTCCATCCTGTTACTTCAAACACCTCCAATCTGACTTCACACACCTCCATTCTATGACTTCACACACCTCCATTCTGTGACTTCAAAAACCAACATTCTACGACTTCAAACACCTCCATTCTATGACTTCACACACCTCCATTCTATGACTTCACACACATCCTTTCTGAGTTGACACACCTGCATTCTGTTACTTCACACACCTCCAATCTGACTTCACACACCTCCAATCTGTGACTTTACAGACCTGCACTCTGTGACTGCACACAAATCCATTCTGTGATTTCACACACCTCCATTCTATGACTTCACACACCTCCATTCTTTCACTTCACACACCTCCATTCTATGAATTTACACACCTCCATTGTAATTTCACACAACTCTATTCTGTGACTTCACACACCTGCCTTCTGTGACTTCACACACCTCCATTCTATGACTTCACACACCTCCATTCTATGACTTCACACACCTCCTTTCTGTAACTTCACACACTTCAAATATTTGACCTCACAAACCCCCATTCCATGACTTCACAGACCTCCATTCTATGACTTCACACACCTCTTTCTTTGACTTCACACACCTCCATTTTGACTTCACACTCCTCCATTCTGTGACTTCACACACCTCCATTCTGTGACTTCACACACCTCAATTTTGACTTCACACACTTCCATTCTGTGACTTCACACACCTCCATTTTTTCACTTCCCACACCTCCATTCTTTGATTTCACACACGTCCAGTCCATGATTTCACACACCTCCATTCTATGAGTTCACACACCTCCATTCTATGACTTCACACACTTCCATTATATCACTTCACACACCTCGATTCTGTGACGTCACACACCTGCATTCTATGACTTCACACATCTCCATTCTATGACTTCACACACCTCAATTCTGTGACTTCACACAACACCATTCTGACTTCACGCACCTCCATTCTGTGACTTCACACACCTCGATTTCTGACTTCACACACCTCCATTCTATGATTTCACACACCTCCATTTTGTGACTTCACACACCTCCATTCTATGACTTCACACACCTCCATTCTGTGACTTCACACATCTCCATTCTATGACTTCACACACCTCCATTCTGTGACTTCACTCACCTCCATTGTGTGTTCACACACCTCCATTCTGTGACCTCACACACCTCCATTCTGTGACTTCACACACCTCGATTCTCTGACTTCACATACCTCCATTCTATGATTTCACACAACTCCATTCTGTGCCTTCACACATCTCCATTCTCTGACTTCACACACCTCCATTTTATGACTTCCCACACCTCCATTCTGAGTTCACACACCTCCATTCTGTGACTTCACACACCTCAATTCTGTAACTTCACACACCTCCAATATGTGACTTCACACACCTCCATTCTATGACTTTACACACCTCCATTGTGACTTCACACACCTCCATTCTGACTTCACACACCTCAATCTGTGACTTCACAAACCTCCATTCTATGATTTCACACACCTCCATTCTATGACTTCACACACCTCCATTCTCTGACATCACACACGTCCATTTTGACTTCACACACTTCCATTCTGTGACTTCACACACCTCCATTCTGTGACTTAACACACATCCATTGTTTGACTTCACACACCTGCATTTTGACTTCACACACCTCCATTCTATGACTTCACAGAACTTCATTCTTACTTCAGAAACATCCATTCTATGAATACACAAACCTACCTTCTGTGAATTCACACACCTCCATTCTGAGTTCACACACCTCCATTCTGTGACTTCACACACCTCCATTCTATGATTTCACACACCTCCATCTGTGACTTCACACACCTCCATTCTATGACTTCCACACCTCCATTCTGTAACTTCACATACCACCATTCTATGACTTCACACACCTCCATTGTGACTACACATACCTCCATTCTATGACTTCACACACCTCCATTCTGACTTCACACACCTCCGTTCTATGAGTTCACACACCTCCATTCTGACTTCACACACCTCCATTCTATGACTTAGCACACCTCAATTCTGATTTCACACACCTCCATTCTGTGACTTCACACACCTCCATGACATGAATTTACATACCTCCATTCGATGACTTCACACACCTCCATTCTTTGACTTCACACACCTCCATTTTGACTTCACACACCTCCATTCTGTGACTTTACACACGTCCATTTGTGACTTCGCACACCACCTTTTTGACTTCACACACCTTCATTCTGTGACTTCACACACCTCCATTTTGTGACTTCACACACCTCCGTTTTGACTTCACACACATCCATTCTGTGACTTCACACACCTCCATTGTTTGACTTCACACACCTCTATTGTTTGACTTCACACACCTCCATTCTTTGACTTCACACACCTCCATTCCATGACTTCACAACCTCCATTCTATGAGTTCACACACCTTCATTCTATGAGTTCACAAACTCCATTTTTACTTCCCACACCTCCATTCTATGACTTCACACACCTCCATTGTGACTTCACACACCTCCATTCTATGAGTTCACACACCTCCATTCTGACTGCACACACCTCAATTCTAAGACTTCACACAGCTCCATTCTGACTTCACACACCTCCATTCTATGACTTCGCACACCTCTATTCTGACTTCACACACCTCCATTCTATGACTTCACACACCTCCATTGTGACTTCAGACAACTCGATTCTGTGACTTCACACACCTCCCTTCTGTGACTTCACACACCTCCATTCTATGACTTCACACACCTCCATTCTGTGACTTCACACACATCCATTCTATGACTAAACACACTTCCAATCTATGACTTCACACACCTCCATTCTATGACTTCACACACCTCCATTCTATGACTTCACACACCTGCATTCTGACTTCACAAACCTCCATTCTATGACTTCACACACCTCCATTCTGTGACTTCACACACATCCTTTCTGAGTTGACACATCTCCATTCTGTTACTTCACACACCTCCAATCTGACTTCACACACTT
Source organism: Megascapheus bottae (assembly GCF_031878675.1). Lineage (NCBI taxonomy): Eukaryota > Metazoa > Chordata > Mammalia > Rodentia > Geomyidae > Megascapheus > Megascapheus bottae. Next base: position 279,365 of record NW_028327376.1, on the reverse strand, counting down.
CCAGTCTGTGACTTTACACACCTGCACTCTGTGACTACACACAAATCCATTCTGTGATTTCACACACCTCCATTCTATGACTTCACACACCTCCATTCTTTCACTTCACACACCTCCATTCTATGAATTCACACACCTCCATTGTAATTTCACACAACTCTATTCTGTGACTTCACACACCTGCCTTCTGTGACTTCACACACCTCCATTCTATGACTTCACACACCTCCATTCTATGAATTCACACACCTCCTTTCTGTAACTTCACACACTTCAAATATTTGACCTCACAAACCTCCATTCCATGACTTCACAGACCTCCATTCTATGACTTCAAACACCTCTTTCTTTGACTTCACACACCTCCATTTTGACTTCACACACCTCCATTCTGTGACTTCACACACCTCCATTCTGTGACTTCACACCCCTCAATTTTGACTTCACACACTTCCATTCTGTGACTTCACACACCTCCATTTTTTCACTTCCCACACCTCCATTCTTTGATTTCACACACGTCCAGTCCATGATTTCACACACCTCCATTCTATGAGTTCACACACCTCCATTCTATGACTTCACACACTTCCATTATATCACTTCACACACCTCGATTCTGTGACGTCACACACCTGCATTCTATGACTTCACACATCTCCATTCTATGACTTCACACACCTCAATTCTGTGACTTCACACAACACCATTCTGACTTCACGCACCTCCATTCTTTGACTTCACACACCTCGATTCTCTGACTTCACACACCTCCATTCTATGACTTCACACACCTCCATTTTGTGACTTCACACACCTCCATTCTATGACTTCACACTCCTTCATTCTGTGACTTCACACATCTCCATTCTATGACTTCACACACCTCCATTCTGTGACTTCACTCACCTCCATTGTGTGTTCACACACCTCCATTCTGTGACCTCACACACCTCCATTCTGTGACTTCACACACCTCGATTCTCTGAGTTCACATACCTCCATTCTATGATTTCACACAACTCCATTCTGTGCCTTCACACATCTCCATTCTCTGACTTCACACACCTCCATTTTATGACTTCCCACACCTCCATTCTGAGTTCACACACCTCCATTCTGTCACTTCACACACCTCAATTCTGTAACTTCACACACCTCCAATATATGACTTCACACACCTCCATTCTATGACTTCACACACCTCCATTCTATGACTTCACACACCTCCATTCTGTGACTCAAACACCTCCATTCTATGACTTCACACACCTCCATTTTTTGACTTTACACACCTACATTCTATGGCTTTACACACCTCCATTCTATGACTTCACACACCTCCATTCTCTGAGTTCACACACCTGCATTGTGACTTCACACACTTCCCTTCTATGACTTTACACACCTCCATTGTGACTTCACACACCTCCATTCTGACTTCACACACCTCAATCTGTGACTTCACAAAACTCCATTCTATGATTTCACACACCTCCATTCTATGACTTCACACACCACCATTCTCGGAATTCACACACGTCCATTTTGACTTCACACACTTCCATTCTGTGACTTCACACACCTCCATTCTGTGACTTAACACACACCCATTGTTTGACTTCACACACCTGCATTTTGACTTCACACACCTCCATTCTATGACTTCACACACCTTCATTCTTACTTCAGAAACATCCATTCTATGAATACACAAACCTGCCTTCTGTGAATTCACACACCTCCATTCTGAGTTCACACACCTCCATTCTGTGACTTCACACACCTCCATTCTATGACTTCACACAACTGCATTCTATGACTTCACACACCTCCATTCTATGACTTCACACACCTCCTTTCTGAGTAGACACACCTCCATTCTGTTACTTCACACACCTCCAATCTGACGTCACACACCTCCATTCAATGACTTCACACACCTCCATTCTATGACTTCACACACCTGCATTCTGACTTCACAAACCTCCATTCTATGACTTCATCCACCTCCATTCTAGGACTTCACACACCAACATTCTATGACTTCACACACCTCCATTATGTGACTTCACACATCTCCATTCTTACTTCACACTCCTCCATTCAATGACTTTACACTCCTCCATTCTATGACTTCACACACCTCCATTCTTTAACTTCACACACTTCCATTATTTGACTTCACAAACCTCTATTCCATGACTTCATACACCTCCATTCTATGACTTCCCACACCTCCATTCTTTGACTTCACACACCTCCGTTTTAACTTCACACACCTCCATTCTGTGACTTCACACACCTCCTTTCTGTGACTTCACACACCACCATACTATTACTTCCAAACACCTCCATTCTATGACTTCACACACCTCCATTCTATGACTTCACACACCTCCATTCTATGACTTCACACACCTGCATTCTGACTTCACACACCTCCATTCCATGACTTCACACAACAGTATTCTGTGACTTCACACACCTGCCTTCTGTGACTTCACACACCTCCATTCTATGACTTCACACACAACTCCATTCTGTGACTTCACACACCTCCACTCTGTGACTTTACACACCTCCATTGTGACTTCACACAACTCCATTCTGTGATTTCACACACCTCCTTTGTGTGACTTCACACACCTCCATACTATGACTTCCACACACCTTCAATCTATGACTTCACACACCTCCATTCTATGACTTCACACACTTCCAATCTATGACTTCACACACCTCCATTCTATGACTTCACACACGTCCATTTTGACTTCACACACTTCCATTCTGACTTCACACACCTCCATTCTGTGACTTAACACACATCCAATGTTTGACTTCACACACCTGCATTTTGACTTCACACACCTCCATTCTATGACTTCACACACCTTCATTCTTACTTCAGAAACATCCATTCTATGAATACACAAACCTACCTTCTGTGAATTCACACACCTCCATTCTGAGTTCACACACCTCCATTCTGTGACTTCACACACCTCCATTCTATGACTTCACACAACTGCATTCTATGACTTCACACACCTCCATTCTATGACTTCACACACCTCCTTTCTGAGTAGACACACCTCCATTCTGTTACTTCACACACCTCCAATCTGACGTCACAAACCTCCATTCAATGACTTCACACACCTCCATTCTATGACTTCACACACCTGCATTCTGACTTCACAAACCTCCATTCTATGACTTCATACACCTCCATTCTATGACTTCACACACCAACATTCTATGACTTCACACACCTCCATTATGTGACTTCACACATCTCCATTCTTACTTCACACTCCTCCATTCAATGACTTCACACTCCTCCATTCTATGACTTCACACACCTCCATTCTTTAACTTCACACACTTCCATTATTTGACTTCACAAACCTCTATTCCATGACTTCATACACCTCCATTCTATGACTTCCCACACCTCCATTCTTTGACTTCACACACCTCCGTTTTGAGTTCACACACCTCCATTCTGTGACTTCACACACCTCCTTTCTGTGACTTCACACACCACCATACTATGACTTCCAAACACCTCCATTCTATGACTTCACACACCTCCATGCTATGACTTCACACACTTCCAGTCTATGACTTCACACACCTCCATTCTATGACTTCACACACCTCCATTCTATGACTTCACACACCTGCATTCTGACTTCACACACCTCCATTCCATGACTTCACACAACAGTATTCTGTGACTTCACACACCTGCCTTCTGTGACTTCACACACCTCCATTCTATGACTTCACACACAACTCCATTCTGTGACTTCACACACCTCCACTCTGTGACTTTACACACCTCCATTGTGACTTCACACAACTCCATTCTGTGATTTCACACACCTCCTTTGTGTGACTTCACACACCTCCATACTATGACTTCCACACACCTTCAATCTATGACTTCACACACCTCCATTCTATGACTTCACACACTTCCAATCTATGACTTCACACACCTCCATTCTATGACTTCACACACGTCCATTTTGACTTCACACACTTCCATTCTGACTTCACACACCTCCATTCTGTGACTTAACACACATCCAATGTTTGACTTCACACACCTGCATTTTGACTTCACACACCTCCATTCTATGACTTCACACACCTTCATTCTTACTTCAGAAACATCCATTCTATGAATACACAAACCTACCTTCTGTGAATTCACACACCTCCATTCTGAGTTCACACACCTCCATTCTGTGACTTCACACACCTCCATTCTATGACTTCACACAACTGCATTCTATGACTTCACACACCTCCATTCTATGACTTCACACACCTCCTTTCTGAGTAGACACACCTCCATTCTGTTACTTCACACACCTCCAATCTGACGTCACAAACCTCCATTCAATGACTTCACACACCTCCATTCTATGACTTCACACACCTGCATTCTGACTTCACAAACCTCCATTCTATGACTTCATACACCTCCATTCTATGACTTCACACACCAACATTCTATGACTTCACACACCTCCATTATGTGACTTCACACATCTCCATTCTTACTTCACACTCCTCCATTCAATGACTTCACACTCCTCCATTCTATGACTTCACACACCTCCATTCTTTAACTTCACACACTTCCATTATTTGACTTCACAAACCTCTATTCCATGACTTCATACACCTCCATTCTATGACTTCCCACACCTCCATTCTTTGACTTCACACACCTCCGTTTTGAGTTCACACACCTCCATTCTGTGACTTCACACACCTCCTTTCTGTGACTTCACACACCACCATACTATGACTTCCAAACACCTCCATTCTATGACTTCACACACCTCCATGCTATGACTTCACACACTTCCAGTCTATGACTTCACACACCTCCATTCTATGACTTCACACACCTCCATTCTATGACTTCACACACCTGCATTCTGACTTCACACACCTCCATTCCATGACTTCACACAACAGTATTCTGTGACTTCACACACCTGCCTTCTGTGACTTCACATACCTCCATTCTATGACTTCACACACAACTCCACTCTGTGACTTCACACACCTCCACTCTGTGACTTTACACACCTCAATTCTGTGATTCACACACCTCCATTCTATGATTTCACACACAATCCATTCTATGACTTAACAAACCTCCATTCTTTGATTTCACACAACTCCATTCTATGACTTTACACACCTCCATTGTGACTTCACACAACTCCATTCTGTGATTTCACACAACTCCTTTCTGTGACTTCACACACCTCCACACTATGACTTCCACACACCTTCAATCTATGACTTCACACACCTCCATTCTATGACTTCACACACTTCCAATCTATGACTTCACACACCTCCATTCTATGACTTCACACACCTCCATTCTATGACTTCACACACCTGCATTCTGACTTCACACACCTCCATTCCCTGACTTCACACACCTCCATTCTATGACTTCACACACCTCCATTCTATGACTTCACACCCTGCATTCTGACTTCACACACCTCCATTCCCTGACTTCACACACCTCCATTCTATGACTTCACACACCTCCATTCTGTACCTTTACAGACTTCCAATGTTTGACTTCACAAACCTCCATTCCATGACTTCATACACCTCCATTCTATGACTTCAAACACATGCATTCTTTGACTTCACACACCTCCATTTTGACTTCACACACCTCCATTCTGTGACTTCACACACCTGCATTTGTGACTTCACACACCAAAATTTTGACTTCACACACGTCCATGATTTGACTTCACACACCTCCATTCTCTGACTTCACACACCTCCATTCTGACTTCACACACTTCCATTCTGTGACTTCACACACCTCCATTCTGTGACTTCACACACCTCCATTGTTTGACTTCACACACCTGCATTTTGACTTCACACACCTCCATTTTATGGCTTCACACACCTTCATTCTTACTTCAGAAACATCCATTCTATGACTTCACCAACCTCCCTTCTGTGAATTCACACACCTCCATTCTGAGTTCACACACGTCCATTCTGTGACTTCACACACCTCCATTCTGTAACTTCACACCCCTCCATTCTATGACTTCACACACCTCCATCTGTGACTTCACACACCTCCATTCCATGACTTCACACTCCTCCATTGTATGAGTTCACACACCTCCATTCTGTGACTTCACACACTTCCATTTTGACTTCAAACACCTCATTTCTGTGACTTCACACACCTCCATTCTATGATTTCACACAACTCCATTCTATGACTTCACACACGTCCATTCTATGACTTCACACACCTCCTTTCTGAGTTGACACACCTCCATCCGGTTACTTCACACACCTACAATCCTACTTCACACACCTCCATTCTATGACTTCACACACCTCCATTCTGTGACTTCAAAAACCAACATTCTATGACTTCAAACACCTCCATTCTATGACTTCACACACCTCCATTCTATGACTTCACACACATCCTTTGTGAGTTGATACACCTCCATTCTGTTACTTCACACACCTCCAATCTGACTTCACACACCTCCAATTTGTGACTTTACACACCTGCACTCTGTGACTACACACAAATCCATTCTGTGATTTCACACACCTCCATTCTATGACTTCACACACCTCCATTCTTTCACTTCACACACCTCCATTCTATGAATTCACACACCTCCATTGTAATTTCACACAACTCTATTCTGTGACTTCACACACCTGCCTTCTGTGACTTCACACACCTCCATTCTATGACTTCACACACCTCCATTCTATGACTTCACACACCTCCTTTCTGTAACTTCACACACTTCAAATATTTGACCTCACAAACCCCCATTCCATGACTTCACAGACCTCCATTCTATGACTTCACACACCTCTTTCTTTGACTTCACACACCTCCATTTTGACTTCACACACCTCCATTCTGTGACTTCACACACCTCCATTCTGTGACTTCACACACCTCAATTTTGACTTCACACAATTCCATTCTGTGACTTCACACACCTCCATTTTTTCACTTCCCACACCTCCATTCTTTGATTTCACACATGTCCAGTCCATGATTTCACACACCTCCATTCTATGAGTTCACACACCTCCATTCTATGACTTCACACACTTCCATTATATCACTTCACACACCTCGATTCTGTGACGTCACACATCTGCATTCTATGACTTCACACATCTCCATTCTATGACTTCACACACCTCAATTCTGTGACTTCACACAACACCATTCTGACTTCACGCACCTCCATTCTTTGACTTCACACACCTCGATTTCTGACTTCACACACCTCCATTCTATGATTGCACACACCTCCATTTTGTGACTTCACACACCTCCATTCTATGACTTCACACACCTCCATTCTGTGACTTCACACACCTTCATTCTTACTTCAGAAACATCCATTCTATGAATACACAAACCTACCTTCTGTGAATTCACACACCTCCATTCTGAGTTCACACACCTCCATTCTGTGACTTCACACACCTCCATTCTATGATTTCACACACCTCCATCTGTGACTTCACACACCTCCATTCTGTCTTCACATTCCTCCATTCTATGAGTTCACAATACCTCCATTCTGTGACTTCACACACCTACATTCTATGACTTCACACAACTGCATTCTATGACTTCACACACCTCCATTCTATGACATCACACACCTCCTTTCTGAGTTGACACACCTCCATTCTGTTACTTCACACACCTCCAATCTGACGTCACACACCTCCATTCAATGACTTCACACACCTCCATTCTGAGACTTCACACACCTCCACTCTGTGACTTTGCACACCTTCACTCTGTGACTACACACAACTCCATTCTGTGATTTCACACACCTCCATTCTATGACTTCACACACCTCCATTCTTTGACTTCACACACCTCCATTCTATGACTTCACACACCTCCATTCTATGAGTTCACACTTCCATTCTGTGACTTCACACACCAACATTTATGACGTCACATACCTCCATTCTGTGACTTCACACACCTCCATTCTGACATCACACCCCTCCATCTATGACTTCACACACTTCCATTCTATGAGTTCACACACCTCCATTCTGTGACTTCACTCACATCCATTGTGAGTTCACACACCTCCATTCTGTGACTTCTCACACCTCCATTCTGTGACTTCACACACCTCGATTCTGTGACTTCACAGACCTCCATTCTACGATTTCACACACCTCCATTCTGTGACTTCACACACCTCCATTCTGTGACTTCACACACCTCCATTCTGAGTTCACACATCTCCATTCTATGACTTCACACACCTCCATTATATGACTTCACACACCTCCATTTTGTGACTTCACACACCTCCATTCTATGACTTCACACACCTCCATTCTATGACTTCACACACCTACATTGTGACTTCACACACCTACGTTCTATCAGTTCACACACCTGCATTGTGACTTCACACACCTCCAGTCTCTGACTTCACACACCTCCATTCTGAATACACACACCTCCTTTCTAACTTCACACACCTCAGTGCTGTCACTTCACACACCTCCATTCTATGATTTCCCACACCTCCATTCTTTGACTTCACACACCTCCATTCTATGACTTCACATACCTCCTTTCTGAGTTGACACACGTCCATTCTGTGACTTCACATAACTCCAATCTGACTTCACACACCTCCATTCTATGACTTCACACACCTCCTTTCTGTGACTGCACACACCTCCATTCTGTGACTTCAAAAACCACCATTCTATGACTTCACAGATCTCCATTGTGACTTCACACACCTCCATTCTATGAGTTCACACAGCTCCATTCTGACTTCACACACCTCCATTCTATGACTTCGCACACCTCTATTCTGACTTCACACCCCTCCATTCTGTGACTTCACATACCGCCATTCTTTGACTTCACACCCCTCCATTCTGTGGCTTCACACACCTCCACTCTGTGACTTTACACACCTCCATTCTGTGACTTCACACACCTTCCTTCTGTGACTTCACACACCTCCATTCTATGACTTCGCACACCTCCATTCTCAGACTTCACACACCTCCAATCTATGACTTCACACACCAATATTCTTTGACTTCACACACCTGCATTCTGTGACTTCACACATCTCCATTCTGACTTCACACACATCCATTCTATGACTTCACAAATCTCCATTCTATAACTTCACAAACCTCCATTCCATGACTTCATACACCTCCATTCTATGACTTCACACACCTCCTTTCTTTGACCTCATACACCTCCATTTTTACTTCACACACCACAATTCTGTGACTTCACACACCTCCATTTGTGACTTCACACATCACAATTTTGACTTCACACACGTCCATTCGGTGACTTCACACACATCCATTCTGTGATTTCACACACCTTAATTTTGACATCACGCACTTCCATTCTGTGACTTCACACACCTCCATTCTGTGACTTCACACACCTTGATTGTCTTATTTCACACACCTCCATTCTTGGATTTCACACACCTCCATTCTATGAGGTCACACATCTCTATTCTATGAGTTCACACACCTCCATTTTGACTTCACACACCTCCATTCTATGACTTCACACACCTTCATTCTTATTTCAGAAACATCCATTCTATGACTTCACATACCTTCATTCTGTGACTTCACAAACCTCCATTCTGTGACTTCACACACCTCCATTCTGAATTCACACAGCTCCTTTCTATGACTTCACACACCTCCTTCTGTGACTTCACACACCTCTACTCTATGACTTCACACACCTCCATTGTGATTTCACACACCTCCATTCTATGATTTCGCACACCTCCATTCCATGACTTCACACACCTCCATTCTATGACTTCACACACCTCCATTCTGAATTCCCACACCTATATTCTGTGACTTCACACACCTCAATTTCTGACTTCACACACCTCCATTCTATGACTTCCACACCTCCATTCTGTAACTTCACACACCACCATTCTATGACTTCACACACCTCCATTGTGACTTCACACACCTCCATTCTATGAGTTCACACACCTCCATTCTGACTTCACACACCTCCATTCTATGATTTCACACACCTACATTCTGACTTCACACACCTCCATTATATGACTTAGCACACCTCAATTCTGACTTCACACACCTCCATTCTGTGACTTCACACACCTCCATGACATGACTTTACATACCTCCATTCGATGACTTCACACACCTCCATTCTTTGACTTCACACACCTCCATTTTGACTTCACACATCTCCATTCTGTGACTTTACACACGTCCATTTGTGACTTCACACACCACCTTTTTGACTTCACACACCTTCATTCTGTGATTTCACACACCTCCATTTTGGGACTTCACACACCTCCGTTTTGACTTCACACATATCCATTTTGTGACTTCACACACCTCCATTGTTTCACCTCACACACCTCTATTGTTTGACTTCACACACCTCCATTCTTTGACTTCACACACGTCCATTCCATGACTTCACAACTTCCATTCTATGAGTTCACACACATTAATTCTATGAGTTCACAAACTCCATTTTTACTTCCCACACCTCCATTCTATGACTTCACACACCTCCATTCTGTGACTTCAAAAACCCCCATTCTATGACTTCACACACCTCTATTGTGACTTCACACACCTCCATTCTATGAGTTCACACACCTCCATTCTGACTTCACACACCTCCATTCTATGACTTCGCACACCTCTATTCTGACTTCACACACCTCTATTCTATGACTTCACACACCTCCATTGTGACTTCACACAACTCGATTCTGTGACTTCACACACCTCCATTCTATAACTTCACACACCTCCATTCTATGACTTCCCAAGCTCCATTCTATGACTTCACACACTTCCAATCTATGACTTCACACACCTCCATTCTATGACTTCACACACCTCCATTCTATGACTTCACACACCTGCATTCTGACTTCACACACCTCCATTCTATGACTTCATACACGTCCAATCTAGGACTTCACACACCAATATTCTATGACTTCACACAAATCAATTATGTGACTTCACACATCTTCATTCTGACTTCAAAAACCTCCATTCTATTACTTCACACACCTCCATTCTATGACGTCACACACTACCAATCTATGACTTCATACACCTCCATTCTATGACTTCACACACCAACATTCTGTGACTTCACACACCTCCATTATGTGACCTCACACATCTCCATTCTGACTTCACACTCCTCCATTCTATGACTTCACACACCTCCATTCTATGACTTCACACACCTCCATTCTTTAACTTCACACACTTCCAATGTTTGACTTCACAAGCCTCCATTCCATGACTTCATACACCTCCCTTCTATGACTTCACACACCTCCATTCTTTGACTTCACACACCTCCATTTTGACTTCACACACCTCCATTCTGTGACTTCAAACACCTCCTTTCGGTGACTTCACACACCTCCATACTATGCCTTCCACACACCTTCAATCTATGACTTCACACACCTCCATTCTATGACTTCCCACACTTCCAATCTATAACTTCACACACCTCCATTCTATGATTCACAAACCTCCATTCTATGACTTCACACACCTGCATTCTGACTTCACACACCTCCCTTACATGACTTCACACAACTGTATTCTGTGACTTCACACACCTGCCCTTTGTGACTTCACACACCTCCATTCTATGACTTCACACACCTCCATTCTATGACTTCACACCTCCATTCTATGACTTCACACACCAACGTTTATGACGTCACATACCTCCATTCGGTGACTTCACACACTTCCATTCTGACCTCACACACCTGCATTCTGTGACTTCACACACCTCCATTCTATGACTTCACACACAACTCCATGCTGTGACTTCACACACCTCCACTCTGTTACTTTACACACCTCAATTCTGTGACTTCACACACCTCCATTCTATGATTTCACACACAATCCATTCTATGACTTAACAAACCTCCATTCTTTTATTTCACACAACTCCATTCTATGACTTCACACACCTCCATACTATGACTTCCACACACCTTCAATCTATGACTTCACACACCTCCATTCTATGACTTCACACACTTCCAATCTATGGCTTCACACACCTCCATTCTATGACTTCACAAACCTCCATTCTATGACTTCACACACCTGCATTCTGACTTCACACACCTCCATTCTCTGAATTCACACACCTCCATTCTTTGACTTCACACACCTGCATTCTGTAACTTCACACACTTCCAATGTTTGACTTCACAAACCTCCATTCCATGACTTTATACACCTCCATTCTATGACTTCAAACACATCCATTCTTTTACTTCACACACCTCCATTTTGACTTCACACACCTCCATTCTATGACTTCACACACCTGCATTTGTGACTTCACACACCTCCATTTTTACTTCACACACTTCCATTCTGTAACTTCACACACCTCCATTCTGTGACTTCACACACCTCCATTGTTTGACTTCACACACCTCCATTCTATGGCTTCACACACCTTCATTCTTACTTCAGAAACATCCATTCTATAACTTCACAAACCTCCCTTCTGTGAATTCACACACCTCCATTCTGAGTTCACACACCTCCATTCTGTGACTTCACACACCTCCATTCTGTGACTTCACACACTTCCATTTTGACTTCAAACACCTCATTTCTGTGACTTCACACACCTCCATTCTATGATTTCACACACCTCTATTCTATGACTTCACACACCTCCATTCTATGACTTCACACACCTCCTTTCTGAGTTGACACACCTCCATTCTGTTACTTCACACACCTACAATCTGACTTCACACACCTCCATTCTTTCACTTCACACACCTCCATTCTATGAATTCACCCACCACCATTTTGATTTCACACAACTCTATTCTGTGACTTCACACACCTGCCTTCTGTGACTTCACACACCTCCATTCTATGACTTCACACACCTCCATTCTATGACTTCAAACACCTCCTTTCTGTAACTTCACACACTTCAAATATTTGACCTCACAAACCTCCATTCCATGACTTCACAGACCTCCATTCTATGACTTCACACACCTCTTTCTTTGACTTCACACACCTCCATTTTGACTTCGCACACCTCCATTCTGTGACTTCACACACCTCAATTTTGACTTCACACACTTCCATTCTGTGACTTCACACACCTCCATTCTGTGACTTCACACACCTCCATTTTTTCACTTCCCACACCTCCATTCTTTGATTTCACACACGTCCAATCCATGACTTCACACACCTCCATTCTATGAGTTCACACACCTCCATTCTATGACTTCACACACTTCCATTATATGACTTCACACACCTACATTCTGACTTCACACACCTCCATTATATGACTTAGCACACCTCAATTCTGACTTCACACACCTCCATTCTGTGACTTCACACACCTCCATGACATGACTTTCCATACCTCCATTCGATGACTTCACACACCTCCATTCTTTGACTTCACACACCTCCATTTTGACTTCACACTCCTCCATTCTGTGACTTTACACACGTCCATTTGTGACTTCACACACCACCTTTTTGACTTCACACACCTTCATTCTGTGACTTCACACTCCTCCATTTTGGGACTTCACACACCTCCGTTTTGACTTCACACATATCCATTTTGTGACTTCACACACCTCCATTGTTTCACCTCACACACCTCTATTGTTTGACTTCACACACCTCCATTCTTTGACTTCACACACGTCCATTCCATGACTTCACAACTTCCATTCTATGAGTTCACACACATTCATTCTATGAGTTCACAAACTCCATTTTTACTTCCCACACCTCCATTCTATGACTTCACACACCTCCATTCTGTGACTTCAAAAACCCCCATTCTATGACTTCACACACCTCTATTGTGACTTCACACACCTCCATTCTATGAGTTCACACACCTCCATTCTAACTTCACACACCTCCATTCTATGACTTCGCACACCTCTATTCTGACTTCACACACCTCTATTCTATGACTTCACACACCTCCATTGTGACTTCACACAACTCGATTCTGTGACTTCACACACCTCCATTCTATAACTTCACACACCTCCATTCTATGACTTCCCAAGCTCCATTCTATGACTTCACACACTTCCAATCTATGACTTCACACACCTCCATTCTATGACTTCACACACCTCCATTCTATGACTTCACACACCTGCATTCTGACTTCACACACCTCCATTCTATGACTTCATACACGTCCAATCTAGGACTTCACACACCAATATTCAATTATGTGACTTCACACATCTCCATTCTGACTTCAAAAACCTCCATTCTATTACTTCACACACCTCCATTCTATGACGTCACACACTTCCAATCTATGAATTCATACACCTCCATTCTATGACTTCACACACCAACATTCTGTGACTTCACACACCTCCATTATGTGACTTCACACATCTCCATTCTGACTTCACACTCCTCCATTCTATGACTTCACACACCTCCATTCTTTAACTTCACACACTTCCAATGTTTGACTTCACAAGCCTCCATTCCATGACTTCATACACCTCCCTTCTATGACTTCACACACCTCCATTCTTTGACTTCACACACCTCCATTTTGACTTCACACACCTCCATTCTGTGACTTCAAACACTTCCAATCTATAACTTCACACACCTCCATTCTATGACTTCACAAACCTCCATTCTATGACTTCACACACCTGCATTCTGACTTCACACACCTCCCTTACATGACTTCACACAACTGTATTCTGTGACTTCACACTTTGCTTTGTTCTCGCAACCACCCCTGTTTTTTTGGCTTTGTTCGAGCTCACACTAATCTTCCTGGCCCTTTAAGTGAGGGCAATGCAGTTACTGACTCCGCCACCAGAGTTTACTTAACTCAGGTTGAACTTGCTAAGCAGTCACATGCCATCCATCATCAAAACAGTCAAGCCTTGCGCCGACAGTTCAAATTATCTAGAGAAGCGGCACGTCAAATAGTTAAGACTTGCTCCAACTGTGTCCCTTTCTCACCAGCCCCCCATTTAGGCATAAATCCACGAGGACTGCTTTCTAATCACATTTGGCAGATGGATGTCACACATATTCCATCATTTGGCCGATTAAAATATGTTCATGTTACTGTAGATACTTATTCTAATTTTATCTTGGCCCCCCCCCTTGCTGGGGAAGCCACTAAACATTGTATCTCTCACTGCATTCGATGCTTTGCTGAGATGGGGATTCCCTCGCAAATAAAAACAGATAATGGCCCTGGCTATGCAAGCCGAGCATTTCAATCCTTCTGCCATTCCTATAATATCACTCATATTACAGGCATTCCTTACAATCCTCAAGGTCAAGGCATTGTGGAGAGAGCTAATGGATTATTAAAACATCAAATTGCTAAAATACAGAAAGGAGAGTCATATCCCGCTACCCCTGTGAATATACTTAATCATGATTTATTTGTTTTAAATTTTTTGAATTTGGATTCAAATAATTTATCTGCTGCTCAGCGATTCTTGGAAAAAAGAGCACAGCGTCCTTTTGCCTTAGTAAAATGGAAGGATCCCCTAACTGGTGCTTGGCATGGACCCGATCCTGTTCTAACCTGGGGTCGAGGGCATGTATGTGTTTTTTCACAAGGAGAAAATGACGCCCGCTGGCTGCCTGAACGCTGCGTTCGGATCGTGGAGAGTGACAGTGGCCATCCAAGCAGCGACTCACTGGGCCTACACCCCCAACCCTCCAGTGGTGCATCCTGCGACGTGGGAAGGACCTGAGTTATTTGTGCATGTCAATCGGGACTGCTACTGATCCACTTGTTCCACACATTCATATGAGCTGTGTTTCTCCTCCTTTTACTATTATGTAGGGACCTTTTAACATATTTATTGACTCTACACAATTTAATATGTGACATTATTTTGTCTTTACCATCCCTCTTCTTAATAACCTTTTTTGTAAAAGATGCCCAGGTGAAAAGCAAAGGCCTCCAGAGGTAAGCAGAAGTCGGCCGACCCCCTTGTATGTCTGCGTTTTATTTTATTTTATTTTATTTTATTTTATTTTTGTTTGTTTGTTTGAAAAGGTGCACTGTGGGCCTAAAACAGAGGCCTGGGTGGTCAAGGGACGCCTTGACCCCCCCTCCCCTTCTGAGTTTCTTGTCGATAACAAGGCATACCTGAGAGTCCCACCAGCAAGACATGTCTAAATCTAAAAATAACTGTTTGGTGAAAACATTCATTTGAGCTCATGTTTTTTGTGTTAAGTGTATCTGATTGAGTCCAATTTTCTTGTTATATGTCAATGTCTGATTATTTAAAAGTCTCCGTTTCTCTGTCTTGTTCGTGTTACATATTTTTTCTTGTCCAGTTTTGTCTTTAAAATTGGTACCATTTCTAAGTATGGATCCTTATGGTTTTTTTGTGCATACTCAAGCACACATCCTTGTTATTTATTTGAACATTTCTGGGCCTAGCATGGCCGCTCCCCCATGTCTGCAGTTGTAACAAGCCCTGGAAAAATAAATTCCAGCTAAGTTGCCTTGCAAAAAGTTTTGTTTTGAACCCGGTTCTCACCTGTAAGAGTAAAATTGGCAAAACTCTCTTGACACAAACTTCCAGAAAACGAACGGCCAATATTAATTTTGCGCACTTTATGATCTTTGAGTATGAATGTGTGTGAATGAGTGAGTGAACATGTTCAAGGTTAAATTGTCAGCATGCTGTATAAAACAATGGTTGAACTCATTTGAAACAAAGGCAATTGGGTAAATCTAAGTCTAAACTTCAAGAAAATTATTATGCTTGAATGTTTCCTATGTCTTAAAAGTATTATTGCATTGTTTTAAAGAAAAACTGGTAAAAAGTATTTTTCTAAAGATCCTGAAATCTGCATTTTAAAAAATCTGGTATTGCAATACATACAGCTGTTTACATTGTAAACATTGTATCCTGTTCAGCACAGAGGTGTTAGGGAATTTGGGATTTATTACTTTAAGTTAAAGTTTGGAAACATGTATTAGAAATTTAAATGTAAAATTGTTCATTAACGTCAGAAATTTTGCCTGTCCTTTCTTGCAAACTGACACTAGAAATCTGATGGTAAAATGTGGATAATGTGATTAGTATTTTAAAGGAATGTTTAAAGGTTTATCTCCATGCTATTGGGTGTATTTTAAAAAAGGAGAGGAAACTAAGTCCAGACTTAGACTTTTGGTGCACTGATGTCTATAGTTCTTGAATTAGGGAAAAACTGTTATTTGAGTTTAAACTGTTGTTGGAGTTCTAGACAGTAATCTAAACTGCAAAAGAGCCCTTTTTTCTAAAAGGCAAGAGGAGTGCCTTGAGCCTTAGGGGGCCTGAAGGCAGAAGGAGTTCTTTGTGCCCTTAAAGGTTTTTCAATTGCAAATAAAGGCTAAGGTGTTAATTGTTTAAGCCAGTATCAGTAATAGTTATTAAGAACATTGGAAATGGGATTCTAAACAATATTTGAAAGTGAAGTTGTCTTAAATGTTTAAAGAAAGAGAAAAAAGGAAAATTAGGATTACCAAAGTAATTGCTTAATTGCTATTTCAGCTTGCTCTTGTAAGTTACCTTATAGCAACTTCCAGCTAGCCCATGGAGAAGGACAGCAATCCTTATTCAGATGTAACTTTGGCTTTTACCAGGTTCTAGGTAAGCTCATGCTTAGAGACTATTTCTGTATTGACCACCTTGTTGCTTCTAATTGGAGTAATGTCGCCTTTTGTAGGACTCATTGATCTGAAAGCCACAGTTTTGAGCCTGCCCGGGCAAAGCAAAGTCCCTGTGAGACTGTGGTGTCTAATCTGCCAGCAGGATGCTGGGACAGAGTTGCTTTGGAGCTCGAAGTGGCAGAGTGCTAGCTCTGAGCTGAAAAGCTGGGGGGAAGCACTCAAGCACCAAGCTCGGGACTCACAGTGGCAGGGTGCTAGCCTTGAGCTGGAGAGCTGAGAGACAGCGCCCAGACCCTGAGTTCAAATCCAGCAATCAACAAAGTGAAATGCCAATGGGATGTTTATCCCTGTGTGGAGAGACACTACTGGGACAGGAAAGCCTCTGCTTGGATGGCAGAGATGGTGTCAGATCTTAGAGTCACTTGTGCTTGGCCATTCAAATTAATCAGAGCCGGGAGGTCATAGAATAGTTTGTAAGCATGCCTTACTAATGCCCGTGCCTTTCATAACTGGGCAGGAACTTGTCAATCTTCTGTGATAGCGGGTAGTTTAAAGTCCTAATTGAGTAAAATTTTTATCTTTTATTTTTGACACCAGCCATAAATTCAGGAAAAGTTTGTGGATCTGAGGCTTGTGTCTCTATTAATCTGTTTAGATCTGACAACTGAAGCATTGTTAAGGTTGCAGAAATTTAGATCCCCAGACAATCAAGAAAAAGCCTTTGCAAATGGGTGCTAGGTAGGCTGCGCTGTTGTGGCCAAGGATGGTTTGTGCAGTTGTTGAATGTCAAGTATGATTTCTAGTTTGGAGTAGATTGTTGTTCCTGGTGTCTAGTCCTTGCAACCCCTTGATAAAACAGGCTGGGCTTCTTAAGGTCCCTGGTCAAGCCTGGAGACGGCGCCCCTGAGTCAGCTTGAAGAAGTCACGGAAGTTGAATCTCCGCCCATCAAATCCCCGTTGGACCAAGGGACCAAAGTCATTTTTGGAAAATGTGACAGGATAAATTAGGGGTATAGAAAAGAGTAAGAATTGCACTTGTGTTTCTTTTAAAATAAAAAACGGGGGACATGTTGGGAGCCAGAGTGGAATCAAACTGTACCTTGACTTGCATCAGATGATGGCTATATTGTCTTATTGCTTTCTGGCCCTATTCTATGTAAATGACCTGAGAATTACCATATGAATGGAACACCTGGAGGTTCCCTGGGAGAGGAGGAGGGAAGAAGGGGGAGTGGAAAATAAACGCGGCAGTCTCGGCAGTCTTTGCCTGGACTGCGGACATCCCGGACCCGGTGTGTCTGTCTCTCTTCTTTTTCTTCCTAGTCCTTGTAACCTATTTCAGGAACCCCAATCTGCGAACCCTGGTTTGCTGCCGGTTGGCCCCGGCACTTTCGGAGTTGACACACCTCCATTCTGTTACTTCACACACCTCCAATCTGACTTCACACACCTCCATTCTATGACTTCACACACCTCCATTCTGTGTCTTCAAAAACCAACATTCTATGACTTCAAACACCTCCATTCTATGATTTCACACACCTCCATTCTGAGACTTCACACACCTCCACTCTGTGACTTTACACACCTACACTCTGTGACTACACACAACTACATTCTGTGATTTCACACACCTCCATTTTATGACTTCACACACATCCATTCTTTGACTTCACACACCTCCATTCTCTGAATTCACACACCAACATTTATGACGTCACATGCCTCCATTCTGTGACTTCACACACCTCCATTCTGACATCACACACCTCCATCTATGACTTCACACACTTCCATTCTATGACTTCACACAACCCCATTCTGTGACTTCACTCACCTCCATTGTGAATTCACACACCTCCATTCTGTGACTTCTCACACCTCCATTCTGTGACTTCACACACCTCGATTCTCTGACTTCACACACCTCCATTCTGTGACTTCACACACCTCCATTCTGTGACTTCACACATCTCCATTCTATGACTTCACACACCTCCATTCTGTGACTTCACACACCTCCATTCTGAGTTCACACACCTCCATTCTGTGACTTCACACACCTCCATTATATGACTTCACACACCTCCATTTTGTGACTTCACAAACCTCCATTCTATGACTTCACACACCTCCATTCTATGACTTCACACACCTACATTGTGACTTCACACACCTACGTTCTATCAGTTCACACACCTGCATTGTGACTTCACACACCTCCAGTCTCTGACTTCACACACCTCCATTCTGAATACACACACCTCCATTCTGACTTCACACACCTCAGTTCTGTCACTTCACACACATCCATTGTATGATTTCCCACACCTCCATTCTTTGACTTCACACACCTCCATTCTATGACTTCACATACCTCCTTTCTGAGTTGACACACCTCCATCCTTTTACTTGACACACCTCCAATCTGACTTCACACACCTCCATTCTATGACTTCACACACCTCCATTCTGTGACTTCACACACCTCGATTCTCTGACTTCACACACCTCCATTCTATGATTTCACACACCTCCATTCTGTGCCTTCACACATCTCCATTCTATGACTTCACACACTTCCATTCTGTGACTTCACACACCTCCATTCTGTAACTTCACACACCTCCAATATATGACTTCACACACCTCCATTCTATGACTTCACACACCTCCATTCTATGACTTCACACACCTCCATTCTGTGACTCAAACACCTCCATTCTATGACTTCACACACCTCCATTTTTTGACTTTACACACCTACATTCTATGACTTTACACACCTCCATTCTATGACTTCACACACCTACATTGTGACTTCACACACCTCCATTCTCTGAGTTCACACACCTGCATTTTGACTTCACACACCTCCATTCTATGACTTTACACACC
The DNA here is from genome assembly GCF_031878675.1 of Megascapheus bottae. Taxonomy (NCBI): domain Eukaryota; kingdom Metazoa; phylum Chordata; class Mammalia; order Rodentia; family Geomyidae; genus Megascapheus; species Megascapheus bottae. The sequence continues at coordinate 258,616 of NW_028327376.1, read as the reverse complement.
TCCCTTCTGACTTTACACACCTCCATTCTGACTTCACACACCTCAATCTGTGACTTCACAAACCTCCATTCTATTATTTCACACACCTCCATTCTATGACTTCACACACCTCCATTCTATGACTTCATACACCTCCATTGTATGACTTCACACACCAACATTCTATGACTTCACACACCTCAATTCTGTGCCTTCACACATCTCCATTCTGACTTGACACACCTCCATTCTATGACTTCACACACCTCCATTCCCTGAATTCACACACCTCCATTTTGACTTCACACACTTCCATTCTGTGACTTCACACACCTCCATTCTGTGACTTAACACCCCTTCATTGTTTGACTTCACACATCTGCATTTTGACTTCATACACCTCCATTCTATGACTTCACACACCTTCATTCTTACTTCAGAAACATCCATTCTATGACTTCACAAACCTCCATTCTGTGAATTCACACACCTCCATTCTGAGTTCACACACCTCCATTCTGTGACTTCACACACCTCCATTCTGTGACTTCACACACCTCCATTCTATGACTTCACACACCTCCATCTGTGACTTCACACACCTCCATTCTATGACTTCACACTCCTCCATTCTATGAATTCACACACCTCCATTCTATGACTTCACACACCTCCATTCTATGACTTCACACACGTCCATTCTGACTTCACACACTTCCATTTTGACTTCAAACACCTCATTTCTGTGGCTTCACACACCTCCATTCTATGATTTCACAAACCTACATTCTATAACTTCACACACCTCCACTCTATGACTTCACACACCTCCTTTCTGAGTTGACACACCTCCATTCTTTTACTTCACACACCTCCAATCTGACTTCACACACCTCCATTCTATGACTTCACACACCTGGATTCTATGACTTCACACACCTCCATTCTATGACTTCACACCTCCATTCTATGACTTCACACCTCCATTTATGACTTCACACACCAACATTTATGACGTCACCTACCTCCATTCTGTGACTTCACACACCTCCATTCTGACATCACACACCTCCATTCTATGACTTCACACACTTCCATTCTATGACTTCACACACCTCCATTCTGTGACTTCACTCACCTCCATTGTGAGTTCACACACCTCCATTCTGTGACTTCACACAGAGTTTGGCCTAGTGGTAGAGTGCTTGCCTAGCATGCACGAAGACCTGGGTTCAATTCCTCAATACCACATACATAAAAAAATGCTGGAAGTGGTGCTGAGGCTGAAGTGGTAGAGCCCTAGCCTTGAGAAAATATAAGGACAATGCTCAGTCCCTGAGTTCAAGCCCAGGACTGGCCAAATCAAAAGTATTAGAGCACTGGCATTGAACTGAAGATCTGAGGAACAGCCCAGGCACAGACTTCAAGCACCGCAAACAATAACAACAAAACCTATGAAATGGCAGTGATGGTTTTAAGCTAAGCAAAAATAGAGTAGAAACTGGTAAAATACATATTTGTGTGTAAGCAAAATAGCCAGACTTATGCATTAGAACAGGATAGCAACTTGAAAAAAAATTTTGTTTTCCATCTCACTAGGTCCTGTCTCTTAATTTATTCAAGTAAGTAAAATGCTGGGTTTTATAATCATTGCTCTGAATATTAGAAAATCATAATATCTCTCATTAACCAACAAAGATCAGGAACTGGGGCTTCGTTCAAATGGCAGAGTATCAGGCAAGAGAAGAAAAAATTGAAGTAAGAACTTGAAGTTCTTGATCCAGAACCTGCATAGTAACAGAGCAGCAGCCTGGTGATGGTACCTCACACTTATAATCTTAGCTACTCAGGAGGCTAAAATATGAGAATCAAAGTTTAAAGCCAGCCAAAGTACCCAGTTAACTGCCAGAAAAACCAGAAGTGGCACTGTGGCTCACAGATTAAAGCACTAGCCTTGAGCTGAAGAGCTCAGGGACAGTGCCCAGGCCCAGAGTTCAAGCCCCACAATTGAAAAAAATCAAACAAGCAAACAAAACTCACAAAGAAGCCTGCAGACCACAGTGGTTCTGCTGAGTCTCTTCTCTATGGGGATCAGGAAACATTTCACTTTTTCTGTCTCTTCCCATCTCAACATTCATACTAAAATAAGACTGTGTTGAAAGTTTCAATTTATAAAAATGTTTTTCATGAAGCACCCTGAAATATTCATCGCTTATATCTCAATTGAAGATAGTTGATTTGGGGTTGCATTGGTAGAGTGCTAGCCTTGAGCAGAAAAGGTCAGGGATAGAGCTGAAGCACTCAGTTGAAGACCCAGTGCCAACACACAAAAGAAATTATGCACTTTATACATATTTCTAATTTCTTAAGGAATTTTTCAGTCTGTATAAATATAGGGTACATTCCTTGTTACTTAAGTAAGATTGCTCTTTTTTTTTCTTTTTGCCAGTCCTACGGCTTGGACTCAGGGCCTAGACATTTTCATTGGACTCGCTTGCCCAAGGTGAGTGCTCTGCCTCTTGAGACACAGCGCCACTTCTAGCTTTTTTCTTGAGTATGCGGTACCGGTGAATAGAACCTAGGTCTTCATGCATTCTAGGTGCGCACTCTACCATTAGGCTACATTCCCAGGCAGTGAGATTCCTCTTACAGTCATTGTATGTTCACAGAGTTTGATCTCACACACTGTAGGGCCCTGGTTGGCTTTGACCTGTGATCCTAAGCCTTGAGCCTCCTAAGTAGCTGAAATTAAGTTGTCAGCCAGCATGATGGCTTCCATTCCCAATTGTCCAGAAAAAAGGACATACTAAAGCCACTAGCACAATGATGCTCATTGCAGCACTATTTACCATAGCAAAGCTATGAAACCAACCCAGATGCCACTCAGTAGATGACTGAATCAAGAAGATGTGGTACTTATACACAATGGAATGCTATGCTGCCATCAGAAGGAAAGACATCGCCCCATTTTAAGGAAATGGAAAGAGTTGGAAAAATTCATATTAAGTGAAGCAAGCCAGACCCAAAGAAACATAAGCTCAATGGTTTGCCTCATTTGTAATAATTAGTTCACATCCAGGACTCTCCTAGCAGAGGATTACAATAACTCAAAAACCTAGGTATATAAGGTCATATAGGATGAGACTGAATAAAAGGATCTCTAGGATATGGGAACAAGAGCTATATCTTGTGTCATCGTTGCTGTTAATCTTGTGTGATTTTTGTCCTTAATCTACTATGTTATTTCTCATCTCTTATTTTGCCCTTTGGTTAATGTCAGATTGTTACTGTATCTGATTTTTTCCCTGGCATATTGTATATATGTTTATTTGTTTATGTCAAATAGGAAAGGGAAGGGGGGAAACAAGATGATTGGGAAGGGGAGGGGAGAGGGAACTGGGGACAAAAACATATGGAGTGGAATAAATGTGTGAGAAGTAATGCAGTCCACTACCTGTAAATGTAATCGTAACCCCTCTATACATTACCCTGAAAATAAAAAAGAGACTATAAAAATGTCTGTAGAAAATGAGGCTGGATGATGGAAACAACCAGATGCCCTACTACAAAAAATGTGATACACGCACACACACACACACACACACACACACACACACACACAAATGCACGCACACCCAATGGAATGATACATAGCCAACCGACAAGATAAAATAATGGCATTCTCGGGGAAGTGGATGAAAAGGAAAAAAATCATATTAAGTGAAGTAAGCCAAACTCAAAGGAACATAGGCCCAAGAGTCTCCCTCATTTGTCAAATTCAGTAGAAACCTTGGGCTCTGCTACCAGAGATTTACAATAGAACAAAATCTAGAGACATCGTGACAAATAGTATGACACTAAATGTAAGGACCTCCAAGATAAAGAAACAAAACTCATATAATGAGTGATTGTTGTCCTTAATGAACTATGTGATCTCTTATCTCTTTTGCTATCCCTTGGTTATATCATATTGTTACAATATTTCACCTTGTTTTCTGATATATTTCATATGTGCCTAATTGGTTATTTGAAATTGGATAGGGAAGGGGGGAAATGAACATGAGTGGGGGTAGGGGAAGGGAAATGGGGACCATATCATTACATGGGGTATCAAAGTTTGAGAAGTAATGCACCTTCTATATGGTGAATATAATGTAACCCTTCTATAAATTACAATAAAAATAAATACATAAAAAGAAGATCTGCACAGAAAAAAATAATAATGGCATTTTTTGGTAGTGGATGAAATTAGAGTGAATCCTGTTGAGTGAGATAAGTCAAGACCAAGGAACAAAAGGTACATGGTATCCTTAATATATGGATATTAGTTTCAAACAGTAGTAGAGCGATGACTGAATAGTTGATACCCAAAGTTCTGGACATAATTTTGGAGATATAAACCTAACTACATAGACATAAAAATCTAGGATAGACTATACACTCTATAGACATGTGTTTTATTATAGATTAATCTGTATCTATGACATACAAAGACTCAGCTTAATTTTTACTACATTCTAAAATCTATGTGCCAGTGATTGTATAGCGATTCCCTTCTTGAATACTTGTTGGTTAAACATGATATTTGAAATATGATGTAAATTTCAATGTTAATAAATTTTTTTTAAAAAGAGGCTAGAGGTAAATACCACTAATGTACTTGCTCTAAGTGGTACAGAAATTTTCTTAATGAATCAAGGGGTTTTATTACATCTTTATGCAATTATTTTAGTTCTGAGTGTTCTACACTCAATGATACTTCTGGAAAGATGATATAGCTGACTGTGTAGATGGTATGAAGACATACTGGCCTAAACGTAGAATAAAGCATTGGTAAGTGGCTGTTAGCTGTCCAGATTCTACTGGAATATGTGGAATGAATTTATTAAGCACAATGCAGGCTCTTAGTCAGATCAGGATCAAGATTATGTGGTTCCATCAGATGAATGAGGAAAAATCAGAAAAATCTACTAAGATATCCAGATATACTTTTGAAACTAAGGTATCTGGACTCCTTTTTTTTCTTTCTTGGTGGAGAGCTTGAACTTTGGACCTGGGCAAGGTCTCTTAGTTCTTTTTCCTCAAGGCTAATGCTGTACCAGTTTTAGCCACAACTCCACTTAGTTTTTGGGTGGATAAGTGGAGAGAAGAATCTTACAGTTTTTTTTTGTTTTCGTTTTTTTTGCTTGCAAAGGCTTTGAATCACCTTCTCCCTGGCTAGTAGAATGACAATTATGACCCTCCAGCGCCTGGCTAGTGATTTTTTGAAAATTGGACTTTCTTCCAAATCATGTAACTGGTTCCTAGCAAAGTTTTGAAGCCTGACTTAAATGTGACAGATTTTTGTCACTTGGAGACACTCTGTGCTGAACGTTAGAAATCTACCAGCTGAGTCACAGTGGCACTTCCAGATTTTGTTTATGTGGTGCTGAGGAATGGAATCCAGGGTTTCATACATGCTAGGCAAGCTTCATTTTCAGCCCAAGGTTTTATGTTTTGTTTTTTCAGTGTTGTTGCTTCTAAGGTACTGTATGATGTTCTTTCATTTTCTTTGCTTTTTACCTCTTTTCTTCTTTTTCCCTTTAGTTTTATTCTCTGTAGTCACTGTGTTGAATTCGGCTACCCTGTGTCTTGTACATAGGTTTATGTGATTTTGGGAATGGAGAGGGTATAATAAAATGGTAAAAAAAAAAAAACAAAGGAAAATGAGTGAACCAATTGAACAGTGATACTTGGAAGACACTAAACGGAAATGAACTGAACAATCTGGGTAGAGAGGGGTTGAGGGTAGGAAAACAGAGAAAAAGGAGGGAGGGGATAACAATTTTCTTAAGAAATGTGTTCATTACTTATGTAATCGTATGCCAACTATATATTGACTTAACAAAAGAAATTAACTTAAAAAATCATTTAGCCGGGTGTGGTGGCTCACACTTGTAAATGTAGCTACTCAAGAGGCTGGGATCCAAGGATAGCTGTTCAAAGTCAGCCTGGGCACTGAAGTCCATGTGACTCTTATCTCCAATTAACCACCAGAAACCCAGAAGTGGCCCTATGGCTCAAGGGATAGGGCAGTAATCTTGAGCTGAAAAGCTCAGTGACAAGACCCAGGTGCAGAATTGCAGTCCCATGACTTGAATGATGAATGATACTAGCCAGGCTCTGTGCTCTCACACTTGGAATCCTATCTACAGAGAATCAGGTTTGAATCCAGCCCAAACAAATTGCATGATATTCTGATTTACAGTTCATTACCAAAAATCTGGAGGTGGATCTGTGGATCAAGTGGTAGAACACTAGCCTGAAGCAAAAAAAAACATTTAAGGACAGTTCCCAGGCCATGGGTTCAAGTCCCAAGACTTGCATAAAACAAACAAAATGTGACGCTGAGTCCTCCATCATTTACTGTTATAGTTCAATATTCTTGATATGCGTCTTAGAAATTAAGTCCCTAGCAAATACTCTCCCCTGAAATTCTGCTTCATAGCTGATTCATAGAATTTCAGCATCATTACTATCACCTTCCAGTTAGCATAGCTGTCTACTACTGAATTTGAAGAAAACTTTTGAGTAATCCTAATAAATCTGTGTATCATTTGCACACACATCAAATCAGCAGCAGCTATGTTCTACTATTATCTAAATGTATTTAATCCCTTCTTGAGTTAATGAGCTTAAAGAGTAAAACATATGAAATAGTTATGAAACTAACAGTCACCATTCTTCTACCTAATATTGTAATATAAGTTTATAAATGCAAGGACTATTCTGAAGTGTGCAGAAGATAGCTTCTAATTATAATATTCTCATGAAGTATAGTTTTTAAGAAACATGTTGCTTGCTTTGGGAAGGCAAAGGCAAGGAAAAATGATATAAGTAAGTTCCCTATTTATCAGAAGGAAAATACTATTGGGTTCATTCTGTGCTGATGAAACAAATATTTGCAATTCCTCAGGCCAATCACTTCATTGTGATGCACAATCAGCCAGCTTAGATCAATCTTCCAAAAAAGGAAAGGAACAAATGAGAAGCAATTAAGGTTTCCAAAATGAACCAGGTGGTGGTGGCAGCTCACACTTGTAATTCTATCTACTCAAGGCCCGAAATCCAAGGATCTGGATTAAGTCTGTCTGGGATGAAAATATTCCTGTCTGAAACATCATCTCTGTTATCACAGCCCCGCTGATACACTCTGCCCAACAGGTTCCAAACACCAAAGTCCATCTCCTATCTGAAATACTAGCAAACGTACTCACACATTATTTCCTCTTTGGGAGATAGTTGAAACATGTACCAGAAACATTTCCCTGGCTTCAGAGTGGAAGTGGAAATATATACTCACTAGAAGCCCATCTAATAAATTACAGTCAATCATCTTTCCTCACATCTTGTTAGTTAAATTGAACAATGAATGTTTGGATCAGAAGCGATGTGTATGAGCATACAGGTTGTAAAAGTATTGTAATCCTAGCTACTCAAGATAAGCTGAGACCTGAGGATTCCAGGTCAAAATCAGCCATGCAATAAATTCCATAAGACTTTTACCTCTAATTAACCAGCAAAAAACAGAACGTTGAATTGTGCTTAAAATGCCACAGGCCTAAGCTTTGCATAAAAGTGCTAAGGGTTAGCATTCAGGATGCCCATTCTCTCCACTCCTTTTTAACATAGTACTAGAACGCCTAGGCAGTGCAATAAGGCAAGAAACAAGCATAAAGGGGATCCAAGTAGGGAAAGAGGAAATAAAACTATCCCTCTTTGTAGATGACATGATTCTGTATTTAAAGAATCCTATACACCCTACTCCTAAGCTCCTTGTGCTGATTCAAAGCTTTGGAAGGGTAGCAGTCCATAAAATCAACCCTCACAAATCAACTGCCTTCCTTTACGCCAACACTGAGAGGAACGAGGCAATAATCAGGAAAGAAACTCCTTTCACAGTAGGCTCAAAGAAAATAAAGTACCTAGGAATTAGCTTAACTAAGAATGTAAAGGACCGGTTAGATGAAAACTTTAAAACCATAAAAAAGGAAATTAAAGCAGAACTAAGGAAATGGAAAAACCTCCCATGCTCCTGGATTGGAAGAATCAACATTGTGAAAATGACAATCTTGCCAAGGGCTATCTACAAAATCAATGTAATACCAATCAACATCCCAATGTCATTCTTTAAAGAAATAGAAGAGGCAATTCAAAATTTCATATGAAATAATAAAAGACCCCGTATAGCAAAAACACTTCTTAGCAGAAAGTACAGCGCTGGAGGAATTTCAATTCCAATCTTAAGACTCTATTACAGAGCTATAATTCTCAAAACAGCTTGGTACTGGCACAAGAACAGGCCTGAAGTCCAATGGAGTAGAACTGCGGACCCAGATATTAAACCACAGACGTATGGCCACCTAATCTTTGACCAGGGAGCCAAAAAAATAGAATGGAAGAAAGATAGCCTCTTCAACAAGTTGTGCTGGCAGAACTGGTTAAACACCTGCACAAAACTAAAGTTGGATCCTTCTTTGTCACCTTGCACTAGAATTAACTCCAAATGGATCAAAGACCTGGAGGTAAAAGCTGACACACTGAAAAGTTTACGGGAAGGAATAGGAGATACACTAGGCCTCCTTGGCACAGGTCGAAACTTTCTTAATAGGGACCAAGAATCACAACAAATCAGAGAAAGGCTGGATAAGTGGGACTGCATTAAACTGCAGAGCTTTTGTATGGCAACGAATATAGCTAGTAAACTAATCAGGAAGCCTACAGAGTGGGAGAAGATCTTCACCAACCAAACAACGGACAAAGGCCTCATATCTAAAATATATCAACAAGTCAAAAAATTGAATCACTCCAAAATGAACCTCCAAAGTAACACCCATCCCATTAAAAATGGGCCAAAGACTTAAAGAGAGTCTTCTCTGAAGAAGAAACAAAAATGGCCTATAGACACATGAAGAAATGCTCCACATCTCTGATCATAAAAGAAATGCAAATCAAAACAATTATAAGATTCCACCTCACTCCAGTTAGAATGGCCAGGATCAGGAAAACGAATGACAACAGATTCTGGAGGGGATGCCTCCAGGAGGGATCACTACTACACTGTTGGTGGGAGTGCAAACTCATTCAACCACTATGGAAAGCAGTGTGGCAGTGCCTCAAAAGGCTAAACATAGAACTCCCCTATGACCCAGCAATTCCACTACTTGACATTTACCCAACAATCCAGAAACAAGGGCATACTAAACCCACTAGCACAACAATGTTCATTGCAGCACTATTCACCATAGCAAAGATATTGAACCAACCCAGATGTCCCTCAGTTGATGAGTGGATCAACAAGTTGTGGTATTTGTACACAATGGAATTCTATGCTGCTGTCAGAAAGAATGGCATCGCCCCATTTGTTAGGAAATGGAAAGACTTAGAACAAATCATATTAAGTGAAGTAAGACAGACTCAAAGGAACTTAGGCTCAGTGGTTTCCTTCATTCGTCATAATCAGTAGAAACCTTGGGCTCTACTAGCAGAGATTATCAATAGAGTAAAAGGCCATATATAAGGCCATATAATGTGAAGCTAATTGAAAGGACCTCTAGGATATTGACACAAAAGCCATATAATGAATGATTGTTGTCCTTAATGTACTATGTTGTCTCTCATCTCGTTTGCTGTCCCTTGGTTATCCCATATTGGTATAGTATCTCACTTTATCTTATATATTGAATTTATTTGTATTTGGATATTTGAAATTTGATAGGGAAGGGGGGAAAATCAAGACGGGTGGGGGGTGTGGGGTTGGAGGGAAATGGGTACCAAGACATGTGAAAGGGTATCAATGTATGTGAATTAATGCACCTTCTATCTGGCAAATATCATCTAACCCTTTTACTAATTACAATAAAAAAATGAAAAAAAAAAGAAAGTTGTAGTGTGTGGGGAGGATGATGGGGTCAAATACATTTCTTCTTAGAAATTTACCTCATCTGGTTGCCCTGGATTTTCCTGGCCTTCTTCTTAGAGAAAGTTCTGTTATACTGGATTTGTGGCTTGGCAATGATGTAGCATGTACATCTTCGAGTAAGACATCCACAACTTCCATGCCTGAGACTCGAGTTTCCTGACCTTTGGCAACAGCACAGCAACATCTTTCTTCCTCCTGAGCCACAGGCCAAGTGAGCTGGCTTGAGCTGGTTGTTAGTTACAGTGGCTTGGTTACCAGGGTTCCATATTCTGTTCCATTGTGAGGGAGGCAGGGTCACCTTTCAGGGCCCAATGACCAAAGATCCTTGCTCACAAAAGACTTCACCAGAGACACACTGGAGGCTGAACATCTCCTCCAGTCCCACAATATACATGTGGATGTAGTAAACAGCACACCTTATTTGTCCAATCCCAATGAATTCCACTAGGCCCAACTACAAGTCTGGTCTCAGGCTCAAGGAGCCTTTCTTAGGTAAGATCCAAACTTAAGGGTCAATATTGCCCTCATCCTTTACAAAACATTTGCTTCAGAGTGCCTTCTCTGCCTGCATTTTGCCCCTTGTCGAAATTTTTTTTGTTTTTGCTAGTCTTGGGACTTGACTTCAGAGTGTGAACATTGTTCTTGGGATTTCTTTAGGCTTTAGCTGTCCCACCCAGCCACAGCAACACTTGCAGCGTTTTCTATGTATGTGGTAATGAGGAATCAAACCTGAGCCTTTTTGCTTGGTAGCCAAGTACTCTACCACTAGGTGAAACACACAGGGCAACTTGCACATATTTTTGACGTCAATCTACTAGGATATTATTAGGTTTCTGTATCCTAATCAATTTTTTCCTGATGATTAGCTTTGCTGTTAAGTGTAAAAAATGCAAGAGGGAAAAACACAGAAGAATTAGTGAAATTAAAAAAAAGCATTAGACACAGTGAAGTGTTCATTCTTTGTAGGAGAAAAGATATTTGGATATGATGATGATGATGATGACTTTATAATTACTATGTCAGGGTTGAGAGTTTGGCATAGTGGTAGAGTGCTTGCCTAGCATCCATGAAGATCTGGGTTTGATTGCTCAGTATCACATAGATAGAAAATCTAGATGTGGCACTGTGGCTCAAGTGGCAGAGGGGTAGACTTGAGAAAACCCGAGGACAGTGCTCAGGCCCTGAATTCAAGGCCCAAGATTGGCAGAAAGATAAAAGGAAATAAAAATGCTTTTTATGAGCTAATTCACTCACAGCATTTGCTTCTGAAATCTTCGCTTCTGCATCTTGTGAAGTACCCCTTTCCCTCAACGTAGACAAGAAAAACAGATCCATCCCATGGTCCACTGTGAGGCCACTGGTTGGGCTAAGAGCTAGTCGTGCAGCAACACATAAGTTTTATTCTAATACTTTCCAAACTTTGTACTCAAATATTCTACCTACTTAAAAACTTAGGTCAGTTATCCTTACGCTATACATTTTCTTCATGACTACAATATTCTTACACTCCTACGTTAATCCTTTTGTACCTCCCCTGACCTCTCTCATTCTTTTTTTCTATCTCTGGACCTCTGCTCGTCTTTCAACCCTTATACTGCACGGATCTACACTTGATGGCTGTTGAGCAATATTGTATATGTAGGTGGTTAATTATTCTCTAGGCTCAGAGGGACTTAAAGACAATAGAGATAGATTGAGAGGCTTATTGTTTGGGGTATAAATCGCTTATGAGTGGTTGTATTAGACTGGTCTGTAAGTGCACAAAAAGGAAGAGTGATAATACCAATCAAAACTTGTAAACGTCGAGTTTCTGCCAGCTACAGAGGTCTAGGTTAGTTATATCTGAAAAACTATAATCGTATTTAGTAGTAATCTTGCTCCCATTTTCAAATGGGCAGAACAAGAAACTCAAGAAAAATGTCAAATCAAGAAACAACATCCCCCACCCAATGTAAATAGACAATGGAACAGTCACTGGCAAACCTAGAACAGAGTCTTCCAAGTGCTACACAAATGCAATTGATAAACATCATTAATGGAAAATGTGAAAATATAAAGAAAGAGATAATGGAGGAAGCCATAACTGAACAAGAGGAAAGTAAAAACAAGGTGATAAGTGAAAAAGAAGAAGGCATAAAGGAGGCCATAATAAAGGTTTTTCAAAGAAAGATGGATGAATTCATAGAATCCACAAATAAAAACGTGATGAAACTCCAGCAAATGTCCAAAGAAAATAAAGCTACCTAGCTAACCACTCAAAAGGAAATCAAGGAGATAAAGAAATCCATACATGTTCAAAAACAAGAGACGCAAGGCATCAAAAGTGAGCAATTAGAAGCAAGGGAGATGAAAAATAAAGTAGATAGCTTTGATAGCAGGTTAGACAATGCAGAGGAGAGAATTTCCGGGGCTGAAGATAATTTAGGTATTATAAAGAACAGAAAATGAGTCAATCCAAATCTAGGAAATATGAGAGAGCGCTTCAGGAGGTCCAAGATACAATTAGGAAGCCTAATTTAAGGCTAGTTGGTATTGAGGAGGGTGTGGAGAAAGAGGTCAATGGTATTGGAAATATACTTCAGGGAATCATCTCAGAGAATTTCCCAAATATCCAGAAGGGCAGGCCCATCCAGATACGAGAAGCTTTTAGAACCCCAAACAGACCTGACCAGAAAAGAACATGCCACCGCCACATTGTGATACGAACTGGATCAATAGAAACAAAAGGAAAGATCCTAAAGGCAGCCAGGGAAAAGGGATCAGTAACCTATAAAGGCAAACCAATCAGAATAACCCCAGATTTCTCAGCAGAGACCATGCAAGCACGAAGTGACTGGAAGCATATATGTCATGCCCTTAAATCAAATAACTACCAACCAAGAATACTGTAGCCAGCTAACCTCTCATTCAAACTGAGGGAACAATAAAACATTCCATTCCAGGGAAAAGCTGCAACAATATGTCGAAACAAAACCAAGACTACAGAGAATTCTCAACGATGCTCTATACATAGAAAACCAAAATAAATGCATTATAGGGAAAGAAATGGCACCTAAACAGCATACCATCTAAGGACCACAAGAACTGTCAAGACACAGGCCCTACTAAAAGCTTTTAAAAATGGTAGGAACTAATAAATATCTCTCAATCCTAACTCTCAATATCAATGGACTTAACTCTCCAATTAAATGGCATATTCTGTCTAGTTGGAACAAAAAGCAAGAGCCATCGTTCTGCTGTCTTCAAGAGACACATCTTACCCAAAAACAATCATCTTTTGAGAGTGAGAGGTTGGAATAAACTCTATCAAGCTAACTGCCCCCATAAACAGGCTGGAGTTGCCATCCTCATATCAGATACAATAGACTTCAAACTAAAATTAGTAAGAAAAGACAAAGAAGGTTACTACATACTACTAAAGGGATCTTTCCTCCAGGAAGCATAACGATCCTAAATATTTACACACCCAATCCCGGAGCTCCAAACTTCATCAAGCAAACTTTACTTACACTGAAACCATACATAGATCGAAATACAGTGATTGTTGGTGAGTTTAACACACCACTCTCACCTATGGACAGATCAAGAAGGCAAAAACTCAACAGAGAAACCTTAGAACTGAACAACTATATAGACCGACTAGATGTAATAGACATCTGCAGAATATTCCACCCAGTAACACCACAATATACGTTTTTCTCAGCAGCACATGGAACATTTTCCAAAATAGACCACATCTTAGGCCATAAAGCAAACCTGGACAGATTCAGAAACACTGAAATTATTCCATGCACACTCTCAGACCATAAAGGCATCAAATTGGAGCTGAACACACATCTCCACCAAAGACAACCCTGTAACTCATGGAGACTGAACCACACATTGTTGAATCAAAAACAATGGGTAATCGAAGAGATCAGAACAGATATCCAACTGTTTATGAAATTTAACAATAAGGAGCACACAAATATCAACTCCTTAGGGACACAACAAAGGCAGTACTCAGAGGAAAATTTATAGCGCTGAGTGCCTACAACAGCAAGTTGGAAAAATGGCAAAACAACTAGTTAATATCTCACCTTAACCTCCTGTAAAAAGAGCAACAAACCAACCCTAAACCCATTAGGAGAAAGCAAATTATTAAAATCAAAGCAGAATTAAATGATTTGGAATAAAAAAAACTACAGAAAGAATCAACAAAACAAGACGTTGGTTCTTTGAAAGAATTAACAAAATTGACAAGCCCTTAGCAAATCTTACCAAAAAAAGAAGAGAGCATATCGAAATAAACAAAATCGCAGATGAAAATGGTAATATCACGACAGAAATTACCAAGATCCAGAATATCATGAGGGAATACTTCTCAAAACTTTATGCCAACAAATTTGAGAATCTAGAAGAAATGGATGAATTCCTAGACAATATTAACATACCCACACTGAACCAAGAAGAGCTAACCCAACTCAACAGGCCTATTTCAAGCTCTGAAATAGAAATGGAAATAAGACAACTTCCACTTAAAAAGAGCCCAGGGACAGATGAATTCACAGCTGAATTCTATAAGGTCTTCAAAGCAGAGCTCTCACCAATACTCCTCAAGCTCTTCAACGAAATCGAAAATGAAGGTTCTTTACCAAACTCATTCTGTGAAGCCAGTATATCCCTCATCCCCAAACTAGACAGTGATTCATCAAAGAAAGAGACCTATAGACCCATTTCTTTGATGAACATCGATGCAAAACTTCTCAACAAAATACTGGCCACCCTTCTACAACAACTCATCAAAAAATTATACACTATGATCAAACTGGATTCATCACAGGGAGGCAAAGCTGGTTCAACATACACAAATCAATTAATATAATTCAACACATCAACAGGAGCAGGGATAAAATCACATGATTGTCTCAATAGATGCGGAAAAGGCGTTTGACAAGATCCAGAACCCCTTTATATTAAAAGATGTGGAGAAACTAAGAATCCATGGAACATTTCTGAATGTAATAAAGGCTGTGTATGAGAAACCCACTGCCAGTATTATACTTAATGGTGAAAATCTAAAGCCATTCCCTCTAAAATCAGGAACGAGACAAGGATGCCCACTCTCTCCACTCCTTTTTAACATAGTACTAGAATTCCTAGGCAGTGCAATAAGGCAAGAAGCAAGCATAAAGGGGATCCAAGTAGGGAAAGAGGAAATAAAACTATCCCTCTTTGCAGATGACATGATTTTGTATTTAAAGAATCCTATAGACTCTACTCCCAAGTTCCTTGAGCTGATTCAAAGCTTTGAAAGGGTAGCAGGCCATAAAATCAGCCCTCACAAATCAACTGCCTTACTTTACGCCAACACTGAGAGGAACGAGGCAATAATCAGGAAAAAAATTCCTTTCACAATAGCATCAAAGAAAATAAAGTACCTAGGAGTTAGCTTAACTAAGAATGTAAAGACCGTTTAGATGAAAACTTTAAAACCATAAAAAAGGAAATTAATGTAGAACTAAGGAAATGGAAAAACCTCCCATGCTCCTGGATTGGAAGAATCAACATTGTGAAAATGACAATCTTGCCAAGGGCTATCTACAAATTGAATGTAATACCAATCAACATCCCAATGTCATTCTTTAAAGACATAGAAGAGGCAATTCAAAATTTCATATGGAATAATAAAAGACCCCATATAGCAAAAACACTTCTTAGCAGAAAGAACAGCGCTGGAGGAATTTCAATTCCAAACTTAAGACTCTATTACAGAGCTATAATTCTCAAAACAGCTTGGTACTGGCACAAGAACAGGCCTGAAGTCCAATGGAGTAGAACTGCGGACCTAGATATTAAACCACAGACGTATGGCCACCTAATCTTTGACCAGGGAGACAAAAATATAGAATGGAAGAAAGATAGCCTCTTCAACAATTTGTGCTGACAGAACGGGTTAAACACCTGCAGAAAACTAAAATTGGATCCTTCTTTGTCACCTTGCACTAGAATTAACTCCAAATGGATCAAAGACCTGGAGGTAAAAGCTGACACACTGAAAAGTTTACAGGAAGGAATAGGAGATACACTAGGCCTCCTTGGCACAGGTCGAAACTTTCTTAATAAGGACCAAGAATCACAACAAATCAGAGAAAGGCTGGATAAGTGGGACTGCATTAAACTGCAGAGCTTTTGTATGGCAACGGATATAGATAGTAAACTAATCAGGAAGCCTACAGAGTGGGAGAAGATCTTCACCAACCAAACAACGGACCAAGGCCTCATATCTAAAATATATCAACAACTCAAAAAATTGAATCACTCCAAAACTAACCTCCAAAGTAACACCCATCCCATTAAAAATAGGCCAAAGACTTAAAGAGAGTCTTCTCTGAAAAAGAAACAAAAATGGCCTATAGAAACATGAAGAAATGCTCCACATCTCTGGTCATAAAAGAAATGCAAATCAAAACAACACTAAGATTCCACCTCACTCCAGTTAGAATGGCCAGGATTAGGA
Source organism: Megascapheus bottae (assembly GCF_031878675.1). Taxonomy (NCBI): domain Eukaryota; kingdom Metazoa; phylum Chordata; class Mammalia; order Rodentia; family Geomyidae; genus Megascapheus; species Megascapheus bottae. The sequence continues at coordinate 242,177 of NW_028327376.1, read as the reverse complement.
AAACGAATGACAACAGATGCTGGAGGGGATGTGGCCAGGAGGGATCACTACTACACGGTTGGTGGGAGTGCAAACTCGTTCAACCACTATGGAAAGCAGTGTGGCAGTGCCTCAAAAGGCTACATATAGAACTTCCCTATGACCCAGCAATTCCACTACTTGGCATTTACCCAACAATCCAGAAACAAGGGCATACTAAACCCACTAGCACAACAATGTTCATTGCAGCACTATTCACCATAGTAAAGATATGGAACCAACCCAGATGTCCCTCAGTTGATGAGTGGATCAACAAGTTGTGGTATTTGTACACAATGGAATTCTATGCTGCTGTCAGAAAGAATGACATCGCCCCATTTGTTAGGAAATGGAAAGACTTAGAAAAAATCATATTAAGTGAAGTAAGGCAGACTCAAAGGAACTTAGGCTCAGTGGTTTCCCTCATTCGTCATAATCAGTAGAAACCTTGGGCTCTATTAGCAGAGATTGTCAATAGAGCAAAAGGCCATATATAAGGCCATATAATGTGAAGCTAATTGAAAGGACCTCCAGGATATTGACACAAAAGCCATATAATGAATGACTGTTGTCCTTAATGTACTATGTTGTCTCTCATCTCGTTTGCTGTCCCTTGGTTATCCCATATTGGTATAGTATCTCACTTTATCTTATATATTAAATTTATTTGTATTTGGATATTTGAAATTTGATAGGGAATGGGAGAAAACCAAGACGGGTTGGGGGTGTGGGGTTGGAGGGAAATGGGTACCAAGACATGTGAAAGGGTATCAATGTATGTGAATTAATGCACCTTCTATCTGGCAAATATCATCTAACCCTTTTACTAATTACAATAAAAAAATGAAAAAAAAAGAAAGTTGTAGTGTGTGGGGAGGATGATGGGGTCAAATACATTTCTTCTTAGAAATTTACCTCATCTGGTTGCCCTGGATTTTCCTGGCCTTCTTCTTAGAGAAAGTTCTGTTATACTGGATTTGTGGCTTGGCAATGATCTAGCATGTACATCTTCGAGTAAGACATCCACAACTTCCATGCCTGAGACTCGAGTTTCCTGACCTTTGGCAACAGCACAGCAACATCTTTCTTCCTCCTGAGCCACAGGCCAAGTGAGCTGGCTTGAGCTGGTTGTTAGTTACAGTGGCTTGGTTACCAGGGTTCCATATTCTGTTCCATTGTGAGGGAGGCAGGGTCACCTTTCAGGGCCCAATGACCAAAGATCCTTGCTCACAAAAGACCTCACCAAAGACATACTAGAGGCTGAACATCTCCTCCAATCTCACAATATACATGTGGATGTAGTAAACAGCACACCTTATTTGTCCAATCCCAATGTCTTCCACTCGGCCCAACTACCAATCTGGTCTCAGGCTCAAGGAGCCTTTCTTAGGTAAGATCCAAACTTAAGGGTCAATATTGCCCTCATCCTTTACAAAACATTTGCTTCACAGTGCCTTCTCTGTCTGCATTTTGCCCCTTGTCGAATTTTTTTTTGTTTTTGCTAGTCTTGGGACTTGACTTCAGAGTGTGAACATTGTTCTTGGGCTTTCTTTAGGCTTTAGCTGTCCCACCGAGCCACAGCACCACTTGCAGCGTTTTCTATGTATGTGGTAATGAGGAATAAAACCTGAGTCTTTTTGCTTCGTAGCCAAGTACTCTCCCACTAGGTGAAACACACAGGGCATCTTGCACATATTTTTGACGTCAATCTACTAGGATATTATTAGGTTTCTGTATCCTAATCAATTTTTTCCTGATGATTAGCTTTGCTGTCAAGTGTAAAAAATGCAAGAGGGAAAAACACAGAAGAATTAGTGAAATTTAAAAAAAAAGCATTACACACAGTTAAGTGTTCATTCTTTGTAGGAGAAAGGATATTTTGATATGATGATGATGACTTTATAATTACTATGTCAGGATGGAGAATTTGGCATAGTGGTAGAATGCTTGCCTAGCATCCATGAATATCTGGGTTTGATTGCTCAGTATCACATAGATAGAAAATCTAGATGTGGCACTGTGGCTCAAGTGGCAGCGGGCTAGACTTGAGAAAACCCGAGGACAGTGCTCAGGCCCTGAATTCAAGCCCCAAGATTGGCAGACAGATAAAAGAAAATAAAAATGCTTTTACGAGCTAATTCACTCACAGCATTTGCTTCTGAAATCTTCGCTTCTGCATCTTGTGAAATACCCCTTTCCCTCAACGTAGACAAGAAAAACAGATCCATCCCATGGTCCACTATGAGGCCACTGGTTGGGCTAAGAGCTAGTCGTTCAGCAACACATATGTTTTATACTAATACTTTCCAAACTTTGTACTCAAATTTGCTAGGCTCAGAGGGACTTAAAGACAATAGAGATTGGATTGAGAGGCTTATTGTTTTGGGTATAAATCGCTTATCAGTGGTTGTATTAGACTGGTCTGTAAGTGCACAAAAAGAAAGAGTGATAATACCAATCAAAACTTGTGAACATCTAGTGTCTGCCAGCTACAGAGGTCTAGGTTGGTTATATCTGAAAAACTATAATCGTATTTAGTAGTAATCTTGCTCCCATTTTTATATGGGCAGAACAAGAAACTCAAGAAAAATGTCAAATCAAGAATCAACATCACCCACCCAATGCAAACAGACAATGGAACAGTCACTGGCAAACCTAGACCAGAGTCTTCCAAGTGCTACACAAATGCAATTGATAAACATCATTAATGGAAAACGTGAAAATATAAAGAAAGAGATAATGGAGGAAGCCATAGCTGAACAAGAGGAAAGCAAAAACATGGTAATAAGTGAAAAAGAAGAAGCCATAAAGGAGGCCATAATAAAGGTTTTCCAAAGAAAGATGGATGAATTCATAGAATCCACAAATAAAAACGGGACCAAACTCCACCAAATGTCCAAAGAAAATAAAGCTACTGAGCTAACCACTCAAAAGGAAATCAAGGAGATAAAGAAATCCATACATGATCAAAATCAGGAGATGCAAGGCATCAAAAATGAACAACTAGAAGCAAGGGAGATGAAAAATAAAGTAGATAGCTTTGATAGCAGGTTAGACAATGCAGAGGAGAGAATTTCCGGGGATGAAGATAATTTAGTTATTATAGAGAAAGAACAGAAAATGAGTCAATCCAAATCTAGGAAATATGAGAGAGCGCTTAAGGAGGTCCAAGATGCAATTAGGAAGCCTAATTTAAGGCTAGTTGGTATTGAGGAGGGCGTGGAGAAAGAGGTCAATGGTATTGGAAATATACTTCAGGGAATCATCTCAGAGAATTTCCCAAATATCCAGAAGGGCAGGCCCATCCAGATACGAGAAGCTTTTAGAACCCCAAACAGACCTGACCAGAAAAGAACATGCCACCGCCACATTGTGATCCATACTGGATCAATAGAAACGAAAGGAAAGATCCTAAAGGCAGCCAGGGAAAAGGGATCAGTAACCTATAAAGGCAAACCAATCAGAATAACCCCAGAATTCTCAGCAGAGACCATGCAAGCACGAAGTGACTGGAAGCATATATGTCATGCCCTTATATCAAATAACTACCAACCAAGAATACTGTAGCCAGCTAAGGTCTCATTCATAACTGAGGGAAAATAAAAACATTCCATTCCAGGGAAAAGCTGCAACAATATGTCGAAACAAAACCAACACTACAGAGAATTCTCAAAGATGCTCTATACATAGAAAACCAAAATAAATGCAATATAGGGAAAGAAATGGCACCTAAACAGCATACCATCTAAGGACCACAAGAACTGTCAAGACACAGGCACTACTAAAAGCTTTTTAAAATGGTAGGAACTAATAAATATCTCTCAATCCTAACTCTCAATATCAATGGACTTAACTCTCCAATTAAACGGCATAGGCTGTCTAGTTGGATCAAAAAGCAAGAGCCATCGTTCTGCTGTCTTCAAGAGACACATCTTACCCAAAAACAACCATCTTTTGAAAGTGAGAGGTTGGAAGAAACTCTATCAAGCTAACTACCCCCCTAAACAGGCTGGAGTTGCCATCCTCATATCAGATAAAATAGACTTCAAACTAAAATTAGTAAGAAAAGACAAAGAAGGTTACTATATACCACTAACGGGATCTTTCCTCCAGGAAGACATAACGATCCTAAATATTTACACACCCTTTTGAAATTCTAAAAAGATTGAAGATTCTGCTAGTGTAAGTTAGATTCCGGCATTGATATTAAATAATGCAATGAGTAGGGATTTATATTTGAAATATCACTGTTGACAAAAGCTAACACACATTTCCTTAGTAATTGCTTTTGATTTTCCAAGAAGTTCAGTACAAGCTAACATGTGTGGCATATATCGACTGGGAGAAATGATTCAGAATATGTGACTCATTTGAACAGGAGTCAGTGAAAGATACAGAAGCAGGATACCCATATTGTGATAATTTGTATCTTTTTCATATTTTGTGTTTGTTATTAATTCCATTTGTAGTGTACATTTCTAGGTAAAAACTTTTAAAATATTTCCAAACAATTTATTTCAACAGCAAAAAAATCATTTATATGCCTGATAAAATTCACAGAATCCAAATTTTTCCATATTATTTTTTGTTTTTTGGGTTTTTTTTGGTAGGTCATAGATCTTGAACTCAGCCTGGGCACTATCCCTGAGCTCTTCAGCTCCAGGCTACCACCTTACCCTGGAGCCAAGCCCCACTTCCAATTTTCTAAAAGTAAATTGGATATAAGAGTCTGAGGTCTTTTTGTGCCAGGATGGCTTTAAACCTTGATCCTCAGATCTCAGCCTCCTGAGTAGCTAGGATTATAGAAGTGAGCCACCACCCCATCATGCTCAGCTTTCTGGTTTTTTTTAAACAATCCCTTTGGCTGGAACTCGGTCTGAGCACTGTCCTTCAGCTTTCCTCAAGCCTAGTGATCTTCTACTTGAGCCACAGCACTACTTCTGGTTTTTTCTGTGTATGTGGTACTGCGGAATTGAACCTTCGTCTTCATACAAGCACTCTACAACTATGCCAAACTCCCAGCCCCTCCACATTAGTTTTTATGATAGATCTTTCCATGCATCCAGGTTGGCTAGAAATCCTTCTTGAGTTTCCCAAGATCAGGGAGTATAGGTGTGTCCCATCCTGTGTGGCTACATAACCATTGTTTAGGGTACAGTTCTCTCTTCATTCTACCCATCTAGAGCAATTTTCATCTTCCATGTATAATCATTAAACATTCAGCTCCTGTTCCTTTCTACTCCATTCTCTGGAACCATCCTGCTTTTTGGCTCTAAGGGTTTGTTGATCCTTGGAAGCTCTGGAAGGAAAAACATACATTAGCTCTTCCTTTATGACTGCTGTATTTTTAGTTTACTGTAATCAAGATTCGTCTGTAAAATATAGTAAAATGTTCTTCCTTTTCAATGCATTGTTTTGCATATTTCTACCTTTTGATTATTATTAATAGTTGTGAATGGATTCTCCACATATTTGTTCTAGTCTCTGCTTTCTCTTCCGTTAGGTACAAATCTAGAAATAGAAGTGTTGGACCATATTTCTATGTAATTCTATATTTAGTACTTTTTTAGCACTCTCCACGCAATTTTTGATTGTTTTATATTCCTTGCAGAACTATTCCAAAGTTCTACTTCTTCTCACTACCTTCCCAGTAATAGTTAGACTTTGAAAGTTGTTTTTTTGTATGTGTGTATGTGTGTGTGTTTGTGTGTGTGTATGTGGATCTTTTTGTTTTAAATTATATTTATATTAACATATTTAAAGTAATGATTTCATTGTAATTTTAATTTTTCTCATGACTGTTAATATTGAACTTCTTTCTACATTTTGAACTACTCTTTCTATATATTCTTTTTAGAAAATCCTCTCCAATCTCCAATTTTTTCCCTTTTTTTTGTGGGGTAGTGGGGAAAGTCATGGGGCTTGGACCTTGGGCAGTGAGCTCTTTAGTTTAAGGCTATTGTCCTACCCTGAGTATTGCCCGTCAGTTCTTCTGCTCACAGCTCCCTACACCTCTTCTCATTATATACAGAACAAAGGTCATCCTCAGACTTTTTGAAAAAGTAAAACATACAGTAAATTTGTAGTATAAAACAGCAAGAAATAAATTTCTTGCCAGGTGCAGTGACTTCTACCTGTAATCCTAGCTACTCAGATATCAGGCTGATATCTAAAGATTTGGTTCAAAGCCAGCCTGGGCATTAGAAAATCTATGAGACTCTCATCTACAGTTAACCACTAGAATATGGGAAATGGCACTGTGGCTTCATAGGTAGGGTGATAGCCTTGAGTTGAAGAGCTCAGGAACAGTGCCCAGGCCCAGAGTTCAAGCCTTACAAATCCCCCAGCCAAAAAAAAGAAAAAAAAGTTTCTTCCCCAAGTGATTATTATGCCAGCCATAGAACATTAACATTCTGGGTGTACTTCACAGTATTATTACTTGATACCCTAAGATTTTGCAATATTCTCACAGTACCAGCATATGTCATCATATAATGTAGTTCCTTTTCAATGGAATAATTCCATTTATAACCTAAATCTACTCCCCCGACTTATTTTTGTCGATACCACAATTGCTCTACCATGATATGCCACAAGCCATTAAACATTTTATGGTGGGTAATTGGAAAGGAGTCTCATGGAATTTTGTGCTAGGCTGGCTTTGAACCATGGTCCTCAGATCTCAGTCTCCTGAGTAGCTAGGATGACAGGCGTGAGCCACCAACACCTGGCTTGCCTTTTTATTTTTTTGTGGGTCTTGGGACTTGAACTCTGGCCCTAGGCACCATCCCTAAGCTTTTCAGGTCAATATTTCATATAAGTCTAAACATTTAAGTAAAGGAATACAATTCCAACAAAAAAAGAATAAAATTCCAGACATGGTGTGTTTATAACTCAGTGCTAATTACTTGATGAAAATGTGCCATTCCAGAAGCTGGTGTCATTTGATGATGTAGCTGTGGATTTCAGCTGGAAGGAGTGGCAGCATCTGGACAATGCTCAGAGGACCCTGTACAGAGATGTAATGCTGGAGACCTACAGCAACCTGGTGTCCTTAGGTGAGCAAAAGTCAAATTCACTTGCAAGGCCAAGTGCCTTGTTATTTTGCAGATACGTGAATGATTATCAAACTTTCAATACTATTTAAATGAAAGATTCCAGGCCCTGAGAATTATCATTACTTTCTAAAGAAAACCTAAGGTAATTTTTTACTCATTCTTCAGGATACCTTCAGGATACTTTGAAAACAGTTCTAAATTATGTTTCCTCTAATGGAGACGACATTCCAAACTTACACAGTAATTGTAAGTGGATAAACCATCCAGAATACAATATATATCATTATTGGAAATAGGATCTACAAATCACTAAACAGTGAGTTTATAATGGAAACCTGGCACTAGGTGCAATGTTTCATGCCTGTGATCTTAAAATATTCAGGAGGAAGAAATCTAAGAATTCTAATTTGAAGCCAGCAATGGCATAAAAATTGCCATGAAACTCTATAACTCCAAGTAACCCCTCAAAAATGTTAGTGGATTGTCAAGAGTTTGACTTTGTGGTTGAGTGCTTGCCTAGCATGCATGAAGACCTATGCATGTAAGTGGAGCTGGGACTCAAACTGGTATTTTTCTAGCCTTGAGCAAGACAGCTAAGTTTATGCCATACAAAATGAATCCAGAGCTGGGGAAAAGTCAACCATGGAGCCAGAGAGAAATGAGAAAAAAGATTTAATAGGTAACTTGTGAGTAGGATGTCTGCGAACTTAAAGAAATGATGACACAGCATAAGCAATAATTCTCTACTGTTTCTAATTTACAGGGCCCTGTGTTCCCAAACCTGTATTAATTGACAAGCTAGACCACTGTGCAGAACTCTGGATAGGAAATTCCTCTGACAAGAATATCACAGGTGAGTGAATTCATCTTCATATTGATGTTGGAGCCTGAGCCCCATTGGTAAGTTCATGTTGTGATGTACTGAACAATAATATTCTTAGTTACCCTAAATCCTGTGTGGAACCTATGGAATTCTTTGTGAATGAAACAAGAATCATTTTATTTTCCCAATCCTATGCTTGGTCCTTGGGTTTTCTCAAGGCTAGCTCTCTACTTCTTGAGTCATAGCACCACTTCTGGCTTTTTCTTTGTATGTAGTACCAAGGAACTGAACCAGGTCTTTGTGCATGCTAGCCCAAACCACCGGCACCAAGAATCATAGGGTGATATGATGAATGCTATGTGGCAGTAGAGTTAAAGTTAGATTTCTCTGTAGAAATCACTGTGAAACAAAATAAAATGAGAAAGCCATGAGCCCGTGGCTCATGCTTGTAATCCTAGCTACTTAGGAGGCTGAGATCTGAGGATCAAGGTTCAAAGACTGACCTATGACAAAAACACCTTAGACTCTTCTCTCCAATGAACCAATAGAAAATGGGAAGTGGGGTTGAGTCTAAAGACATAGGGAAGTAGCCTTGAGTTGAAGAGCTCAGGAAGAACAGCCAGGTCTAGAATTCAAGTCCCATGACTGCAAAACAAGAAAGAAAGAAAGAAAGAAAGAAAGAAAGAAAGAAAGAAAGAAAGAAAGAAAGAAGAAAGAGGGAAGAAAGAGGGAAGGAAGGAAAGAAAGAAAGAAAGAAAGAATGAATGATATTTCATTTCTTTAAAACTAAGACTATAAATGATTGAGCAAACAAGGAATAAGTCAGGGCATTATTCTCTGATAAGGATAATATCTTTTTGCTGGTAGGAAGAGACTGGTATTCAGAACCAGACCTTTCCACCAGAAATTGAGCCTAGTGGTAGAGTGCTTGCCTAGCATGCACAAAGACACAGGTTTGATTCCTTATTACCACATACATAGAAAAAGCCAGAAGTAATGACTTCATTGGTAGGGTTCTAGTCTTGAGAAAACCCAAGGACAGTGGTTAGGTCCTAAGTTCAAACCCAGGAATGGAAGGGAAAAAAAACAACAAAGTTTCAATCAACATAAGAAAATTAACTAGACAATGAGCTGGGGATTTTCTGGTCTTCCATGGTTCTAAGGGACAGGAGTGTTAGAAAAGGAAGTTTTATAAGACTTCAAATGGAAAGAAATAAATTTCAAAATTCCCACAAATACCTAAATTGAGACTTTAGTGAGAAGTTGTAACTGAAGGGATATAGGTGTAAGTCCTTACTCTCAAGAATCGTTCTTGCTTGGATCAAAGCCAACAGACATATACACCAAACTTGTGGCCGCTGAATCTAGAAAAATTCGTGTTCCTCACTTAATGGTTAATAAGCAAACAGCATTGAAACTGGGTAAGGTAATCCTATCTGCTACTCAGGACCTGAGACTCTTATCTGTAGTTAACTCTTGAAAAGAGGAAGTGGGGCTGTAGCTCAAGGATAGGGGTTATAGTCTTCTGCTGAAGTGTTCAGGGACAGGGCCGAGGCCTATGAACTACAAAAAAAAGAAAAGAAAAGAAAAGAAAGTTTTAAAAAGATGCAAAACAGCACAATATTTAGATTATTTCTCAAAAATAAAAGAAAGGCAGCTATACCTCAATGTATAAACAAAACAGTATTTGAAAAAAAACAGCTGCAGGTATATTATAGGTAGTACTCAGCTTAAAACTGTAGCAATACATAGATGGGTAATTTCAATAAATATTTCCTGTGATATAAAAAGAGAACTATTATATAAGTACCGCGCTCTAACCGATTGCGCCACTGGAGCACTCCTTTGCTGTCCCTTGGTTATCTCATATTGGTATAGTATCTCACTTTGTCATCTGATTTATTGAATTTATTTGTATTTGGATATTTGAAATTTGATAGGGAAGGGGGGAAAATCAAGACGGGTGGGGGGTGTGGGGGGGGAGGGATACAGGTACCAAGACATGTGAAAGGGTATCAATGTATGTGAATTAATGCACTTTCTATGTGGCCAATATCATGTAACCCTTTTACTAATTACAATTAAAAAAATACAAAAAAAGAGAACTAAAACACAGAAAAACATTATTGGTCAGTATAAAATATCATTTTCTTAATATGTTAGGGAGAAAAGCATATATTTCTCACAAATCAATTTCCACTTTTATATTTTAAAATATCTAACACTTAGGATGGGAAAGTAAAGTCATTACCTTTACAGTAAGGAATATTTGTATCTCATGTATGTTTGTGTCTTTTTTCTATGACTCATTTTAGATGTCCAGGTAATGGAAAATGTGTTCAAGACCTGCCAGGAAAGTCCACATGAATGTCTTTGTGAAGTAGCAGTTGCAAGTAGTATCGAAGTGGAGGAAAACGTGAGATTTGCAACAACTTTAAATTTGAGCTCTACACATAATCCACAGCTGATTAGTAATAACGGTAACAACTTAGGGGTGAGGACTGAGGAGTTCATTAAGTGTCAGAACATGCTTCTGTCTCCTAAGCCTGATGAGATGCATGCTGCATATAGATCTCGTATGTCTCCTGTTCTTAAAAAATCCATCGGATATTCAGAGCATTTTATTCATGATTGTGACAGTCCAAAAGATCTGCAGTATCATAATTCTGTTCTCCCTGCCCAAGAAATTCTTCAGGGAGGGAGGAAAACTGCTAAATGTACTGTGTGATGAAAAATATTGTACTTAACACCGACCATCACTACACATCCGAAAATGTACACAGGAGAGACTCCTCATACATGTAGTGAATGTGAGAAATCTTTCAGTAATGAAATACGCCTTACAATACCTCAGAGCAAATATCCTGAGATATGTGATGCGTACATCAAGTGTGAAAATTAATTTCTGAGAAGTCAGACCTGACGCTCCAACCTCGATCTCCAAGAGAAGACAAACCTTATGAATATGAGGAACGTAATAAAATTTCTGCCCAGAATTCAGCTCTCAGCACACATCAGAGATCTCACACAGAAGAGAAATCTTATGAATGGGATAAATGTGGGAAGACTTTTAGACTGAAATCATACCTCACTTTGCACCAGAGAAGACACACAGAAGAGAAACCTTATGAATGTAACAAATGTGAAAAGTCTTTCACCCAGAAGATACACCTTCGGGTTCATCAAATAACACACACAGGAGAGAAATCTTATAAGTGTAATGAATGTGGAAAGTCTTTCCAAGGGAAGGGAAAACTTCGTGTTCATCAGAGAATACACACAGGACTGAAACCTTATGAATGTAACCAATGTGTAAAGTCTTTCAGAGAGAAATCTTCCCTCAAATTGCATCAAAGAACACACACAGGAGAGAAACCTGATGTGTGCAACAAATGTGGAAAGACCTTATAGTGGAAGTCATATCTTGATGGGCATAATAGAACACACACAGGAGAGAAAACTTATGCATGTAGTGAATGCGGAAAGTCTTTCAAATGGAAGGTAAAACTCCATGTTCATCAGAGAATATACTCAGGAGAAACACCTTATGTGTGTAACATATGTGGAAAGTCCTTCACACAGAAGCCAAACCTCAACATGCATAAGACAATTCAAACAGGAGAAAAACCTTATGAATGTAACAGATGTGGAATGTCTTTGAAATGGAAGTCTTCCCTCAAATTGCATCAGAGAACACACACAGGAGAGAAACTGTACGAGTGCATCAAATGTGGTAAGACCTTCAGATGGAAGTCACATTACAGGAGGCATAACAGAATTCACACATATTAGAAACCTTAGGAATATAACCAAAGTTGAAAGTCTTTCGTGCAGTATTCACCCTTCAGGAAGCGTAAGAGAGTTCACACATATGAGAATCCTTAGCAATGTAATAAATAGGAAAGACTTTTTAGTCTGTGGAAGAAAACTCAGCTTGTGTCACAGAACCAACGCAAGATAAAACCCTTAATGAATGTAGCAAATGTTCAGTCTTTTCCCCAGAAGGCACAAGTCAAGATTTATCACTAAACACCCACAGGATAGAATCCTATGAATAAAATGAAAGGGAAATTTTTTTGAAGAACTCATAGTTGAGTTTGCATGATACCACACAGACACAGGATAAAAATCGTATGAATATAGGAATATGAAAAATCCATCATGAACGCATGACTAAGTATAAAATGCACATAGGAGAGAAAAACCTTATGAATATTACAAATGTGGAAAGTGTTTGACCTGGAAGGCATACTTCTGTGTTCATCACAAACCTGATTCCCATAGAAGAAAAGAAAACTAATTAATAGAACAAATGTGCAATGACTTTTAATCAGAAGTCAGTCTTCAGTACATTTCAGAACATACACAATAGAGAAATTCTGAGTAATGAAAAACATTTTGCTATATATAGAATCTCTGTATATGGGAGCATTAGGGTAAGTCTTCTAAACAAAGTCAACCTTCAGCAAGCATTAAGAGCACTCATAGAAGAAATAATAGCATGTAGGAAAACCTTTGTCAGAAACCTCTAAAAGCTGACTGTGTGGCTTAGTGGTAGAGTGCTAACCTATCAAGGATGAAGGCCTGGGTTAGATTCCTCAACACTACGTGAAAAGAGCAAGCCAGAAGCAGCACTGTGGTTCAAATGGTAGAGTGCTAACCTTGAGCAAAAGTAGCTCAGGCCCTGAGTTCAAGCCTAAGGATTGGAGAGAGAGAGAAAGAGAGAGAGAGAGAGAGAGAGAGAGAGAGAGAGAGAGAGAGAGAGAGAGAGAGAGACAGACAGACAGACAGACAGACAGACAGACAGACAGACAGACAGAGACAGAAAGAGAGAGAGAAAGAGAGAAAAGAGAGAGAAACGGGAACTTCTAAATTTTACAGAGATAGGGAAGGAGAGAGAGAAGGAGACAGAAACTAATTCCTAAACTTTACAGTCTTTCTATTTCTTTACAAATTCGTCTATGTCATTCTTTCTGACAGAAGCACAGAATTCCACTGTGTAAAAATACCATATTTGATCTACTCATCAACTGACGGGCATCTGGGTTGGTTCCATACCTTTGCCATAGTAAATAGTGCTGTGATAAATGTTATTGTTCTAGTGAATTTAGTATGTCCTATCTGGCCGATTGGCAAGTAGTGAAATTGCTGGATCACAGGGGAGCTCTATGTTTAGTCTTTTTGGGATACTGCCATAGTGCTTTCCATAGTGGTTGAACGAGTTTGCAATCCCACCAGCAGTGTAGTAGTGATCCCTCCTGGCCACATCACCTCCAGCATACGTTATTAGATTTCTGGATCTTGGCCATTCTAACTGGAGTGAGGAGGAAAAGGGAAAGAGGAACTGAAAATTTCTCTCCTTACAGATGACATGATTCTGTATTTAAAGAACCCTATAGACTCTACTCCAAAGCTGCTTGAGCTGATATAAAACTTTGGTAAGGTAGCAGGGTATAAAATTAACCCTCAATGTCAACTGCCTTCCTATATGCCAACAAATGAGAGGAATGAGGCAAGAATCAGGATAGCAACTCATTTTGCTATCAAAGAAAATAAAATACCTAGGAATTAACTTAGAATGTAAAGCACCTTTTTGATGGAACTATAAACCCTGGAGAAGGAAATTAACGCAGAACTGAGGAAATGCAAAAACCTATGCTCCTGGTTTGGAAGAAGTAATATTGTAAAAATGGCAATCTTGATAAGGACTATCTACAAATTCAGTGCAAGATTCATCAATATCCCAATGTCATTCTTTAAAGAAACAGAAGAGGAAATCCAAAATTTCACTTGGAATAATAAAAGACCCCTTATAGTCTGTCTTCTTGCATGATACATAATGTTTAATCTCAACTTCTCCACCAAAATCTCACCTTTCTCATTGAGACATAGGTGGCCCTGTTTACTAGCAGCAAAGGCTCAAACGCGCAGTTTCAGGTGTCACCACTGCCTCTGTTACTGGGTAGATCCAACTCTGTCATCGATTCTGAGGTCTGCTCTGGGAGTCTTGGTCACAAGTTGTTCTGTGGCATCTGCTGCCAGCCTGTGCCTATTTGCTTCCTTTTCCTCCAGCAGCCTACAACAGGGAATGAAGTTCAGGCGCTGATGCTCTCCTTCATATGCAGGGCAGGATGAGCCCAACCCTCCCTCATCTTCCTCTTCCAATTTTTGGGAAAAAATGTGCTGGCTGAAGTCCTCAGGTGTGGCGCATGGCTGATCCACACTTTTAATCCAGGCTGGTCAGGAGGCTGAGATCTGAGTATGGAAGTTCCAAGTCACCTAGAACAGGAAAGTCTGATAGATTCTTACTACCAAAAATAAAAACAGCTGGGAATGGAGTTTGTGCTCCGGTGGTAAAGGGCTAGTCTTGAGTACAAATGCTTAGTGCCCAGGCCCTGAGTTCAGGCTCCAGCACTGCCAACAACCTCACTTTAGTGAGATTTTAGCTTTATCCATGTAGGCACATCTCACTGGAATCTTTGCTGGTAGAGATAGTCTTCATAATTTTGTCTCAAGGTAAAGGTCCTCCTGGGGTAGTATACAAAAGGTGTCATGGAGAGAGCAGCCCCACTTGAAGATGGCATAGGTCAAGCCAGCATGGAGTTGGCACATCAGTCTTTTTCCTAGCACCACCTACCAGTGAATGTCAAATGACATTGATTGTTGTGGGATTGTGTGATTGAAGTGCCCCATTAAGGGCAGTGTTAGCACATCCAAACTTGGATACCAGGAATGCTGAAATCTCAAAGCTAAGATTTCTGTTGGCTACAGAAATGCTGGTGTGTCTGTGATTCACTAAAAGTTCAGGTGCAAAGATTCTGAAGCTTGATGCCATGTGTTTATTCCATTTAGTAAAATTATTTTAATGCACTGTATAAGTTAAAACATTTGATAAGAGTCAGGGGTAGTGAAAACATTGTTCTTGAATTCAAGTGTCTGGCAGGGTAATGGGGGGGTGTTGGTGGCTGGGACTATGAAGCTGGAGCTGCTATCAAACCATGGATCATGTTCCTCTTTGTCTGGGAGAAATGACTCCAAAGATGAAATTTGAATGGTGAGGAAAAGATGATGATGTACTCAGGAAATTTCTCCTAAACAAATGCTCATGTGGAAGTGGGATGGGGGCTGGGCATGTCTGAGGCAGAGCTTAAGGGGGCTTCTCATGGCGTTGAGAACGTTCCTTGCGACTTCAGGCATGCAGCAGGGTGTTTTAGATGACCATGGTGAGATGGATGGAATAAGACTGGAGACAAGATGAATGCTGGGATCCTGCAATGCTCTTGCATGAGTGGCTGGTGGCTCACCTGAAAGAACTAATTATGTCTGAAAAAGAAATCAGGAATTTGTTTTGATTAGATAATACCTGTAATCCGAGGCGTATTCAGGATCCTGATCTTAGTATTGTGGTTTAAAACCAACCCAGCAAAGGGAAAAATGCATGAGACTCATACTCCCAGTTTAGAGCAAGAACAAAGATTGAAGTAGAGCTGTGGCTCAAGAGCTAGAGTGCTACCTTGAGCAAAGAAAAGCTAAGAAAAAGCTCCAGGTCTTGAGTTCAAGGCCAGGAATGAAAGAAGGAAGGTAAAAAAGGGAAGTATGTGAGGAAGGGAAATATATAAATGAAAGAGAGAAGGAACTAGAAATTTAAAACTAGAGAATATTTAAAAGTCATCAGTCCTTCTAAGAAAAGTGTTGGAGTATGGGTTCTATATGTGGTGAACTGGAAGCCCAGCAGTGACTTGTTAACCAAAGAGTCACCATGATGAGCAAAGGATAGAAATCTGCATGAGCCTCTTAGCGGATGGAGTCACAGAAGAGAACCTCAGCTCCCATCCCATAGTTAGAAGTATATAGACATGGGGAAGTTGGCATCACCTTGATGTCATTGTGTCCATGGAGACTGGAAGCCATGGCTCTGTGAAAGCACAATGTTCTGGTTACTGAGCTGGGAGGCTGAAGAGAGCCAAGTCCTGGCCATGAAGAAATCAGGGTGGCAGCAGAGCAACTCTGCTGCAGTGTGTGCCTGCTTGGCTGTTCTTATTCTGTGGTGGATCAGGCCGGAGCGGGTGATAGTAATAGCAGCTTCCTGATCCCTCACTTTTTCCTGCTCCTTGTGGAGGGAATGTCACGTGTACCCAGGGCTAGGGGTGGCGCAATGTCAGTAGCACCTGGAGAACCATTGGCCTCTATCTGGGTGAGGAGTGGTTATGGCTCCCATGCTGGGTGACCTGATAGCTATGGAACAGATCTCTCCTTAGCTACCACAGTCAGTGGCTGCTCTCCATCTAGGGTTAGGGCACCTGCTCAGCCATCAGGACACCCCATGCCAGGACAGAGGCCTACAATTCAGATGGCAGCACAGGGGTGAAGATGATCTCACCGTAGCCCTAGTTACATGGCTGTCCCTGCATGAAGGACAGGATGAGCTGGGGGAAGATGTTCTCTGTGTTTTTCCACAGCCTATCCCGGCCTCTTCTTGTGTCTGATTAGACCAAGAGAGTACCAGGTTGCCTCTCATAGTCCTGGTTCTTTTCCTTTACAGTCATGAGGCTTGAACTCAGGTCCTGGGTACTGTCCCTGAGCTCTTTTGCTCAAGGTTGATGCTCTACCATTTGAACCATAGTGCCATTTCCAGCTTTTCCTTTTCATGTGGATCTCTGATATCTCCAATGCTGTACCTGCAGGGAGGCACTCACCCCACAGACAGAGCCACCTCTGCCATGACTGTGACTGCCCACAACCCTCATACCCACTCCTTGCAGACCCCTCGACTCCAGTTTTAGCTCCTCTTGGACTGGGTGTCCAGCCTACCCCTTCCTACACTCACAAAGGGTCTACAATTGTCTTCAAAGGGTCCTTTCTTCTGCCAGCCAGAGTACAGACTGTGCACATCTTGACGATCACAGAGCTCAAAGCCAAAGGCTGAGATGCAGAAGGGGGTGACCCAGTAGCTGCACAGGGCCCATGGATCATCCTGTGCATCCCCCAGCCTGTGACTTCCCCCACCCCCTTGGCAGGGAAGCTTCAGGCCCACATCCTGATCCCTGGTCCCCTCCAATTCCATTCTCCCTTGGATTTTGCAGACTGTCTACCATCAGGATCTAAAATTCTATTCATCACTTTATGTCCTTATCACTGATTTGCTACTTTGACAGGATCTCCCCGTGCCTGGAGAGTGGGCATGTCATGTACTCTCTGTGGAGAAGTTGCCCCAGGAGTAGAAATATGCACTTCATGTGAGTGTTGGACAGGGCAGGAGGGCTCCCTAGGATCAGAAGCCACAGGAGGGGTGCAGATGGGGGAATGCTAGGGGCCCCAGGGGACAGTGGGAGTTAGGGCACAGTTGGTTCCTTCTGCAGGGTTGACACCGCTTCACAAACCCAACAGAATGAGGTTCACATTACAGATATCAGAGACAGTGCAGATTGCCTATGGGCCCAGGGGTCACTGTCACCCCCAGATGCTGGCTGCATGCTGGGATGCACGCAGAGATGTTTTCAAGATCAGATAATGAGGATGTTGCAGGGTGTAACCATTCTTTTCAGATGGCTCTCTAGCTCTCTTGAGCTTCATCTCTATCTTTGGCTTTTTCTTGGCAGTTAACTGGAAATGAGAGTTTCATGGACTTTCCTTTCTGCACTGGCTTCAAACAGAAGCTATGCAGTTTTCAAACCATACCCTACTGAAGAAGGGAAGCTTGATCTGGTGCTTAACTGGGTTGCACTTTGGCTCCATTTGCTATGCCTCACGGGAGGGGGCTCATCATTTGTAGACTAAGATCTCATGACCTTCAAAGCCAAATGCTACCTGAAAGTTCAGGGTCCCAGCCTATGTGTTGGGCCTGGGTGAATACATTCTCTGTTATGCTGGGTCATCAACCCATGTTTTAAGCTGGAAGTAGGCAGTGCCACATTTGATAAGAACATCTGCCAGAGATTGTCACCTCATGAAAGCAGATTCTAAATTTGTATTCCATTTCCTGTGGTGGAGAAATCCCCTCCAACTTAGACAGGCTCACATCCACCTGCAGGTCACACTCCAAATGCACCCTTGAGTGTCCTCATGGTATTGGGATCTAATTTTGTAGGGAATGCTGGTTTAGTCCATGAATTAGCTGGACAAGTGATGACAAACGTGTTGTGGATTAATATGAGAACAATTTAAGAAGCCCTGGAGGAGTATCAACCTGACCCTCTGTGGTGCTATAAATCTGATAGGATGTTCCAGACTGAGAAACAATCACATGGCTTTGTGTTTGGCATCCAGACAAGTGAGTGCATGTCTTAGCTGTCAGCCAATACAGAGGAGGACATGAATAAGTGGGTGGAAAGCATCTGTCAGACCCCTGTCTGGGGGCAGGTGGAGAGAACATAGGAAGGTAGATACCATGGCTGTGGTGGGGCCAAAAAAAGGGTAAAAGAGGCAAAGGAACCAGGTACTGGTAGCTCAAGACTGTCATCCTAGCTACTCAGGAGTTTGAGATCTGAGGATCATAATTCAAAGCCAGCCCAGGACAGAAACTCCATGAGACTCTTATCTGCAATAAACTACTGAATGCAAGAAGCTCAAGCTCAGTGACAGCATCCAGGCCTAGCGTTCAAAACCCAGGACTGCCAGAAAAAAGTATCAAAGGACAAGAAGCTGGCCAAAAGTTAGAGGGACTCTATCTTGACAAACAATACAATGGTAAGTTGCACTCAGAAGACTTGCACAAAATCTGGAAATGCCTGAGACCTATCTATGTATGTTTCCTGTTTGTCTAAATACATATGTTTATGCATTTATATATTAGCATAGAGAGACAGATCAATACATATGACTATACATATATACATAGCCAGACACTTATGGGTGGGTGGTATACTGTGTGAGAGTTTGTGTTTGTGTTTTGTGGATGGCTATCTCTGTTTAAGAAAGATAGAAAATATGTAAATATCTTTAAAAAAAACTTGATAAAATATAGAGAGACATAAGCTCTTGAGGGAATCTGAAATGACAAGATTATTCACAGGCACGTTTATCCTTATGGATTCCTCAGCAAGTTTTAATTTTTTTCATTATTTTCTTTCTTTTTTTGAACCAGTGCTAAGGATTTCTCTCAGGGACCAGGTGCTGCCACTTACTAATTTTCTCATGGCTGGTACAAGAGGAACTGAGCCACAGTTCCACTTTTGCCTTATTTATTCGTGCTTAACTGAAGATAAAGATTTCTATCAGTGACTTTCTTTCAGGGGCTGGATTCTTACGAGGATCCCCAGACCTCTGCCTTCTCTATAGCTACAATTAACAATATGAGAACCCAGCACTGGGTTCCAATGCACAGGGCAAGAAATTGAGTGAATCTCTCAACTCCAATTAGCTATAATAAGCTAGAAGTGAAAGACCAATACCTTTGAGGAAAAGATGCTGAGGGTTATCACACAGGCCCTATGAGTAAGCCCTAAACCCTGTACACATGTGTGCATGCACACATAGGCAGATACACACCCACACACACACACACAATATCTCAGGCAATATTGTATTTTGAATTAATATCCAAAGATTGGACAACAGGATAGCAAGTAATAAAATCTGTTTTTCTTGTCTACATTGAGGGAAAGGGATAAGTCACAAGATGCAGAAGCGAAGAATTCAGAGGCAAATGCTGTGAGTGAATAACTTGTAAAAAGCACATTGCTATTCTTTTGTTTTTTCTGCCATTCCTGGGACTTGAACTCAGGGCCTGAGCACTGCTTTTGGCTTTTCCCAAGTCTAGCCCTCTGCCACTTGAGCCACATTGCCATATGGATTTTTATATCTGTGTGATATTAAGGACTCAAACCTAGATCTTCATGGATGCTAGGCAAGCACTCTACCACTGGGCCAAACTCTAAACCCCGATAAAGTATTTATAAATAGTCATCATCATCATATCAAAATATCCTTTCTCCTACAAAGAATGAACACTTATCTATGTCTGTAAGACTTTTTTTTATGTCACCAATGCTTCTGTGATTTTCCCACTTGCATTTTTACAGATGACAGCACAGATATTCATTAGGAAGAAAAATAGATTACGATACAGAAACCTAACAACGTCCTAGTAGATTGAAGTGAAAAATATGTGCAAGATGGCCTGGGTGTTTCATCTATTTGTAGAGTGCTTGGCTACCACACAAAAAGACTCCGGTTTGATTCTGCAGTACCATATACATAGAAAACGCTGGAAGTGGTGCTGTGGCTTGGTGGGACAGCTATAGCCTAAAGAAAGCCTAAGAACAATGGTCAGGCTCTGAGGTCAAGTCCCAGGACTAGCAAAAAAAGGTGCAAGAGGCAAAATGCAAGCTGAGAAGGCACTGTGAAGCAAAATGTCTTGTGAAGGGTAAGGGGAATAGTGACAGTTAAGTTTGGATCTTACCTAAGAAAGGCTCCTTGAGCCTGAGACCAGGCCAGCACTTACGCCTAGTTAATGACTTGGGATTTGAACACAAAGGTGTGCTGTTTACTACATCCATATGTGAGGTGGGAAGGGAGATTCAGCCTCCAGTATGTCTTTGGGGAGGTGTTCTGTGAGCAAGGAGCTTTGGTCATTGGGCCTTGAAAGGTGACCCTACCTCCCTCACAATAGAACAGAATATGGAACCCTGGTAACCAAGCCACTGTATGTGACAACCAGCTCAAGCCAGCTCCCTTGGCCTGTGGCTCAGGAACCAGAAAGATGTTGCTGTGCTGTTGCCAAAGGTCAGGAGGCTCGGATCTCAGGCATGAGAGATATGGATCCCTCACTTGAAGAAGTAGATGCTGGATCAGCGCCAAGCCAAAATTTCCGTATATCAGGCATTTCTCTAGGAAGAAAGCCAGGAAACTCCAGGGCAACTCAGATGAGGTATATTGAGAGGAAACCTATTTGAACCCATCATCCTGCCCACACACTACAACCTTCTTGTGTGCTTTCAAGTGACTCTACTGAGATTAGAGTGTGTCATTTCCAATCTACTCTATTCCAATTCCTCAGTTTGAAGAGTGGTCCCATTCCTACGTTTGAAATATCCACTGTTTTGCCAATAAAGTGTGATGGTAGGTCAGCTCAGACTCTGAATGAGCCTTGTAACCTATGGATCCTGGAGGAAGGCCTGTTGGAGATGCTGCTGACAAAGCTGATCGCTGCCTACCAGAAAGGTGATCTCTTTTATGTGGGAAACTTCCTGCACAATTTCAAATAGTGGAGGACAATGTAGTAGTTGCTGGAAATTCTCTTGAAAAAGTGAGTGTTCCCCCTCCAAACCCAGGTTTGCTCACCCCTCCTGGCCAAGTCTTGGAAAACTTGGCTCCTCTCTGAGCCTGTTTGGTGCACTGGGGTGTTCACAGGGGAGCTAAGCATGATACAAGTGCACAAACTACTTCATTAAGACTGGGACACCATTTCATTTCCCTCACAAGCTACTGGAGTCTCAACAGTGTGCTTACTGAGAAGTTGGATTTCAGGCATGAGTAAGTGGCTCCCAACTGCAGCCCTCACCTAGGTGACATCCTAGGAAATCCCATTTCCCAGTAAGAAATGAGGTGTCAGTACTAATGGCGGAGGCCTGTGAAATACTGGAGTCAGAGGAAAAGCTGGGGGCTGAATCACTTTTGAGCCATCAGGGAGGGATTGTGATAGCTTTGCCTGTTAGAACCTGAAAGCATTTACATTTTGGTGTGTGGTCCAGTGCTGCCACTTGAACCTGAACCCAGGTCTAAATGCCATCCCTTTGGTGTTCAAAAATTAGCACTGTACCATTTGAGTCATAGGTCAAGTTCTGGCTTTTTGCTGCCTAATTGAAGACAAGTGCCTTTAGATTTTACTGACTAGACTGGCTTTCCACTGTGATCTTCAGAGCTCAGCCTGCTGGGTGGCTAAGATTAGAGGAATGAGCATTTAGTTCTTTATTTAGAGCATTCACTTATTGATTTATTTAGAGCATTTACTTAGTTAATTTAAGGTGCGTTTACTTTGGACACATGCATAGAGGCCTCTCTCAGAAGCTTCTGGAAGTGGGGTGTAAAAGTCATCCTGTTCTCGAGTGTCTCTTACCCCCCTCCCAGCACATAAGTGCACATCTCTGCAGGACAGCCACAGCATTAGAGTCCTGCAAGAAAGGGGCTTTTGTAGAAGGCTCAGGATGGAGAGAGAAGGCTCTCACTTTCCTTGTACCGAATGTGCCCACAGCATCATGTGTTCCATCTATACGATGTGAATGGACTTCTACCCCAGTGATTTCTACGAGTTCAAGAACTGCCACACCCTGACACAACTCAAGCTCTATGTGAGGCTCCACATGCCGGCTTTGGACCTGCTCTTCTAAACACATACTTTTTGACCAGCTGGAGGAATGTGCGAACAGTAAGACCAAGAAAAACTAGAAGTCCTGGTGTGGGTGCCTCAGAGCCTGTGAGTAGGAAGCCCATGTGGTCTAGATATTGGTTGGCCCTTACTTCTACAGAGCTTGACAAAATGCCCTTTATGGGTGGTGTCAGCCAGGTAATGTCTGTCCTCTGAAAGGACTCGGGAATAAGCACTCATTAGAAAGACCCCATACCTCCTCAGTGTTCAGTCCAAACTCCAGTTCTACAGGTTCCTCCATTAGATCCTCATGGAAGTTGAGTGACACTTCAACTTGAAGAGTCCACTCTGTCCACTCTGTACCTATTTCCATTCTTAGGTTTGGGTCATCGTGGAAGAGCTTATCCTGAACTCCGGATGAAAAACCCACCAATAGAGCTGGTGACTGATGGAGACTGAGAATCATCACTGCACTCCGAAAGCATGGGCCTTCTGTAGAAATTACCAAACAGGTATAGAGTCCTGTGGATATACCTTTTGCTCTGAACCCCATGTGTGACACAGTTGAACCTGCAGATACTATGGAGGAAGAAAAAGAGCATCCAGATTTCCTTCCGTTTCCTTTCACACTCCACGCAGAGTCAGTCCATCTGAGTCAGAGTAACACTCCACTTATTGTGCAAGCTGAAGAGGCACACGCTGGGCTCATGGAAAATGTCCCCATGGGAAGCAGCAAGTGTACTCTCAATACTGGATTCATTGGAGGAAAATGAATCCATCCTCACAAAATATCCAGACCCATCCATCTCACTAAAAGAGACTCAATCTCCATTCGACAAACCAGAATCCATCCCCCTCTTAACTCAGGAAGGACATTCTGTTTCTCATGAGGAAGGAGACCCTTCTGAGGATTCTGAAGGAGAATTACTGTCTGAAGGCAACTTGGAGGCCAGTCTGGATTTAGAGCTTCCCTGTCCCCTTCCTAAAAAGACATCTCTTTACCTTGCTCTCATGATTCTTGTCAAGTATTCATTGTATTTACTTTGCTAACTATTAAACTCTCATTGTTAATATTATGGTGTGCAGTTCTTCAGTGCTTATTATACTGTGTTTTATTTTCCACTTATAATGTGAGACCTCAGACACATAGGTCCTGGGTGGGCCAAAAACCAGACAGGTCTGGTCCCATAGAAGACAACCTTACTGGATATACAGGGAACTATGAAATGCATGGAATCACCAGGAATCCAGGCCAGCCCTCCATGGAAAAACAAGTCAGCTACCAAAGCTTAAGGACAGAGCAGATGCCTGGAAATGTGTTTTGTCAATCGGGAGAAGTGCCAGAGTAACTGTAATATTATGTGGGCTCTGTTCCGTGAGTTCAAGTCTGTTTATATATCCATTGTGCTTTCTACAAATATTTAAGAAAATTAAAACTCCACAATAGCATCAAAAATCTACTTTGGCTTTGAATGTGGCCTAGTTGTAGAATGCTCGCCTAGTATACAAGAAGACCTTGATTCAATTCCCCGGCACTGCATACACAGAAAAAGCAGATGGGGCACTGTGGCTCAGGTGTCAGAGTGCCACCCTTCAACAAATGTGGCCAAGGACAGTTCCTGACCCTCAGTTCAAGCCCCAGGACTAGCCAAACAAGAAATCATACCATTTTCCACACATGTGGAAATAAATCTGTTTTATCTAACCCTACTTCTTTTTTGCCAGTCCAGGGTGTGTGCCACCAAGCCAAACTACTGGCTCACAACCTTACTATTTTTAATCATTTAATTTTTTTACATAATGATATTTCCTGCTGTCTGTATTAATAGCATAAACAGTATGCTTAGTGTAATAATGTTAAAGGTAAAACATAAGAAATTAATAACTAAAATTCCTTTTTTATTAGTTTTATAGCATTACTACAATTTTATGAGAAAAATTACCTAGAATGTTTATTTTAGAGTTCAAGTAATCCATTTTTTTAAATATGTCAACCTACATCATTTATTTGAACACATTTTAAACTATTTTTTTCAGGAATGAAAATACATACATATTTGTTGTAAATGAAATTTATGACTTGGGGGTATGGGAAAGAGAAAAGTGGAAGGGGGTAACTGTGTTTACAAGAAATGTACTCATTACATATGTAACAGCAATCTCTTTGTATATCACCTTGACAACAAATTTTTTGAAAAGTACAATAAGTTTAAATCTCTACTTTGGGCAGAATTATTTTTTGCCAGTACTGGGCTTAGACTCAGGACCTGAGCACGATCCTTGTTTTTGTTTTTGTTTATTCTTAAGGCGCAAGTTCTATCACATGTGCCACAGCACCACTTATATTTTTTTATCTATGTTGTGCTGAGGAATTGAACTTGGGTCTTCATTCATGCTCGGCAAGAATTCTTCCACTAGGCTTTACTTATGGCCCCAGTGGGAAGGAAGTTTTCCATAAAATATGTAGGAAATAGGTACACTAAGGAAAAGCCCTCAGAAATAGGAGAAAAATTATATATTTAGATAACGACATGCCAGTATTATGGCAGATCTCTGTAATTCTAGCTTCAAGAGTGGCCTATTTGGACCAGGAGTTGGCTGGCTGAAGTAAAGTGCTATCCTTGAGCAAGCCCTAGGACAGTGCTCTGGCCATGAGTTGAAGCCATAGGAAATGCAAGAAAAAGAAAAAGAAAGCCCTTATCTAAGGCTGGAGTGCACACTAGTGGTAGTTTGCTTGCCTAGTATGCACAAAGCCCTGTGTTCAATTACTCTGTACCACTTACACCCAAAAAAAGACAGAAATGATCTCAGAAGGTTGGGTTCTGTGGATCACAGTTCAAAGCCAGGCCAGACACTAAAGTCCATGAAACTGTTACTGCCACTTGAGCACCAGAAAACAAGAACTGACACTGTGGCTCAAGGTGTTTAAGGTTGTAGCCTTGAGCTGAAGAGCCCAGGGACACTGCCCAGGTGCACAATTAAAGTCTTACAACCAAAAGAGAGAGAGAGAAACAGAGAGACAGAGAGAGAGACACACACAGAGACAGATAGAGAGAGAGAGACAGACAGGCAGACAGACAGAGACAGACAGAGACAGAGAGACAGAGACAGAGACATCAAACAGTCAGGCACTGCTGGCTGAAGCGTGTAACTCTAGCTACTACGGAGGCTGAGATTGGAGGATCTTGGTTTAAATCCCAAAGCCAGCCTGGACACATATGTTTGTGAGACTTACATCACCAATTAACTACCAGAAACCAAAAATGGAGCTGTAGAGGAAGAGCGCTAGCCTTGAGCTGAAGAGCTCAGGGACAGTGTCCAGGCCCAAAGTCCAAGCACCCTGACGAATCAATAATAAAAAAAGAAGATAGCTAATAGTAATGATGAATAATTTTGGCCTGGGAGTTTGGCCTAGTGGTAGAGTGCTTGCCTAGCATGCACGAAAACCTGGGTTCAATTCCTCAATACCACATACATAGAAAAATGCTGGAAGTGGTGCTGAGGCTGAAGTGGTAGAGCCCTAGCCTTGAGAACATATAAGGACAGTGCTCAGTCCCTGAGTTCAAGGCCAGGACTGGCCAAATCAAAAGTAGTAGAGCACTGGCATTGAACTGAAGATCTGAGGAACAGCCCAGGCACAGAGTTCAAGCACCGCAAACAACAACAACAAAATCTATGAAATGGCAGTGGTGGTTTTAAGCTAAGCAAAAATAGAGGAGAAACCGGTAAAATATATATTTGTGTGTAGGCAAAATAGCCAGACTTATGCATTAGAACAGGATAGCAACTTGAAAAAAAATTTTGTTTTCCATCTCACTAGGTCCTGTCTCTTAGTTTATTCAAGTAAGTGAAATGCTGGGTTTTATAATCGTTGCTCTGAATATTAGAAAATCATAATATCTCTCATTAACCAACAAAGACCAGGAACTGGGGCAGAGTATCAGGCAAGAGAAGAAAAAATTGAAGTAAGAACTTGAAGTTCTTAATCCAGAACCTGCATAGTAACAGAGCAGCAGCCTGGTGATGGTGCCTCACACCTATAATCTTAGCTACTCAGGAGGCTAAGATCTGAGAATCAAAGTTTAAAGCCAGCCAAAGTACCCAGTTAACTGCCAGAAAAACCAGAAGTGGCACTGTGGCTCACAGATTAAAGCACTAGCCTTGAGCTGAAGAGCTCAGGGACAGTGCCCAGGCCCAGAGTTCAAGCCCCACAATTGACAAAAATCAAACAAGCAAACAAAACTCACAAAGAAGCCTGCAGACCACAGTGGTTCTGCTGAGTCTCTTCTCTATGGGGATCAGGAAACATTTCACTTTTTCTGTCTCTTCCCATCTCAACATTCATATTAAAATAAGACTGTGTTGAAAGTTTCAATTTATAAAAATGTTTTTCATGAAGCACCCTGAAATATTCATCGCTTATATCTCAATTGAAGATAGTTGATTTGGGGCTGCATTGGTACAGTGCTAGCCTTGAGCAGAAAAGGTCAGGGATAGAGCTGAAGCACTCAGTTGAAGACCCAGTGCCAACACACAAAAGAAATTATGCACTTTATACATATTTTCTAATTTCTTAATGATTTTTTCAGTCTGTATAAATATGGGGTACATTTCTCGTTACTTAAGTAAGATTGCTCTTTTTTTTCTTTTTGCCAGTCCTACGGCTTCGACTCAGGGTCTAGACATTTTCCTTGGACTCACTTGCCCACGGTGAGTGCTCTGCCTCTTGAGACACAGCGCCACTTCTAGCTTTTTTCTGAGTATGCGGTACCGATGAATAGAACCTAGGTCTTCATGCATTCTAGGTGAGCACTCTACCATTAGGCTACATTCCCAGGCAGTGAGATTCCTCTTACAGTCATTGTATGTTCACAGAGTTTGATCCCACACACTGTAGGGCCCTGGTTGGCTTTGACCTGTGATCCTAAGCCCTGAGCCTCCTAAGTAGCTGAGGCAGCATGATGACTTCCATTCTTTTTTCTACAAAAATATATGTAGTTATCTAAAATATATCTATAGCTAAAAAAAATGAATCTCTCCCAAACAAATCTTCAAAGAAACAACCATCCTATTAAAAGGTGGGCTAAAGACTTAAAAGAGTATTCTCTGAAGAAAAAATTAAAATGGGCTTTAGCCACATGAAGAAATGCTCCATATCTCTAGCAATACGGGAAATGAAAATCAAAACAACTTTGAGATTCCACCTGACTAAAGTCAGAAAGGCCATTATCAAAAAATCTAATAAGAGATACTGGTGGGGAAGTGACCAGGGGTGATCACATCTACACTGTTGGTGTGAGTATAAACTCGTTCAACCACTAGGGAAAGCAGTGTGGTGGTTCCTCAAAAGACTGAACATAGAGTTCCCCTATGATCCAGCAAATCCACTACTTGGCATCTACCCAAATGTCCAGAAAAAAGGACATACTAAAGCCACTAGCACAATGATGCTCATTGCAGCACTATTTACCATAGCAAAGCTATGAAACCAACCCAGATGCCACTCAGTAGATGACTGAATCAAGAAGATGTGGTACTTATACACAATGGAATGCTATGCTGCCATCAGAAGGAATGACATCGCCCCATTTGTAAGGAAATGGAAAGACTTGGAAAAATTCATATTAAGTGAAGCAAGCCAGACCCAAAGAAACATAAGCTCAATGGTTTCCCTCATTTGTAATAATTAGTTCACATCTAGGACTCTCCTAGCAGAGGATTACAATAACTGAAAAACCTAGGTATATAAGGTCATATAGGTTGAGACTAAATGAAAGGATCTCTAGGATGTGGGAACAAGAGCTATATCTTGTGTCATCGTTGCTCTTAATCTTGTGTGATTTTTGTCCTTACTCTACTATGTTATTTCTCATCTCTTATTTTGCCCTTTGGTTAATGTCAGATTGTTACTGTATCTGATTTTTTCCCTGGCATATTGTATATATGTTTATTTGTTTATGTCAAATAGGAAAGGGAAGGGGGGAAACAAGATGATTGGGAAGGGGAGGGGAGAGGGAACTGGGGACAAAAACATGTGGAGTGGAATAAATGTGTGAGAAGTAATGCAGTCCACTACCTGTAAATGTAATCGTAACCCCTCTATACATTACCCTGAAAATAAAAAAGAGACTATAAAAATATCTGTAGAAAATGAGGCTGGATGATGGAAACAACCAGATGCCCTACTACAAAAAATGTGATACACGCACACACACACACACACACACACACACACACACACACACACACACACACACAATGGAATGATACATAGCCAACCGACAAGATAAAATAATGGCATTCTCGGGGAAGTGGATGAAAAGGAAAAAATCATATTAAGTGAAGTAAGCCAAACTCAAAGGAACATAGGCCCAAGAGTCTCCCTCATTTGTCAAATTCAGTAGAAACCTTGGGCTCTGCTACCAGAGATTTACAATAGAACAAAATCTAGAGACATCGTGACAAATAGTATGACACTAAATGTAAGGACCTCCAAGATAAAGAAACAAAACTCATATAATGAGTGATTGTTGTCCTTAATGAACTATGTGATCTCTTATCTCTTTTGCTATCCCTTGGTTATATCATATTGTTACAATATTTCACCTTGTTTTCTGATATATTTCATATGTGCCTAATTGGTTATTTGAAATTGGATAGGGAAGGGGGGAAATGAACATGAGTGGGGGTAGGGGAAGGGAAATGGGGACCATATCATTACATGGGGTATCAAAGTTTGAGAAGTAATGCACCTTCTATCTGGTGAATATAATGTAACCCTTCTATAAATTACAATAAAAATAAATACATAAAAAGAAGATCTGCACAGAAAAAAAATAATAATGGCATTTTTGGGGTAGTGGATGAAATTAGAGTGAATCCTGTTGAGTGAGATAAGTCAAGACCAAGGAACAAATGGTACATGGTATCCTTAATATATGGATATTAGTTTCAAACAGTAGTAGAGCGATGATTGAATAGTTGATACCCAAAGTTCTGGACATAATTTTGGAGATATAAACCTAACTACATAGACATAAAAATCTAGGATAGACTATACACTCTATAGACATGTGTTTTATTATAGATTAATCTGTATCTATGACATACAAATACTCAGCTTAATTTTTACTATATTCTAAAATCTATGTGCCAGTGATTGTATAGCGTTTCCCTTCTTGAATACTTGTTGGTTAAACATGACATTTGAAATATGATGTAAAATTCAATGTTAATAAATTTTTTTTAAAAAAGAGGCTAGAGGTAAATACCACTAATGTATTTGCTCTAAGTGGTACAGAAATTTTCTTAATGAATCAAGGGGTTTTATTACATCTTTATGCAATTATTTTAGTTCTGAGTGTTCTACACTCAATGATACTTCTGGAAAGATGATATAGCTGACTGTGTAGATGGTATGAAGACATACTGGCCTAAACGTAGAATAAAGCATTGGTAAGTGGCTGTTAGCTGTCCAGATTCTACTGGAATATGTGGAATGAATTTATTAAGCACAATTCAGGCTCTTAGTCAGATCAGGATCAAGATTATGTGGTTCCATGACATGAATGAGGAAAGATCAGAAAAATCTACTAAGATATCCAGATATACTTCTGAAACTAAGGTATCTGTACTCCTTTTTTTTCTTTCTTGGTGGGGAGCTTGAACTTTGGACCTGGGCAAGGTCTCTTAGTTCTTTTTCCTCAAGGCTAATGCTGTACCAGTTTTAGCCACAACTCCACTTAGTTTTTGGGTGGATAAGTGGAGAGTAGAATCTTACAGTTTTTTTTTGTTTTCGTTTTTTTGCTTGCAAAGGCTTTGATTCACCTTCCCCCTGGCTAGTAGAATGACAATTATGACCCTCCAGCGCCTGGCTAGTGATTTTTTGAAAATTGGACTTTCTTCCAAATCACGTAACTGGTTCCTAGCAAAGTTTTGAAGCCTGACTTAAATGTGACAGATTTTTGTCAGTTGGAGACACTCTGTGCTGAACGTTAGAAATCTACCAGCTGAGTCACAGTGGCAGTTCCAGTTTTTGTTTATGTGGTGCTGAGGAATGGAATCCAGGGTTTCATACATGCTAGGCAAGCTTCATTTTCAGCCCAAGGTTTTATGTTTTGTTTTTTCAGTGTTGTTGCTTCTAAGGTACTGTATGATGTTCTTTCATTTTCTTTGCTTTTTACCTCTTTTCTTCTTTTTCCCTTTAGTTTTATTCTCTGTAGTCACTGTGTTGAATTCGGGTACCCTGTGTCTTGTACATAGGTTTATGTGATTTGGAATGCAGAGGGTATAATAAAATGGTAAAAAAAAAAACAAAGGAAAAAGGGTGAACCAATTGAACAGTGATACTTGGAAGACACTAAACGGAAATGAACTGAACAATCTGGGTGGAGAGGGGGCTGAGGGTAGGAAAACAGAGAAAAAGGAGGGAGGGGATAACAATTTTCTTAAGAAATGTGTTCATTACTTATGTAACCGTATGCCAACTATATATTGACTTAACAAAAAAATTAACTTAAAAAATAATTTAGCTGGGTATGGTGGCTCACACTTGTAAATGTAGCTACTCAAGAGGCAGTTCAAAGTCAGCCTGGGCACTGAAGTCCATGTGACTCTTATCTCCAATTAACCACCAGAAACCCAGAAGTGGCCCTATGGCTCAAGGGATAGGGCAGTAGTCTTGAGCTGAAAAGCTCAGTGACAAGACCCAGGTGCAGAATTACAGTCCCATGACTTGAATGATGAATGATACTAGCCAGGCTCTGTGCGCTCACACTTGGAATCCTATCTACACAGAATCAGGTTTGAATCCAGCCCAAACAAATTGCATGATATTCTGATTTACAGTTCATTACCAAAAATCTGGAGGTAGAGCTGTGGATCAAGTGGTAGAACACTAGCCTGAAGCAAAAAAAAAACATTTAAGGACAGTTCCCAGGCCCTGGGTTCAAGTCCCAAGACTTGCATAAAACAAACAAAATGTGACGCTGAGTCGTCCATCATTTGGTGTTATAGTTCAATATTCTTGATATGCGTCTTAGAAATTAAGTCCCTAGCAAATACTCTCCCCTGAAATTCGGCTTCATAGCTAATTCATAGAATTTCAGCATCATTACTATCACCTTCCCGTTAGCATAGCAGTCTACTACTGAAAATTTGAAGAAAACTTTTGAGTAATCCTAATAAATCTGTGTATCATTTGCTCACACATCAAATCAGAAGCAGCTATGATCTACTATTATCTAAATGTATTTAATCCCTTCTTGAGTTAATGAGCCTTAAAGAGTAAAACATATGAAATAGTTATGAAACTAACAGTCACCATTCTTCTACCTAATATTGTAATATAAGTTTATAAATGCAAGGACTATTCTGAAGTGTGCAGAAGATAGCTTCTAATTATAATATTCTCATGAAGTATAGTTTTTAAGAAACATGTTGCTTGCTTTGGGAAGGCAAAGGCAAGGAAAAATGATATAAGTAAGTTCCCTATTTATCAGAAGGAAAATACTATTGGGTTTAGATCAACTTTCATTCATTCCGTGCTGATGAAACAAATATTTGCAATTCCTGAGGCCAATCACTTCATTGTGATGCACAATCAGCCAGCTTAGATCAATCTTCCAAAAAAGGAAAGGAACAAATGAGAAGCAATTAAGGTTTCCAAAATGAACCAGGTGGTGGTGGCAGCTCACACTTGTAATTCTATTTACTCAAGGCCTGAAATCCAAGGATCTGGATTAAGTCTGTCTGGGATGAAAATATTCCTGTCTGAAACATTATCTCTGTTATCACTGCCCAGCTGATACACTCTGCCCAACAGGTTCCAAACACCAAAGTACATCGCCTATCTGAAATACTAGCAAACGTACTCACACATTATTTCCTCTTTGGGAGATAGTTGAAACATGTACCAGAAACATTTCCCTGGCTTCAGAGTGGAAGTGGAAATATATACTCACTAGAAGCCCATCTAGTAAATTACAGTCAATCCTCTTTCCTCACATCTTGTTAGTTAAATTGAACAATGAGTGTTTGGATCAGAAGCGATGTGTATGAGCATACAGGTTGTAAAAGTACTGTAATCCTAGCTACTCAAGATAAGCTGAGACCTGAGGATTCCAGTTCAAAATCAGCCATGCAATAAATTCCATAAGATTTTTACCTTTAATTAACCAGCAAAAAACAGAGCGTTGAATTGTGCGTAAAATGCCACAGGCCTAAGCTTTGCATAAAAGTGGTAAGGGGTAGCATTGAGGATGTCCACTCTCTCCACTCCTTTTTAACATAGTACTAGAATTCCTAGGCAGTGCAATAAGGCAAGAAGCAAGCATAAAGGGATCCAAGTGGAGAAAGAGGAAATAAAAATATCCCTCTTTGCAGATGACATGATTCTGTATTTAAAGAATCCTATAGACTCTACTCCCAAGCTCCTTGATCTGATTCAAAGCTTTGGAAGGGTAGCAGGCCATAAAATCATCCCTCAAAAATCAACTGCCTTCCTTTACGCCAACAGTGAGAGGAACGAGGCAATAATCAGGAAAGAAACTCCTTTCACAATACCCTCAAAGAAAATTAAGTACCTAGGAATTAGCTTAACTAAGAATGTAAAGGACCGTTTAGAAGAAAATTTTAAAACCCTAAAAAAGGAAATTAAAGCAGAACTAAGGAAATGGAAAAACCTCCCATGCTCCTGGCTTGGAAGAAACAACATTGTGAAAATGACAATCTTGCCAAGGCTATCTACAAATTCAATGCAATACCCATCAACATCCCAATGTCATTCTTTAAAGAAATAGAAGAGGCAATTCAAAATTTCACATGGAAGAGTAAAAGAGCCGTATAGCAAAAACATTTCGTAGCAGAAAGAACAGAGCTGGAGGAATTTCAATTCCAAACTTTAGACTCTATTACAGAGCTATAATTCTTAAAAGAGCTTGGTACTTGCAGAAGAACAGGGCTGAAGTCCAAGGGAATAGAACTGCGGACCCAGATATTAAACCACAGACCTACGGCCACCTAATCTTTGACCAGGGAGCCAAAAAAATAGAATGGAAGAAAGATAGCCTCTTCAACATGTTGTGCTGGCAGAACTGGTTAAGCACCTGCAGAAAACTAAGGTTGGGTCCTTCTTTGTCACCCTGCACTAGAATTAATTCCAAATGGATCAAAGACCTGGAGGTAAAAGCTGACACACTGAAAAGTTTACAGGAAGGAATAGGAGATACACTAGGCCTCCTTGGCACAGGTCGAAACTTTCCTAATAAGGACCAAGAATCACAACAAATCAGAGAAAGGCTGGATAAGTGGGACTGCATTAAACTGCAGAGCTTTTGTATGGCAACGGATATAGCTAGTAAACTAATCAGGAAGCCTACAGAGTAGGAGAAGATCTTCACCAACCAAACAACGGACAAAGGCCTCATATCTAAAATATATCAACAACTCAAAAAATTGAATCACTCCAAAACTAACCTCCAAAGTAATACCCATCCCATTAAAAAATGGGCCAAAGACTTAAAGAGAGTTTTCTCTGAAGAAGAAACAAAAATGGCTTATTGACACATGAAGAAATGCTCAACATCTCTGGTCATAAAAGAAATGCAAAGCAAAACAACTCTAAGATTCCACCTCACTCCAGTTAGAATGGCCAGGATCAGGATATCGAATGACAGCAGGTGCTGGAGGGGATGTGGCCAGGAGGGATCACTACTACACTGTTGGTGGGAGTGCAAACTCGTTCAACCACTGTGGTAAGCAGTGTGGCAGTGCCTCAAAAGGCTAAACATAGAACTCCCCTATGACCCAGCAATTCCACTACTTGGCATTTACTCAACAATCCAGAAACTAGGGCATACTAAACCCACTAGCACAACAATGTTCATTGCAGCACTATTCACAATAGCAAAGATATGGAACCAACCCATATGTCCCTCAGTTGATGATTGGATCAACAAGTTGCGGTATTTGTACACAATAGAATTCCATGCTGCTGTCAGAAAGAATGACATCGCCACATTTGTTAGGAAATGGAATGACTTAGAACAAATCATATTAAGTGAAGTAAGCCAGACTCAAAGAACTTAGGCTCATTGGTTTCCCTCATTCGTCATAATCAGTAGAAACATTGTGCTCTAATAGCAGAGATTTGCAATAGAACAAAAGGCCATATATAAGGCCATATAATGTGAAGCTAATTGAAAGGACCTCCAGGATATTGAAACAAAAGCCACATTATGAATGATTGTTGTCCTTAATGTACTATGTTGTCTCTTATCTCCTTTGCTGTCCCTTGGTTATCCCATACTGGTATAGTATCTCAGTTTGTTATGTGATATATTGAATTTATTTGTATTTGAATATTTGAAATTTGATAAGGAAGGGGGCAAAACCAAGACGGGTGGGGGGTGTGGGGTTGGAGGGAAATGGGTACCAAGACATGTGAAAGGGTATCAATGTATGTGAATCAATGCACCTTCTATCTGGCAAATATCATGTAAGCCTTTTACTAATTACAATAAAAAAATTAAAAAAAAAGAAAGTTGTAGTGTGTGGGGAGGATGATGGGGTCAAATACATGTCTTCTTAGAAATATAACTCGTCTGGTTGCCCTGGATTTTCCTGGCCTTCTTCTTAGAGACCTCTCTCATTCTATTTTTCTATCTCTGGACCTCTGCTCGTCTTTCAACCCTTATACTGCACGGATCTACACTTGATGGCTGTTGAGCAATATTGTATATGTAGGTGGTTAATTATTCTCTAGGCTCAGAGAGACCTAAAGTCAATAGAGAATGGATTAAGAGGCTTATTGTTTTGGGTATAAATCGCTTATCAGTGGTTGTATTAGACTGGTCTGTAAGTGCACAAAAAGAAAATGTGATAATACCAATCAAAACTTGTGAACATCTAGTGTCTGCCAGCTACAGAGGTCTAGGTTGGTTATATCTGAAAAACTATAATCATATTTAGTAGTAATCTTCCTCCCATTTTCAAATGGGAAGAATAAGAAACTCAAGAAAAATGTCAAATCAAGAAACAACATCCCCCACCCAATGTAAACAGACAATGGAACAGTCACTGGCAAACCTAGAACAGAGTCTTCCAAGTGCTACACAAATGCAATTGATAAACTTCATTAATGAAAAATGTGAAAATATAAAGAAAGAGATAATGGAGGAAGCCATAGCTGAACAAGAGTAAAGCAAAAACAAGGTGATAATTGGAAAAGAAGAAGCCATAAAGGAGGCCATAATAAAGGTTTTTCAAAGAAAGATGGATGAATTCATTGAATCCACATATAAAAACGTGACCAAACTCCACCAAATGTCCAAAGAAAATAAAGCTACTGAGCTAACCACTCAAAAGGAAATCAAGGAGA
The DNA here is from genome assembly GCF_031878675.1 of Megascapheus bottae. Classification (NCBI taxonomy): domain Eukaryota; kingdom Metazoa; phylum Chordata; class Mammalia; order Rodentia; family Geomyidae; genus Megascapheus; species Megascapheus bottae. The sequence goes on along the minus strand of NW_028327376.1, from coordinate 206,595 downwards.
TAAAGAAATCCATACATGATCTAAAACAAGAGATGCAAGGCACCAAAAGTGAGCAATTAGAAGCAAGGGAGATGAAAAATAAAGTAGGTAGCTTTGATAGCAGATTAGACAATGAAGAGGAGAGAAATTCCGGGGCTGAAGATAATTTAGTTATTATAGAGAAAGAACAGAAAATGAGTCAATCCAAATCTAGGAAATATGAGAGAGCACTTCAGGAGGTCCAAGATGCGATTAGGAAGCCTAATTTAAGGCTAGTTTGTATTGACGAGGGCGTGGAGAAAGAGGTCAATGGTATTGGAAATATACTTCAGGGAATCATCTCAGAGAATTTTCCAAATATCCAGAAGGGCAGGCCCATCCAGATACGAGAAGCTTTTAGAACCCCAAACAGACCTGACCAGAAAAGAACATCCCACCGCCAAATTGTGGTCCGAACTGGATCAATAGAAACAAAAGAAAAGATCCTAAAGGCAACCAGGGAAAATGGATCAGTAACCTATAAAGGCAAACCAATCAGAATAACCCCAGATTTCTCAGCAGAGACCATGAAAGCACGAAGTGACTGGAAGCATATATGTCATGCCCTTAATACTGTAGCCAGGTAAGCTCTCATTCATAACTGAGGGGACAAGAAAAACATTCCATTCCAGGGAAAAGCTGCAACAATATGTTGAAACAAAACCAACACTACAGAGAATTCTCAAAGATGCTCTATACATAGAAAACCAAAATAAATGCAATATAGGGAAAGAAATGGCACCTAAATAGCATACCATCTAAGGACCACAAGAACTGTCAACACCCAAACCCTACTAAAAGCTTTTAAAAATGGTAGGAAGTAATAAATATCTCTCAATCCTAACTCTCAATATCAATGGACTTAACTCTCCAATTAAACGGCATAGGCTGTCTAGTTGGATCAAAAAGCAAAAGCCATCGTTCTGCTGTCTTCAAGAGACACATCTTACCCAAAAACAAACATCTTTTGAAAGGGAGGGGTTGGAATAAACTCTATCAGTCTATCTGCCCCCATAAACAGGCTGGAGTTGCCATCCTCATATCAGATACAATAGACTTCAAACCAAAATTAGTAAGAAAAGACATAGAAGGTTACTACATACTACTAAAAGGATCTTTCCTCCTGGAAGACATAACGATCCTAAATATTTACACACCCAATCCCGGAGCTACAAACTTCATCAAGCAGACTTTACTTACACTGAAACCATACACAGATCGAAATGCAGTGATTGTTGGTGAGTTTAACACACCACTTTCACCTATGGACAGATCAACAAGGCAAAAACTCAACAGAGAAACCTTAGAACTTAACAACTATATAGACCAACTAAATCTAACAGACATCTGCAGAATATTCCACCCAGTAACAACACAATATACGTTTTTCTCAGCAGCACATGGAACATTTTCCAAAATAGACCACATCTTAGGCCATAAAGCAAACCTGGACAGATTCAGAAACACTGAAATTACTCCATGCACACTCTCAGACCATAAAGACATCAAATTGGAGCTGAACACACATCTCCACGAACGAATGCCCTGTAAGTCATGGAGACTGAACAACACATTGTTGAATCAAAAACAATGGGTAATCGAATAGATCAGAACAGATATCCAACTGTTTATGAAATTTAACAATAAGGAGCACAGAAATATCAACTCCTTAGGGACACAACTATGGCAGTACTCAGAGGAAAATTTATAGCGCTGAGTGCCTACAACAGCAAGTTGGAAAAATGGCAAACCAACTAGTTAATGTCTCACCTTAACCTCCTATAAAAAGAGCAACAAACCAAAACTAAACCCATTAGGAGAAAGAAAATTATTAAAATCAAAGCAGAATTAAATGATTTGGAATAAAAAAACTATAGAAAGAATCAACAAAACAAGGAGTTGGTTCTTTGAAAGAATTAACAAAATTGACAAGCCCTTTGCAAATCTTACCAAAAAAAGAAGAGAGCATATCAAAATAAACAAAATCGCAGATGAAAATGGTAATATCACGACAGAAATTACCAAGATCCAGAATATCATGAGGGAACACTTCTCAAACCTTTACGCCAACACATTTGAGAATCTAGAAGAAATGGTTGAATTCCTAGACAATATTAACATACCCACACTGAACCAAGAAGAGCTAACCCAACTCAACAGGCATATTTCAAGCTCTGAAATAGAAATGGAAATTAGACAACTTCCAATTAAAAAGAGCCCAGGGCCAGATGGATTCACAGCTGAATTCTATAAGGTCTTCAAAGCAGAGCTCACACCAATACTCCTCAAGCTCTTCAACGAAATTGAAAATGAAGGTTCTTTACCAAACTGATTCTGTGAAGCCAGCATATCCCTCATCCCCAAACCAGACAGAGATTCATCAAAGAAAGAGATCTATAGACCCATTTCTTTGATGAACATCGATGCAAAACTTCTCAACAAAATACTGGCCAACCGTCTACAACAACTCATCAAAAAAATATACACTATGATCAAACTGGATTCATCACAGGGAGGCAAAGCTGGTTCAACATACACAAATCAATTAATATAATTCAACACATCAACAGGAGCAGGGATAAAATCACATGACTGTCTCAATAGATGCGGAAAAGGCATTTGACAAGATCCAAAACCCCTTTATGTTAAAAGATGTGGAGAAACTAGGAATCCATGGAATATTTCTTAATGTAATAAAGGCTGTGTATGAGAAACCCACTGCTAGTATTATACTTAATGGTGAAAATCTAAAGCCATTCCCTCTAAAATCAGGAACGAGACAAGGATGCCCACTCTCTCCACTCCTTTTTAACATAGTACTAGAATTCCTAGGCAGTGCAATAAGGCAAGAAGCAAGCATAAAGGGGATCCAAGTAGGGAAAGAGGAAATAAAACTATCCCTCTTTGCCGATGACATGATTCTGTATTTAAAGAATCCTATAGACTCTACTCCCAAGCTCCTTGAGCTGATTCAAAGATTTGGAAGGGTAACATGCCATAAAATGAACCATCACAAATCAACTACCTTACTTTACGCCAACACTGAGAGGAACGAGGCAATAATCAGGAAAGAAATTCCTTTCACAGTAGCCTCAAAGAAAATAAAGTACCTAGGGTTAGATAAAACAGATTTATTTCCAAATGTGTGGAAAATGGTATGATTTCTTGTTTGGCTGGTCCTGGGGCTTGAACTGAGGGACCAGAAACTGTCCTTGGCCACATTTGTTCAAGGGTGGCACTCTGACACCTGAGCCACAGAGCCCCATCTGCTTTTTCTGAGTATGCAGTGTCTCGGAATTGAATCAATGTCTTCTTGTATACTAGGCGAGCACTCTACAACTAGGCCACATTCAAAGCCAAAGTAGATTTTTGATGCTATTGTGGAGTTTTAATTTTCTTAAATATTTGTACAAAGCACAATGGTTATATAAACAGACTTGAACTCACAGAACAGAGTCCCACATAATATTACAGTTACTCTGGCACTTCTCCCGATTGACAAAAACATTTCCAGGCATCTGCTCTGTCCTTAAGCTTTGGTTGCTGACTTGTCTTTCCATGGTGGCCTGGCCTGGATTCCTGGTGATTCCATGCATTTCATAGTTCCCTGTATATCCAGTAAGGTTGTCTTCTGTGGGACCAGACCTGTCTGGCTTTTGGCCCACCCAGGACCTATGTGTCTGAGGTCTCACATTATAAGTGGAAAATAAAACACAGTATAATAAGCACTGAAGAACTGCACACCATAATATTAACAATGAGAGTTTAATAGTTAGCAAAGTAAATACAATGAATACTTGACAAGAATCATGAGAGCAAGATAAAGAGATGTCTTTTTAGGAAGGGGACAGGGAAGCTCTAAATCCAGACTGGCCTCCCAGTTGCCTTCAGACAGTAATTCTACTTCAGAGTCTTCAGAAGGGTCTCCTTCCTCATGAGAAACAGAATGTCCTTCCTGAGTTAAGAGGGGGATGGATTCTGGTTTGTCGAATGGAGATTGAGTCTCTTTTAGTGAGATGGATGGGTCTGGATATTCTGTGAGGATGGATTCATTTTCCTCCAATGAATCCAGTATTGAGAGTACACTTGCTGCTTCCCATGGGGACATTTTCCATGAGCCCAGCGTGTGCCTCTTCAGCTTGCACAATAAGTGGAGTGTTACTCTGACTCAGATGGACTGACTCTGGGTGGAGTGTGAAAGGAAACGGAAGGAAATCTGGATGCTCTTTTTCTTCCTCCATAGTATCTGCAGGTTCAACTGTGTCACACATGGGGTTCAGAGCAAAAGGTATATCCACAGGACTCTATACCTGTTTGGTAATTTCTACAGAAGGCCCGTGCTTTCTGGAGTGCAGTGATGATTCTCAGTCTCCATCAGTCACCAGCTCCATTGGTGGGTTTTTCATCCAGAGTTCAGGATAAGCTCTTCCACGATGACCCAAACCTAAGAATGGAAATAGGTACAGAGTGGACTCTTCAAGTTGAAGTGTCACTCAACTTCCATGAGGATCTAATGGAGGAACCTGTAGAACTGGAGTTTGGACTGAACACTGAGGAGGTATGGGGTCTTTCTAATGAGTGCTTATTCCCGAGTCCTTTCAGAGGACAGACATTACCTGGCTGACACCACCCAAAAAGGGCATTTTGCCAAGCTCTGTAGAAGTAAGGGCCAACCAATATCTAGAGCACATGGGCTTCCTACTCACAGGCTCTGAGGCACCCACACCAGGACTTCTAGTTTTTCTTGGTCTTACTGTTCGCACATTCCTCCAGCTGGTAAAAAGTATGTGTTTAGAAGAGCAGGTCCAAAGCTGGCATGTGGAGCCTCATATAGAGCTTGAGTTGTGTCAGGGTGTGGCAGTTCTTGAACTCGTAGAAATCACTGGGGTAGAAGTCCATTCACATCGTATAGATGGAACACATGATGCTGTGGGCACATTCGGTACAAGGAAAGTGAGAGCCTTCTCTCTCCATCCTGAGCCTTCTACAAAAGCCCCTTTCTTGCAGGACTCTAATGCTGTGGCTGTCCTGCAGAGATGTGCACTTATGTGCTGGGAGGGGGGTAAGAGACACTCGAGAACAGGATGACTTTTACACCCCACTTCCAGAAGCTTCTGAGAGAGGCCTCTATGCATCTGTCCAAAGTAAACGCACCCTAAATTAACTAAGTAAATGCTCTAAATAAATCAATAAGTGAAGGCTCTAAATAAAGAACTAAATGCTCATTCCTCTAATCTTAGCCACCCAGCAGGCTGAGCCTGAAGATCACAGTGGAAAGCCAGTCTAGTCAGTAAAATCTAAAGGCACTTGTCTTCAATTAGGCAGCAAAAAGCCAGAACTTGACCTATGACTCAAATGGTACAGTGCTAATTTTTGAACACCAAAGGGATGGCATTTAGACCTGGGTTCAGGTTCAAGTGGCAGCACTGGACCACACACCAAAATGTAAATGCTTTCAGGTTCTAACAGGCAAAGCTATCACAATCCCTCCCTGATGGCTCAAAAGTGATTCAGCCCCCAGCTTTTCCTCTGACTCCAGTATTTCACAGGCCTCCGCCATTAGTACTGACACCTCATTTCTTACTGGGAAATGGGATTTCCTAGGATGTCACCTAGGTGAGGGCTGCAGTTGGGAGCCACTTACTCATGCCTGAAATCCAACTTCTCAGTAAGCACACTGTTGAGACTCCAGTAGCTTGTGAGGGAAATGAAATGGCATGGTGTCCCAGTCTTAATGAAGTAGTTTGTGCAATTGTATCATGCTTAGCTCCCCTGTGAACACCCCAGTGAACCAAACAGGCTCAGAGAGGAGCCAAGTATTCCAAGACTTGGCCAGGAGGGGTGAGCAAACTTGGGTTTGGAGGGGGAACACTCACTTTTTCAAGAGAATTTCCAGCAACTACTACATTGTCCTCCACTATTTGAAATTGTGCAGGAAGTTTCCCACATAAAAGAGATCACCTTTCTGGTAGGCAGCGATCAGCTTTGTCAGCAGCATCTCCAACAGGCCTTCCTCCAGGATCCATAGGTTACAAGGCTCATTCAGAGTCTGAGATGACTTACCATCACACTATGTTGGCAAAACAGTGGATATTTCAAACGTAGGAATGGGACCACTCTTCACACTGAGGAATTGGAATAGAGTAGATTGGAAATGACACACTCTAATCTCAGTAGAGTCACTTGAATGCACACAAGAAGGTTGTAGTGTGTGGGCAGGATGATGGGTTCAAATAGGTTTCATCTCAATATACCTCATCTGAGTTGCCCTGGAGTTTCCTGGCTTTCTTCCTAGAGAAATGCCTGATATACGGAAATTTTGGCTTGGCGCTGATCCAGCATCTACTTCTTCAAGTGAGAGATCCATATCTCTCATGCCTGAGATCCGAGCCTCCTGACCTTTGGCAACAGCACAGCAACATCTTTCTGGTTCCTGAGCCACAGGCCAAGGGAGCTGGCTTGAGCTGGTTGTCACATACAGTGGCTTGGTTACCAGGGTTCCATATTCTGTTCTATTGTGAGGGAGGTAGGGTCACCTTTCAAGGCCCAATGACCAAAGCTCCTTGCTCACAGAAGACCTCCCCAAAGACATACTGGAGGCTGAATCTCCCTTCCCACCTCACATATGGATGTAGTAAACAGCACACCTTTGTGTTCAAATCCCAAGTCATTAACTAGGCGTAACTGCTGGCCTGGTCTCAGGCTCAAGGAGCCTTTCTTAGGTAAGATCCAAACTTAACTGTCACTATTCCCCTTACCCTTCACAAGACATTTTGCTTCACAGTGCCTTCTCAGCTTGCATTTTGCCTCTTGCACCTTTTTTTGCTAGTCCTGGGACTTGACCTCAGAGCCTGACCATTGTTCTTAGGCTTTCTTTAGGCTATAGCTGTCCCACCAAGCCACAGCACCACTTCCAGCGTTTTCTATGTATATGGTACTGCAGAATCAAACCGGAGTCTTTTTGTGTGGTAGCCAAGCACTCTACAAATAGATGAAACACCCAGGCCATCTTGCACATATTTTTCACTTCAATCTACTAGGACGTTGTTAGGTTTCTGTATCGTAATCTATTTTTCTTCCTAATGAATATCTGTGCTGTCATCTGTAAAAATGCAAGTGGGAAAATCACAGAAGCATTGGTGACATAAAAAAAAGTCTTACAGACATAGATAAGTGTTCATTCTTTGTAGGAGAAAGGATATTTTGATATGATGATGATGACTATTTATAAATACTTTATCGGGGTTTAGAGTTTGGCCCAGTGGTAGAGTGCTTGCCTAGCATCCATGAAGATCTAGGTTTGAGTCCTTAATATCACACAGATATAAAAATCCATATGGCAATGTGGCTCAAGTGGCAGAGGGCTAGACTTGGGAAAAGCCAAAAGCAGTGCTCAGGCCCTGAGTTCAAGTCCCAGGAATGGCAGAAAAAACAAAAGAATAGCAATGTGCTTTTTACAAGTTATTCACTCACAGCATTTGCCTCTGAATTCTTCGCTTCTGCATCTTGTGACTTATCCCTTTCCCTCAATGTAGACAAGAAAAACAGATTTTATTACTTGCTATCCTGTTGTCCAATCTTTGGATATTAATTCAAAATACAATATTGCCTGAGATATTGTGTGTGTGCGTGTGTGTGTGTATCTGCCTATGTGTGCATGCACACATGTGTACAGGGTTTAGGGCTTACTCATAGGGCCTGTGTGATAACCCTCAGCATCTTTTCCTCAAAGGTATTGGTCTTTCACTTCTAGCTTATTATAGCTAATTGGAGTTGAGAGATTCACTCAATTTCTTGCCCTGTGCATTGGAACCCAGTGCTGGGTTCTCATATTGTTAATTGTAGCTATAGAGAAGGCTGAGGTCTGGGGATCCTCGTAAGAATCCAGCCCCTGAAAGAAAGTCACTGATAGAAATCTTTATCTTCAGTTAAGCACGAATAAATAAGGCAAAAGTGGAACTGTGGCTCAGTTCCTCTTGTACCAGCCATGAGAAAATTAGTAAGTGGCAGCACCTGGTCCCTGAGAGAAATCCTTAGCACTGGTTCAAAAAAAGAAAGAAAATAATGAAAAAAATTAAAACTTGCTGAGGAATCCATAAGGATAAACGTGCCTGTGAATAATCTTGTCATTTCAGATTCCCTCAAGAGCTTATGTCTCTCTATATTTTATCAAGTTTTTTTAAAGATATTTACATATTTTCTATCTTTCTTAAACAGAGATAGCCATCCACAAAACACAAACACAAACTCTCACACAGTATACCACCCACCCATAAGTGTCTGACTATGTATATATGTATAGTCATATGTATTGATCTGTCTCTCTATGCTAATATATAAATGCATAAACATATGTATTTAGACAAACAGGAAACATACATAGATAGGTCTCAGGCATTTCCAGATTTTGTGCAAGTCTTCTGAGTGCAACTTACCATTGTATTGTTTGTCAAGATAGAGTCCCTCTAACTTTTGGCCAGCTTCTTGTCCTTTGATACTTTTTTCTGGCAGTCCTGGGTTTTGAACGCTAGGCCTGGATGCTGTCACTGAGCTTGAGCTTCTTGCATTCAGTAGTTTATTGCAGATAAGAGTCTCATGGAGTTTCTGTCCTGGGCTGGCTTTGAATTATGATCCTCAGATCTCAAACTCCTGAGTAGCTAGGATGACAGTCTTGAGCTACCAGTACCTGGTTCCTTTGCCTCTTTTACCCTTTTTTTGGCCCCACCACAGCCATGGTATCTACCTTCCTATGTTCTCTCCACCTGCCCCCAGACAGGGGTCTGACAGATGCTTTCCACCCACTTATTCATGTCCTCCTCTGTATTGGCTGACAGCTAAGACATGCACTCACTTGTCTGGATGCCAAACACAAAGCCATGTGATTGTTTCTCAGTCTGGAACATCCTATCAGATTTATAGCACCACAGAGGGTCAGGTTGATACTCCTCCAGGGCTTCTTAAATTGTTCTCATATTAATCCACAACACGTTTGTCATCACTTGTCCAGCTAATTCATGGACTAAACCAGCATTCCCTACAAAATTAGATCCCAATACCATGAGGACACTCAGGGTGCATTTGGAGTGTGACCTGCAGGTGGATGTGAGCCTGTCTAACTTGGAGGGGATTTCTCCACCACAGGAAATGGAATACAAATTTAGAATCTGCTTTCATGAGGTGACAATCTCTGGCAGATGTTCTTATCAAATGTGGCACTGCCTACTTCCAGCTTAAAACATGGGTTGATGACCCAGCATAACAGAGAATGTATTCACCCAGGCCCAACACATAGGCTGGGACCCTGAACTTTCAGGTAGCATTTGGCTTTGAAGGTCATGAGATCTTAGTCTACAAATGATGAGCCCCCTCCCGTGAGGCATAGCAAATGGAGCCAAAGTGCAACCCAGTTAAGCACCAGATCAAGCTTCCCTTCTTCAGTAGGGTATGGTTTGAAAACTGTGCATAGCTTCTGTTTGAAGCCAGTGCAGAAAGGAAAGTCCATGAAACTCTCATTTCCAGTTAACTGCCAAGAAAAAGCCAAAGATAGAGATGAAGCTCAAGAGAGCTAGAGAGCCATCTGAAAAGAATGGTTACACCCTGCAACATCCTCATTATCTGATCTTGAAAACATCTCTGCGTGCATCCCAGCATGCAGCCAGCATCTGGGGGTGACAGTGACCCCTGGGCCCATAGGCAATCTGCACGGTCTCTGATATCTGTAATGTGAACCTCATTCTGTTGGGTTTGTGAAGCGGTGTCAACCCTGCAGAAGGAACCAACTGTGCCCTAACTCCCACTGTCCCCTGGGGCCCCTAGCATTCCCCCATCTGCACCCCTCCTGTGGCTTCTGATCCTAGGGAGCCCTCCTGCCCTGTCCAACACTCACATGAAGTGCATATTTCTACTCCTGGGGCAACTTCTCCACAGAGAGTACATGACATGCCCACTCTCCAGGCACGGGGAGATCCTGTCAAAGTAGCAAATCAGTGATAAGGACATAAAGTGATGAATAGAATTTTAGATCCTGATGGTAGACAGTCTGCAAAATCCAAGGGAGAATGGAATTGGAGGGGACCAGGGATCAGGATGTGGGCCTGAAGCTTCCCTGCCAAGGGGGTGGGGGAAGTCACAGGCTGGGGGATGCACAGGATGATCCATGGGCCCTGTGCAGCTACTGGGTCACCCCCTTCTGCATCTCAGCCTTTGGCTTTGAGCTCTGTGATCGTCAAGATGTGCACAGTCTGTACTCTGGCTGGCAGAAGAAAGGACCCTTTGAAGACAATTGTAGACCCTTTGTGAGTGTAGGAAGGGGTAGGCTGGACACCCAGTCCAAGAGGAGCTAAAACTGGAGTCGAGGGGTCTGCAAGGAGTGGGTATGAGGGTTGTGGGCAGTCACAGTCATGGCAGAGGTGGCTCTGTCTGTGGGGTGAGTGCCTCCCTGCAGGTACAGCATTGGAGATATCAGAGATCCACATGAAAAGGAAAAGCTGGAAATGGCACTATGGTTCAAATGGTAGAGCATCAACCTTGAGCAAAAGAGCTCAGGGACAGTACCCAGGACCTGAGTTCAAGCCTCATGACTGTAAAGGAAAAGAACCAGGACTATGAGAGGGAACCTGGTACTCTCTTGGTCTAATCAGACACAAGAAGAGGCCGGGATAGGCTGTGGAAAAACACAGAGAACATCTTCCCCCAGCTCATCCTGTCCTTCATGCAGGGACAGCCATGTAACTAGGGCTATGGTGAGATCATCTTCACCCCTGTGCTGCCATCTGAATTGTAGGCCTCTGTCCTGGCATGGGGTGTCCTGATGGCTGAGCAGGTGCCTTAACCCTAGATGGAGAGCAGCCACTGACTGTGGTAGCTAAGGAGAGATCTGTTCCATAGCTATCAGGCCACCCAGCATGGGAGCCATAACCACTCCTCACCCAGGTAGAGACCAATGGTTCTCCAGGTGCTACTGACATTGCGCCACCCCTAGCCCTGGGTACACGTGACATTCCCTCCACAAGGAGCAGGACTAAGTGAAGGATCAGGAAGCTGCCTATGGGCTTCAGATGATGGCCAGGCTGGCACTACAGATGGCCTCACTCTGTCACCACCTTCCCCTGCCTCCATCATTCCTCCATCATGCCTCTCTACCTCCCACCCATTAACCTTTGAAACCAATGACCTGGGCTCTCATCATTCCTCTCATCTCTTCACCCACCTTGCCATGCGTCCATCCCTCTGTCACTTCCACCCCACACACCTCCCACCACCAGCCACCCTGTAGCTTATGAGGATCCCAGAGGAAGCTCTTGGTGAAGGGCTTGTGACCACAAAACAGTTACTATCACCCGCTCCGGCCTGATCCACCACAGAATAAGAACAGCCAAGCAGGCACACACTGCAGCAGAGTTGCTCTGCTGCCACCCTGATTTCTTCATGGCCAGGACTTGGCTCTCCTCAGCCTCCCAGCTCAGTAACCAGAACATTGTGCTTTCACAGAGCCATGGCTTCCAGTCTCCATGGACACAATGACATCAAGGTGATGCCAACTTCCCCATGTCTATATACTTCTAACTATGGGATGGGAGCTGAGGTTCTCTTCTGTGACTCCATCCGCTAAGAGGCTCATGCAGTTTTCTATCCTTTGCTCATCATGGTGACTCTTTGGTTAACAAGTCACTGCTGGGCTTCCAGTTCACCACATATAGAACCCATACTCCAACACTTTTCTTAGAAGGACTGATGACTTTTAAATATTCTCTAGTTTTAAATTTCTAGTTCCTTCTCTCTTTCATTTATATATTTCCCTTCCTCACATACTTCCCTTTTTTACCTTCCTTCTTTCATTCCTGGCCTTGAACTCAAGACCTGGAGCTTTTTCTTAGCTTTTCTTTGCTCAAGGTAGCACTCTAGCTCTTGAGCCACAGCTCTACTTCAATCTTTGTTCTTGCTCTAAACTGGGAGTATGAGTCTCATGCATTTTTCCCTTTGCTGGGTTGGTTTTAAACCACAATACTAAGATCAGGATCCTGAATACGCCTCGGATTACAGGTATTATCTAATCAAAACAAATTCCTGATTTCTTTTTTAGACATAATTAGTTCTTTCAGGTGAGCCACCAGCCACTCATGCAAGAGCATTGCAGGATCCCAGCATTCATCTTGTCTCCAGTCTTATTCCATCCATCTCACCATGGCCATCTAAAACACCCTGCTGCATGCCTGAAGTCGCAAGGAACGTTCTCAACGCCATGAGAAGCCCCCTTAAGCTCTGCCTCAGACATGCCCAGCCCCCATCCCACTTCCATATGAGCATTTGTTTAGGAGAAATTTCCTGAGTACATCATCATCTTTTCCTCACCATTCAAATTTCATCTTTGGAGTCATTTCTCCCAGACAAAGAGGAACATGATCCATGGTTTGATAGCAGCTCCAGCTTCATAGTCCCAGCCACCAACACCCCCCCCATTACCCTGCCAGACACCTGAATTCAAGAACAATGTTTTCACTACCCCTGACTCTTATCAAATGTTTTAACTTATACAGTGCATTAAAATAATTTTACTAAATGGAATAAACACATGGCATCAAGCTTCAGAATCTTTGCACCTGAACTTTTAGTGAATCACAGACACACCAGCATTTCTGTAGCCAACAGAAATCTTAGCTTTGAGATTTCAGCATTCCTGGTATCCAAGTTTGGATGTGCTAACACTGCCCTTAATGGGGCACTTCAATCACACAATCCCACAACAATCAATGTCATTTGACATTCACTGGTAGGTGGTGCTAGGAAAAAGACTGATGTGCCAACTCCATGCTGGCTTGACCTATGCCATCTTCAAGTGGGGCTCCTCTCTCCATGACACCTTTTGTGTACTACCCCAGGAGGACCTTTACCTTGAGACAAAATTATGAAGACTATCTCTACCAGCAAAGATTCCAGTGAGATGTGCCTACATGGATAAAGCTAAAATCTCACTAAAGTGAGGTTGTTGGCAGTGCTGGAGCCTGAACTCAGGGCCTGGGCACTAAGCATTTGTACTCAAGACTAGCCCTTTACCACTGGAGCACAAACTCCATTCCCAGCTGTTTTTATTTTTGGTAGTAAGAATCTATCAGACTTTCCTGTTCTAGGTGACTTGGAACTTCCATACTCAGATCTCAGCCTCCTGACCAGCCTGGATTAAAAGTGTGGATCAGCCATGCGCCACACCTGAGGACTTCAGCCAGCACATTTTTTCCCAAAAATTGGAAGAGGAAGATGAGGGAGGGTTGGGCTCATCCTGCCCTGCATATGAAGGAGAGCATCAGCGCCTGAACTTCATTCCCTGTTGTAGGCTGCGGGAGGAAAAGGAAGCAAATAGGCACAGGCTGGCAGCAGATGCCACAGAACAACTTGTGACCAAGACTCTCAGAGCAGACCTCAGAATCGATGACAGAGTTGGATCTACCCAGTAACAGAGGCAGTGGTGACACCTGAAACTGCGCGTTTGAGCCTTTGCTGCTAGTAAACAGGGCCACCTATGTCTCAATGAGGAAGGTGAGATTTTGGTGGAGAAGGTGAGATTAAACATTATGTATCATACAAGCAGACAGACTATAAGGGGTCTTTTATTATTCCAAGTGAAATTTTGGATTTCCTCTTCTGTTTCTTTAAAGAATGACATTCTGATCTTGATGAATATTGCACTGAATTTGTAGATAGTCCTTATCAAGATTGCCATTTTTACAATATTACTTCTTCCAAACCAGGAGCATAGGTTTTTGCATTTCCTCAGTTCTGCGTTAATTTCCTTCTCCAGGGTTTATAGTTCCATCAAAAAGGTGCTTTACATTCTAAGTTAATTCCTAGGTATTTTATTTTCTTTGATAGCAAAATGAGTTGCTATCCTGATTCTTGCCTCATTCCTCTCATTTGTTGGCATATAGGAAGGCAGTTGACATTGAGGGTTAATTTTATACCCTGCTACCTTACCAAAGTTTTATATCAGCTCAAGCAGCTTTGGAGTAGAGTCTATAGGGTTCTTTAAATACAGAATCATGTCATCTGTAAGGAGAGAAATTTTCAGTTCCTCTTTCCCTTTTCCTCCTCACTCCAGTTAGAATGGCCAAGATCCAGAAATCTAATAACGTATGCTGGAGGTGATGTGGCCAGGAGGGATCACTACTACACTGCTGGTGGGATTGCAAACTCGTTCAACCACTATGGAAAGCACTATGGCAGTATCCCAAAAAGACTAAACATAGAGCTCCCCTGTGATCCAGCAATTTCACTACTTGCCAATCGGCCAGATAGGACATACTAAATTCACTAGAACAATAACATTTATCACAGCACTATTTACTATGGCAAAGGTATGGAACCAACCCAGATGCCCGTCAGTTGATGAGTAGATCAAATATGGTATTTTTACACAATGGAATTCTGTGCTTCTGTCAGAAAGAATGACATAGACGAATTTGTAAAGAAATAGAAAGACTGTAAAGTTTAGGAATTAGTTTCTGTCTCCTTCTCTCTCTCCTTCTCTATCTCTGTAAAATTTAGAAGTTCCCGTTTCTCTCTCTTTTCTCTCTTTCTCTCTCTCTTTCTGTCTCTCTCTGTCTGTCTGTCTGTCTGTCTCTCTCTCTCTCTCTCTCTCTCTCTCTCTCTCTCTCTCTCTCTCTCTCTCTCTCTCTCTCTCTCTCTCTCTCTCTCTCTCTCCAATCCTTAGGCTTGATCTCAGGGCCTGAGCTACTTTTGCTCAAGGTTAGCACTCTACCATTTGTACCACAGTGCTGCTTCTGGCTTGCTCTTTTCACGTAGTGTTGAGGAATCTAACCCAGGCCTTCATCCTTGATAGGTTAGCACTCTACCACTAAGCCACACAGTCAGCTTTTAGAGGTTTCTGACAAAGGTTTTCCTACATGCTATTATTTCTTCTGTGAGTGCTCTTAATGCTTGCTGAAGGTTGACTTTGTTTAGAAGACTTACCCTAATGCTCCCATATACAGAGATTCTATATATAGCTAAATGTTTTTCATTACTCAGAATTTCTCTATTGTGTATGTTCTGAAATGTACTGAAGACTGACTTCTGATTAAAAGTCATTGCACATTTGTTCTATTAATTAGTTTTCTTTTCTTCTATGGGAATCAGGTTTGTGATGAACACAGAAGTATGCCTTCCAGGTCAAACACTTTCCACATTTGTAATATTCATAAGGTTTTTCTCTCCTATGTGCATTTTATACTTAGTCATGCATTCATGATGGATTTTTCATATTCTTATATTCATACGATTTTTATCCTGTGTCTGTGTGGTATCATGCAAACTCAACTATGAGTTCTTCAAAAAAATTTCCCTTTCATTTTATTCATAGGATTCTATCCTGTGGGTGTTTAGTGATAAATCTTGACTTGTGCCTTCTGGGGAAAAGACTGAACATTTGCTACATTCATTAAGGGTTTTATCTTGCGTTGGTTCTGTGACACAAGCTGAGTTTTCTTCCACAGACTAAAAAGTCTTTCCTATTTATTACATTGCTAAGGATTCTCATATGTGTGAACTCTCTTACGCTTCCTGAAGGGTGAATACTGCACGAAAGACTTTCAACTTTGGTTATATTCCTAAGGTTTCTAATATGTGTGAATTCTGTTATGCCTCCTGTAATGTGACTTCCATCTGAAGGTCTTACCACATTTGATGCACTCGTACAGTTTCTCTCCTGTGTGTGTTCTCTGATGCAATTTGAGGGAAGACTTCCATTTCAAAGACATTCCACATCTGTTACATTCATAAGGTTTTTCTCCTGTTTGAATTGTCTTATGCATGTTGAGGTTTGGCTTCTGTGTGAAGGACTTTCCACATATGTTACACACATAAGGTGTTTCTCCTGAGTATATTCTCTGATGAACATGGAGTTTTACCTTCCATTTGAAAGACTTTCCGCATTCACTACATGCATAAGTTTTCTCTCCTGTGTGTGTTCTATTATGCCCATCAAGATATGACTTCCACTATAAGGTCTTTCCACATTTGTTGCACACATCAGGTTTCTCTCCTGTGTGTGTTCTTTGATGCAATTTGAGGGAAGATTTCTCTCTGAAAGACTTTACACATTGGTTACATTCATAAGGTTTCAGTCCTGTGTGTATTCTCTGATGAACACGAAGTTTTCCCTTCCCTTGGAAAGACTTTCCACATTCATTACACTTATAAGATTTCTCTCCTGTGTGTGTTATTTGATGAACCCGAAGGTGTATCTTCTGGGTGAAAGACTTTTCACATTTGTTACATTCATAAGGTTTCTCTTCTGTGTGTCTTCTCTGGTGCAAAGTGAGGTATGATTTCAGTCTAAAAGTCTTCCCACATTTATCCCATTAAAGATTTCTCTTCTGTGTGAGATCTCTGATGTGTGCTGAGAGCTGAATTCTGGGCAGAAATTTTATTACGTTCCTCATATTCATAAGGTTTGTCTTCTCTTGGAGATCGAGGTTGGAGCGTCAGGTCTGACTTCTCAGAAATTAATTTTCACACTTGATGTACGCATCACATATCTCAGGATATTTGCTCTGAGGTATTGTAAGGCGTATTTCATTACTGAAAGATTTCTCACATTCACTACATGTATGAGGAGTCTCTCCTGTGTACATTTTCGGATGTGTAGTGATGGTCGGTGTTAAGTACAATATTTTTCATCACACAGTACATTTAGCAGTTTTCCTCCCTCCCTGAAGAATTTCTTGGGCAGGGAGAACAGAATTATGATACTGCAGATCTTTTGGACTGTCACAATCATGAATAAAATGCTCTGAATATCCGATGGATTTTTTAAGAACAGGAGACATACGAGATCTATATGCAGCATGCATCTCATCAGGCTTAGGAGACAGAAGCATGTTCTGACACTTAATGAACTCCTCAGTCCTCACCCCTAAGTTGTTACCGTTATTACTAATCAGCTGTGGATTATGTGTAGAGCTCAAATTTAAAGTTGTTGCAAATCTCACGTTTTCCTCCACTTCGATACTACTTGCAACTGCTACTTCACAAAGACATTCATGTGGACTTTCCTGGCAGGTCTTGAACACATTTTCCATTACCTGGACATCTAAAATGAGTCATAGAAAAAAGACACAAACATACATGAGATACAAATATTCCTTACTGTAAAGGTAATGACTTTACTTTCCCATCCTAAGTGTTAGATATTTTAAAATATAAAAGTGGAAATTGATTTGTGAGAAATATATGCTTTTCTCCCTAACATATTAAGAAAATGATATTTTATACTGACCAATAATGTTTTTCTGTGTTTTAGTTCTCTTTTTTTGTATTTTTTTAATTGTAATTAGTAAAAGGGTTACATGATATTGGCCACATAGAAAGTGCATTAATTCACATACATTGATACCCTTTCACATGTCTTGGTACCTGTATCCCTCCCCCCCCACACCCCCCACCCGTCTTGATTTTCCCCCCTTCCCTATCAAATTTCAAATATCCAAATACAAATAAATTCAATAAATCAGATGACAAAGTGAGATACTATACCAATATGAGATAACCAAGGGACAGCAAAGGAGTGCTCCAGTGGCGCAATCGGTTAGAGCGCGGTACTTATATAATAGTTCTCTTTTTATATCACAGGAAATATTTATTGAAATTACCCATCTATGTATTGCTACAGTTTTAAGCTGAGTACTACCTATAATATACCTGCAGCTGTTTTTTTTCAAATACTGTTTTGTTTATACATTGAGGTATAGCTGCCTTTCTTTTATTTTTGAGAAATAATCTAAATATTGTGCTGTTTTGCATCTTTTTAAAACTTTCTTTTCTTTTCTTTTCTTTTTTTTGTAGTTCATAGGCCTCGGCCCTGTCCCTGAACACTTCAGCAGAAGACTATAACCCCTATCCTTGAGCTACAGCCCCACTTCCTCTTTTCAAGAGTTAACTACAGATAAGAGTCTCAGGTCCTGAGTAGCAGATAGGATTACCTTACCCAGTTTCAATGCTGTTTGCTTATTAACCATTAAGTGAGGAACACGAATTTTTCTAGATTCAGCGGCCACAAGTTTGGTGTATATGTCTGTTGGCTTTGATCCAAGCAAGAACGATTCTTGAGAGTAAGGACTTACACCTATATCCCTTCAGTTACAACTTCTCACTAAAGTCTCAATTTAGGTATTTGTGGGAATTTTGAAATTTATTTCTTTCCATTTGAAGTCTTATAAAACTTCCTTTTCTAACACTCCTGTCCCTTAGAACCATGGAAGACCAGAAAATCCCCAGCTCATTGTCTAGTTAATTTTCTTATGTTGATTGAAACTTTGTTGTTTTTTTTCCCTTCCATTCCTGGGTTTGAACTTAGGACCTAACCACTGTCCTTGGGTTTTCTCAAGACTAGAACCCTACCAATGAAGTCATTACTTCTGGCTTTTTCTATGTATGTGGTAATAAGGAATCAAACCTGTGTCTTTGTGCATGCTAGGCAAGCACTCTACCACTAGGCTCAATTTCTGGTGGAAAGGTCTGGTTCTGAATACCAGTCTCTTCCTACCAGCAAAAAGATATTATCCTTATCAGAGAATAATGCCCTGACTTATTCCTTGTTTGCTCAATCATTTATAGTCTTAGTTTTAAAGAAATGAAATATCATTCATTCTTTCTTTCTTTCTTTCTTTCCTTCCTTCCCTCTTTCTTCCCTCTTTCTTCTTTCTTTCTTTCTTTCTTTCTTTCTTTCTTTCTTTCTTTCTTTCTTTCTTTCTTTCTTTCTTTCTTGTTTTGCAGTCATGGGACTTGAATTCTAGACCTGGCTGTTCTTCCTGAGCTCTTCAACTCAAGGCTACTTCCCTATGTCTTTAGACTCAACCCCACTTCCCATTTTCTATTGGTTCATTGGAGAGAAGAGTCTAAGGTGTTTTTGTCATAGGTCAGTCTTTGAACCTTGATCCTCAGATCTCAGCCTCCTAAGTAGCTAGGATTACAAGCATGAGCCACGGGCTCATGGCTTTCTCATTTTATTTTGTTTCACAGTGATTTCTACAGAGAAATCTAACTTTAACTCTACTGCCACATAGCATTCATCATATCACCCTATGATTCTTGGTGCCGGTGGTTTGGGCTAGCATGCACAAAGACCTGGTTCAGTTCCTTGGTACTACATACAAAGAAAAAGCCAGAAGTGGTGCTATGACTCAAGAAGTAGAGAGCTAGCCTTGAGAAAACCCAAGGACCAAGCATAGGATTGGGAAAATAAAATGATTC
The DNA here is from genome assembly GCF_031878675.1 of Megascapheus bottae. Taxonomy (NCBI): domain Eukaryota; kingdom Metazoa; phylum Chordata; class Mammalia; order Rodentia; family Geomyidae; genus Megascapheus; species Megascapheus bottae. Next base: position 187,335 of record NW_028327376.1, on the reverse strand, counting down.
TTGTTTCATTCACAAAGAATTCCATAGGTTCCACACAGGATTTAGGGTAACTAAGAATATTATTGTTCAGTACATCACAACATGAACTTACCAATGGGGCTCAGGCTCCAACATCAATATGAAGATGAATTCACTCACCTGTGATATTCTTGTCAGAGGAATTTCCTATCCAGAGTTCTGCACAGTGGTCTAGCTTGTCAATTAATACAGGTTTGGGAACACAGGGCCCTGTAAATTAGAAACAGTAGAGAATTATTGCTTATGCTGTGTCATCATTTCTTTAAGTTCGCAGACATCCTACTCACAAGTTACCTATTAAATCTTTTTTCTCATTTCTCTCTGGCTCCATGGTTGACTTTTCCCCAGCTCTGGATTCATTTTGTATGGCATAAACTTAGCTGTCTTGCTCAAGGCTAGAAAAATACCAGTTTGAGTCCCAGCTCCACTTACATGCATAGGTCTTCATGCATGCTAGGCAAGCACTCAACCACAAAGTCAAACTCTTGACAATCCACTAACATTTTTGAGGGGTTACTTGGAGTTATAGAGTTTCATGGCAATTTTTATGCCATTGCTGGCTTCAAATTAGAATTCTTAGATTTCTTCCTCCTGAATATTTTAAGATCACAGGCATGAAACATTGCACCTAGTGCCAGGTTTCCATTATAAACTCACTGTTTAGTGATTTGTAGATCCTATTTCCAATAATGATATATATTGTATTCTGGATGGTTTATCCACTTACAATTACTGTGTAAGTTTGGAATGTCGTCTCCATTAGAGGAAACATAATTTAGAACTGTTTTCAAAGTATCCTGAAGGTATCCTGAAGAATGAGTAAAAAATTACCTTAGGTTTTCTTTAGAAAGTAATGATAATTCTCAGGGCCTGGAATCTTTCATTTAAATAGTATTGAAAGTTTGATAATCATTCACGTATCTGCAAAATAACAAGGCACTTGGCCTTGCAAGTGAATTTGACTTTTGCTCACCTAAGGACACCAGGTTGCTGTAGGTCTCCAGCATTACATCTCTGTACAGGGTCCTCTGAGCATTGTCCAGATGCTGCCACTCCTTCCAGCTGAAATCCACAGCTACATCATCAAATGACACCAGCTTCTGGAATGGCACATTTTCATCAAGTAATTAGCACTGAGTTATAAACACACCATGTCTGGAATTTTATTCTTTTTTTGTTGGAATTGTATTCCTTTACTTAAATGTTTAGACTTATATGAAATATTGACCTGAAAAGCTTAGGGATGGTGCCTAGGGCCAGAGTTCAAGTCCCAAGACCCACAAAAAAATAAAAAGGCAAGCCAGGTGTTGGTGGCTCACGCCTGTCATCCTAGCTACTCAGGAGACTGAGATCTGAGGACCATGGTTCAAAGCCAGCCTAGCACAAAATTCCATGAGACTCCTTTCCAATTACCCACCATAAAATGTTTAATGGCTTGTGGCATATCATGGTAGAGCAATTGTGGTATCGACAAAAATAAGTCGGGGGAGTAGATTTAGGTTATAAATGGAATTATTCCATTGAAAAGGAACTACATTATATGATGACATATGCTGGTACTGTGAGAATATTGCAAAATCTTAGGGTATCAAGTAATAATACTGTGAAGTACACCCAGAATGTTAATGTTCTATGGCTGGCATAATAATCACTTGGGAAAGAAACTTTTTTTTCTTTTTTTTGGCTGGGGGATTTGTAAGGCTTGAACTCTGGGCCTGGGCACTGTTCCTGAGCTCTTCAACTCAAGGCTATCACCCTACCTATGAAGCCACAGTGCCATTTCCCATATTCTAGTGGTTAACTGTAGATGAGAGTCTCATAGATTTTCTAATGCCCAGGCTGGCTTTGAACCAAATCTTTAGATATCAGCCTGATATCTGAGTAGCTAGGATTACAGGTAGAAGTCACTGCACCTGGCAAGAAATTTATTTCTTGCTGTTTTATACTACAAATTTACTGTATGTTTTACTTTTTCAAAAAGACTGAGGATGACCTTTGTTCTGTATATAATGGGAAGAGGGGTAGGGAGCTGTGAGCAGAAGAACTGAGGGGCAATACTCAGGGTAGGACAATAGCCTTAAACTAAAGAGCTCACTGCCCAAGGTCGAAGCCCCATGACTTTCCCCAATACCCCACAAAAAAAGGGAAAAAAATTGGAGATTGGAGAGGATTTTCTAAAAAGAATATATAGAAATAGTAGTTCAAAATGTAGAAAAAAGTTCAATATTAACAGTCATGAGAAAAATTAAAATTACAATGAAACCATTACTTTAAATATGTTAATATAAATATAGTTTTAAACAAAAAGATCCACATACACACACACAAACACACACACACACACACACACACATACAAAAAAAATTTCAAAGTCTAACTATTACTGGGAAGGTAGTGAGAAGCAGTAGAACTTTGGAATAGTTCTGCAAGGAATATAAAACAATCAAAAATTGCGTGGAGAGTGCTAAAAAAGTACTAAATATGGAATTACATAGAAATATGGTCCAACAATTCTATTTCTAGATTTGTACCTAACGGAAGAGAAAGCAGATACTAGAACAAATATGTGGAGAATCCATTCACAACTATTAATAATAATCAAAATATAGAAATATGCAAAACAATGCATTGAAAAGGAAGAACATTTTACTATATTTTACAGATGAATCTTGATTAGAGTAAACTAAAAATACAGCAGTCATAAAGGAAGAGCTAGGTTATGTTTTCCCTTCCAGAGCTTACAAGGATCAACAAACCCTTAGAGCCAAAAAGCACGATGGTTCCAGAGAATGGAGTAGAGAGGAACAGGAGTTGAATGTTTAATGATTATACATGGAAGATGAAAATTGCTCTAGATGGATAGAATGAAGAGAGAACTGTCCCCTAAACAATGGTTATGTAGCCACACAGGATGAGACACACCTATACTCCCTGATCTTGGGAAACTCAAGAAGGATTTCTAGCCATCCTGGATGCATGGAAAGATCTATCATAAAAACTAATGTGGAGGGGCTGGGAGTTTGGCATAGTTGTAGAGTGCTTGTATGAAGACGAAGGTTCAATTCCGCAGTACCACATACACAGAAAAAACCATAAGTAGTGCTGTGGCTCAAGTAGAAGATCACTAGGCTTGAGGAAAGCTGAAGGACAGTGCTCAGACCGAGTTCCAGCCAAAGGGCTTGTTTAAAAATAAAACCAGAAAGCTGAGCATGATGGGGTGGTGGCTCACTTCTATAATCCTAGCTACTCAGGAGGCTGAGATCTGAGGATCAAGGTTTAAAGCCATCCTGGCACAAAAAGACCTGAGACTCTTATCTCCAATTTACCTTTAGAAAATGGGAAGTGGGGCTTGGCTCCAGGGTAAGGTGGTAGCCTGGAGCTGAAGAGCTCAGGGATAGTACCCAGGCTGAGTTCAAGGTCCATGACCCACCAAAAAAAACCCCCAAAAATAAAAAATAATATGGAAATTTTGGATTCTGTGAATTTTATCAGGCATATAAATGTTTTTTTGCTGTTGAAACAACAAATTGTTTGGAAATATTTTAAAAGTTTTTACCTAGAAATGTACACTACGAATGGAATTAATAAAAAACACAAAATATGAAAAAGATACAAATTTGCACAATATGGGTATCCTGCTTCCGTATCTTTCACTGACTCCTGTTCAAATGAGTCACATATTCTGAATCATTTCTCCCGGTCGATATATGCCACACATGTTAGCTTGTACTGAACTTCTTGGGAAATCAAAAGCAAATACTAAGCAAAAGTGTGTTAGATTTTGTCAACAGTGATATTTCAAATATAAATCCCTACTCATTGCATTATTTAATATGAATGCTGGAATCTAACTTACACTGGCAGTATCTTCAATCTTTTGAGAATCTTCAAAAGGGTGTGTAAATATTTAGGATCGTTATGTCTTCCTGGAGGAAAGATCCCTTTAGTAGTATGTAGTAACCTTCTTTGTCTTTTCTTACTAATTTTAGTTTGAAGTCTATTTTATCTGATATGAGGATGGCAACTCCAGCCTGTTTATGGGGGCAGTTAGCTTGATAGAGTTTATTCCAAACTTTCACTTTCAAAAGATGACAGTTTTGGGGTAAGATGTGTCTCTTGAAGACAGCAGAACGATGGCTCTTGCTTTTTGATCCAACTAGACAGCCTATGCCGTTTAATTGGAGAGTTAAGTCCATTGATATTGAGAGTTAGGATTGAGAGATATTTATTAGTTCCTACCATTTTTAAATGCTTTTAGTAGGGCCTGTGTCTTGACAATTCTTGTGGTCCTTAGATGGTATGCTGTTTAGGTGCCATTTCTTTCCCTATATTGCATTTATTTTGGTTTTCTCAGTATAGAGCACCTTTGAGAATTCCCTGAAGTGTATTTCCAATACCATTGACCTCTTTCTCCACGCCCTCCTCAATTCCAACTAGCCTTAAATTAGGCTTCCTAATTGTATCTTGGACCTCCTGAAGCTCTCTCTCATATTTTCTAGATTTGGATTGACTCATTTTCTGTTCTTTATAATACCTAAATTATCTTCAGCCCCGGAAATTCTCTCCTCTGCATTGTCTAACCTGCTATCAAAGCTATCTACTTTATTTTTCATCTCCCTTGCTTCTAAATGCTCACTTTTCAAGCCTTGCGTCTCTTGTTTTACACCATGTATGGATTTCTTTATCTCCTTGATTTCCTTTTGAGTGGTTAGCTCAGTAGCTTTATTTTCTTTGGACATTTGCTGGAGTTTGGTCACGTTTTTATTTGTGGATTCTATGAATTCATCCATCTTTCTTTGAAAGACCTTTATTATGGCCTCCTTTATGGCATCTTTTTCACTTATCACCTTGTTTTTGCGTTCCTCTTGTTCAGCTATGGCTTCCTCCATTATCTCTTTCTTTATATTTTCACATTTTCCAATAATGATGTTTATCAATTGCATTTGTGTAGCACTTGGAAGACTCTCCTCTAGGTTTGCCAGTGACTGTTCCATTGTCTGTTTACATTGGGTGGGGGATGTTGTTTCTTCATTTGACATTTTTCTTCAGTTTCTTGTTCTGCCCATTTGAAAATGGGAGCAAGATTACTACTAAATACGATTATAGTTTTTCAGATATAACCAACCTAGACCTCTGTAGCTGGCAGATACTAGATGTTCACAAGTTTTGATTGGTATTATCACTCTTTCTTTTTGTGCACTTACAGACCAGTCTAATACAACCACTGATGAGCGATTTATTCCCAAAACAATAAGCCTCTCAATCCAATCTCTATTGTCTTTAAGTCCCTCTGAGCATAGAGAATAATTAACCACCTACATATACAATATTGCTCAACAGCCATCAAGTGCAGATCCGTGCAGTATAAGGGTTGAAAGACGAGCAGAGGTCCAGAGATAGAAAAAAAGAATGAGAGAGGTCAGGGGAGGTACAAAAGGATTAACGTAGGAGTGTAAGAATATTGTAGTAATGAAGAACAGATATAGCATAAGGATAACTGACCTAAGTTGGTAAGTAGGTAGCATATTTGAGTACAAAGTTTGGAAAGTATTAGAATAAAACTTATGTGTTGCTGCACGACTAGCTCTTAGCCCAACCAGTGGCCTCACAGTGGACCATGGGATGGATCTGTTTTTCTTGTCTACGTTGAGGGAAAGGGGTATTTCACAAGATGCATAAGCGAAGATTTCAGAAGCAAATGCTGTGAGTGAATTAGCTCATAAAAAGCACTTTTATTTTCTTTTATTTTCTGCCAGTTTTGGGGCTTGAATTCAGGGCCTGAGCACTGTCCTCGGGTTTTCTCGAGTCTAGCCCTCTCCCACTTGAGCCATAGTGCCACATCAAGATTTTCTATCTATGTGATACTGAGCAATCAAACCCAGATCTTCATGGATGCTAGGCAAGCACTCTACCACTATGCCAAACTCTCAACCCTGACATAGTAATTATAAAGTCATCATCATCATATCAAAATATCCTTTCTCCTACAAAGAATGAACACTTATCAATGTGTGTAATGCTTTTTTTTTAAATTTCACTAATTCTTCTGTGTTTTTCCCTCTTGCATTTGTTCCACATGACAGCACAGCTAATCATCAGGAAAAAATTGATTAGTATGCAGAACCCTAATAATATCCTAGTAGATTGACGTCAAAAATATGTGCAAGATGCCCTGTGTGTTTGACCTAGTGGTAGAATCCTTGACTACCACGCAAAAAGACTCAGGTTTGATTCCTCATTACCACATACATAGAAAACGCTGCAAGTGGTGCTGTGGCTCGGTGGGACAGCTAAAGCCTAACGAAAGCCCAAAAACAATGTTCACACTCTGAGGTCAAGTCCCAAGACTAGCAAAAACAAAAAAAAATTCGACAAGGGGCAAAATGCAGGCAGAGAAGGCTCTGTGAAGCAAATGTTTTGTAAAGGATGAGGGCAATATTGACCCTTAAGTTTGGATCTTACCTAAGAAAGGCTCCTTGAGCCTGAGACCAGACTGGTAGTTGGGCCTAGTGGAAGACATTGGGATTGGACAAATAAGGTGTGCTGTTTACTACATCCACATGTATATTGTGAGATTGGAGGAGAGATTCAGCCTCCAGTATGTCTTTGGTGAAGTCTTTTGTGAGCAAGGATCTTTGGTCATTGGGCCCTGAATGGTGACCCTGCCTCCATCACAATGGAACAGAATATGGAACCCTGGTAATCAAGCCACTGTAACTAACAAACAACTCAAGCCAGCTCACTTGGCCTGTGGCTCAGGAGGAAGAAAGATGTTGCTATGCTGTTGCCAAAGTTCTGGAAACTCGAGTCTCAGGAATGAAAGTTGTGGATGTCTTACTCGAAGATGTACATGCTAGATAATTACCAAGCCACAAATCCAGTATAACAGGCCTTTCTCTAAGAAGAAGGCCACAAAAATCCAGGACAACCAGATGAGGTATATTTCTAAGAGGAAATGTATTTGACCCCATCACCCTCTCCCCACACTACAACTTTCTTTTTTTTTCATTTTTTTCTTGTAATTAGTAAAAGGGTTACATGATATTTGCCAGATAGAAGGTGCATTAATTCACATACATTGATACCCATTCACATGTCTTGGTACCCATTTCCCTCCAACCCCACAACCCCCACCTTTCTTGGTTTTACCCCCTTCCCTATCAAATTTCAAATATCCAAATACAAATAAATTCAATATATCAGATAACAAAGTGAGATACTATACCAATATGGGATAACCAAGGGACAGCAAAGGAGATGAGAGACAACATAGTACATTAAGGACAACAATCATTCAGTATATGGCTTTTGTGTCAATATCCTGGAGGTCCTTTCAATTAGCTTCACATTATATGGCCTTATATATGGCCTTTTGCTCTACTGACAATCTCTGCTAGTAGAGCCCAAGGTTTCTACTGATTATGACGAATGAGGGAAACCACTGAGCCTAAGTTCCTTTGAGTCTGGCTTACTTCACTTAATATGATTTGTTCTAAGTCTTTCCATTTCCTAACAAATGGGGCGATGTCATTCTTTCTGACAGCAGCATAGAATTCCATTGTGTACAAATACCACAACTTGTTGATCCGCTCATCAACTGAGGGACATCTGGGTTGGTTCCATATCTTTGCTATGGTGAATAGTGCTGCAATGAACATTGTTGTGCTAGTGGGTTTAGTATGCCCTTGTTTCTGGATTGTTGGGTAAATGCCAAGTACTGGAATTGCTGGGTCATAGGGGAGTTCTATGTTTAGCCTTTTGAGGCACTGCCACCCTGCTTTCCATAGTGGTTGAACGAGTTTGCACTCCCACCAACAGTGTAGTAGTGATCCCTCCTGGCCATAGCCCCTCCAGCATCTGTTGTCATTCGTTTTCCTGATCCTGGCCATTCTAAGTGGAGTGAGGTGGAATCTTAGAGTTGTTTTGATTTGCATTTCTTTTATGACCAGAGATGTTGAGCATTTCTTCATGTGTCTATAGGCCATTTTTGTTTCTTCTTCAGAGAAGACTCTCTTTAAGTCTTTGGTCCATTTTGTAATGGGATGGGTGTTACTTTGGAGGTTAGTTTTGGAGTGATTCAATTTTTTGAGTTGTTGATATATTTTAGATATGAGGCCTTGTTCCGTTGTTTGGGTGGTGAAGATCTTCTCCCACTCTGTAGGCTTCCTGATTAGTTTACTAGCTATATCCATTGCCATACAAAAGCTCTGCAGTTTAATGCAGTCCCACTTATCCAGCCTTTCTCTGATTTGTTGTGATTCTTGGTCCTTATTAAGAAAGTTTCGACCTGTGCCAAGGAGGCCTAGTGTATCTCCTATTCCTTCCTGTAAACTTTTCAGTGTGTCAGCTTTTACCTCCACGTCTTTGATCCATTTGGAGTTAATTCTAGTGCAAGGGGACAAAGAAGGATCCAACTTTAGTTTTCTGCAGGTGTTTAACCAGTTCTGCCAGCACAACTTGTTGAAGAGGCTATCTTTCTTCCATTCTATTTTTTGTGGCTCCCTGGTCAAAGATTAGGTGGCCATAGGTCTGTGGTTTAATATCTGGGTCCGCAGTTCTACTCCATTGGACTTCAGGCCTGTTCTTGTGCCAGTACCAAGCTGTTTTGAGAATTATAGCTCTGTAATAGAGCCTTAAGTTTGGAATTGAAATTCCTCCAGCGCTGTTCTTTCTGCTAAGAAGTGTTTTTGCTATACGGGGTCTTTTATTATTCCATATGAAATTTTGAATTGCCTCTTCTATGTCTTTAAAGAATGACATTGGGATGTTGATGGGTATTACATTGAATTTGTAGATAGCCCTTGGCAAGATTGTCATTTTCACAATGTTGATTCTTCCAATCCAGGAGCATGGGAGGTTTTTCCATTTCTTTAGTTCTGCTTTAATTTCCTTTTTTAGGGTTTTAAAGTTTTCATCTAAACGGTCCTTTACATTCTTAGATAAGCTAATTGCTAGGTACTTTATTTTCTTTGATGCTATTGTGAAAGGATTTTCTTTCCTGATTATTGCCTCGTTCCTCTCAGTGTTGGCGTAAAGTAAGGCAGTTGATTTGTGAGGGTTGATTTTATGGCCTGCTACCCTTCCAAAGCTTTGAATCAGCTCAAGGAGCTTGGGAGTAGAGTCTATAGGATTCTTTAAATACAGAATCATGTCATCTGCAAAGAGGGAGAGTTTTATTTCCTCTTTCCCTACTTGGATCCCCTTTATGCTTGCTTCTTGCCTTATTGCACTGCCTAGGAATTCTAGTACTATGTTGAAAAGGAGTGGAGAGAGTGGGCATCCTTGTCTCGTTCCTGATTTTAGAGGGAATGGCTTTAGATTTTCACCATTAAGTATAATACTAGCAGTGGGTTTCTCATACACAGCCTTTATTACATTGAGAAATGTTCCATGGATTCCTAGTTTCTCCACATCTTTTAACATAAAGGGGTTTTGGATCTTGTCAAATGCCTTTTCTGCATCTATTGAGACAATCATGTGATTTTATCCCTGCTCCTGTTGATGTGTTGAATTATATTAATTGATTTGTGTATGTTGAACCAGCTTTGCCTCCCTGTGATGAATCCAGTTTGATCATAGTGTATATTTTTTTTGATGAGTTGTTGTAGACGGTTGGCCAGTATTTTGTTGAGAAGTTTTGCATCGATGTTCATCAAAGAAATGATCTCTTTCTTTGATGAATCTCTGTCTGGTTTGGGGATGAGGGATATGCTGGCTTCACAGAATCAGTTTAGTAAAGAACCTTCATTTTCAATTTCGTTGAAGAGCTTGAGGAGTATTGGTGTGAGCTCTGCTTTGAAGACCTTATAGAATTCAGCTGTGAATCCATCTGGCCCTGGGCTCTTTTTAAATGGAAGTTGTCTAATTTCCATTTCTATTTCAGAGCTTGAAATAGGCCTGTTGAGTTGGGTTAGCTCTTCTTGGTTCAGTGTGGGTATGTTAATATTGTCTAGGAATTCATCCATTTCTTCTAGATTCTCAAATTTGTTGGCATAAAGGTTTGAGAAGTATTCCCTCATGATATTCTGGATCTTGGTAATTTCTGTCGTGATATTACCATTTTCATCTGCGATTTTGTTTATTTCGATATGCTCTCTTCTTTTTTTGGTAAGATTTGCTAAGGGCTTGTCAATTTTGTTAATTCTTTCAAGAACCAACTCCTTGTTTTGTTGATTCTTTCTATAGTTTTTTTTATTCCAAATCATTTAATTCTGCTTTGATTTAAATAATTTGCTTTCTCCTAATGGGTTTAGGGTTGGTTTGTTGCTCTTTTTCCAGGAGGTTAAGGTGAGACATTAACTAGTTGGTTTGCCATTTTTCCAACTTGCTGTTGTAGGCACTCCGCGCTATAAATTTTCCTCTGAGTACTGCCTTTGTTGTGTCCCTAAGGAGTTGATATTTGTGTGCTCCTTATTGTTAAATTTCATAAACAGTTGGATATCTGTTCTGATCTCTTCGATTACCCATTGCTTTTGATTCAACAATGTGTGGTTCAGTCTCCATGAGTTACAGGGTTTTCTTTGGTGGAGATGTGTGTTCAGCTCCAATTTGATGCCTTTATGGTCTGAGAGTGTGCATGGAATAATTTCAGTGTTTCTGAATCTGTCCAGGTTTGCTTTATGGCGTAAGATGTGGTCTATTTTGGAAAATGTTCCATGTGCTGCTGAGAAAAACGTATATTGTGGTGTTACTGGGTGGAATATTCTGCAGATGTCTGTTAGATCTAGTTGGCCTATAAAGTTGTTCAGTTCTAAGGTTTCTCTGTTGAGTTTTTGCCTTGTTGTTCTGTCCATAGGTGAGAGTGGTGTGTTAAACTCACCAACAATCACTGTATTTCGATCTATGTATGGTTTCAGTGTAAGTAAAGTTTGCTTGATGAAGTTTGGAGCTCCGGGATTGGGTGTGTAAATATTTAGGATTGTTATGTCTTCCGGGAGGAAAGATCCCTTTAGTAGTATGTAGTAACCTTCTTTGTCTTTTCTTACTAATTTTAGTTTGAAGTCTATTGTATCTGATATGAGGATGGCAACTCTAGCCTGTTTATGGGGGCCGTTAGCTTGATAGAGTTTATTCCAACCTCTCACTTTCAAAAGATGATTGTTGTTGGGTAAGATGTGTCTCTTGAAGTCAGCAGAACGATGGCTCTTGCTTTTTGATCCAACTAGACAACCTATGCCATTTAATTGGAGAGTTAAGTCCATTGATATTGAGAGTTAGGATTGAGAGATATTTATTAGTTCCTACCATTTTTAAAAGCTTTTAGTAGGGCCTGTGTCTTGACAGTTCTTGTGGTCCTTAGATGGTATGCTGTTTAGGTGCCATTTCTTTCCCTATATTGCATTTCTTTTGGTTTTCTATGTATAGAGCATCTTTGAGAATTCTCTGTAGTGTTGGTTTTGTTTCGACATATTGTTGCAGCTTTTCCCTGGAATGGAATGTTTTTATTTTTCCCTCAGTTATGAATGAGAGCTTAGCTGGCTACAGTATTCTTGGTTGGTAGTTATTTGATATAAGGGCATGACATATATGCTTCCAGTCACTTCGTGCTTGCATGGTCTCTGCTGAGAAATCTGGGGTTATTCTGATTGGTTTGCCTTTGTAGGTTACTGATCCCTTTTCCCTGGCTGCCTTTAGGATCTTTCCTTTCGTTTCTATTGATCCAGTTCGGATCACAATGTGGCGGTGGGATGTTCTTTTCTGGTCAGGTCTGTTTGGGGTTCTAAAAGCTTCTCGTATCTGGATGGGCCTGCCCTTCTGGATATTTGGGAAATTCTCTGAGATGATTCCCTGAAGTATATTTCCAATACCATTGACCTCTTTCTCCACGCCCTCCTCAATACCAACTAGCCTTAAATTAGGCTTCCTAATTGTATCTTGGACCTCCTGAAGCGCTCTCTCATATTTCCTAGATTTGGATTGACTCATTTTCTGTTCTTTATAATACCTAAATTATCTTCAGCCACGGAAATTCTCTCCTCTGCAATGTCTAACCTGCTATCAAAGCTATCTACTTTATTTTTCATCTCCCTTGCTTCTAATTGCTCACTTTTGATGCCTTGCATCCCTTGTTTTAGATCATGTATGGATTTCTTTATCTCCTTGATTTCCTTTTGAGTGGTTAGCTCAGTAGCTTTATTTTCTTTGGACATTTGCTGGAGTTTGGTCACGTTTTTATTTGTGGATTCTTTGAATTCATCCATCTTTCTTTGAAAGACCTTTATTATGGCCTCCTTTATGGCTTCTTCTTTTTCACTTATCACCTTGTTTTTGCTTTCCTCTTGTTCAGGTATGGCTTCCTCCATTATCTCTTTCTTTATATTTTCACATTTTTCATTAATGATGTTTATCAATTGCATTTGTGTAGCAATTGGAAGACTCTCCTCTAGGTTTGCCAGTGACTGTTCCATTGTCTGTTTACATTGGGTGGGGGATGTTGTTTCTTGATTTGACATTTTTCTTGACTTTCTTGTTCTGCCCATTTGAAAATGGGAGCAAGATTACTACTAAATACGATTATAGTTTTTCAGATATAACCAATCTAGACCTCTGTAGCTGGCAGACACTAGATGTCCACAAGTTTTGATTGGTATTGTCACTCTTTCTTTTTGTGCACTTACAGACCAGCGTAATACAACCACTGATAAGCGATTTATACCCAAAACAATAAGCCTCTCAATCCAATCTCTATTGTCTTTAAGTCCCTCTGAGCCTAGAGAATAATTAACCACCTACATATACAATATTGCTCAACAGCCATCAAGTGTAGATCCGTGCAGTATAAGGGTTGAAAGACGAGCAGAGGTCCAGAGATAGAAAAAAAGAATGAGAGAGGTCAGGGGAGGTGCAAGAGGATTAACGTAGGAGTGTAAGAATATTGTAGTAATGAAGAAAAGTTATAGCATAAGGATAACTGACATAAGTTGGTAAGTAGGTAGCATATTTGAGTACAAAGTTTGGAAAGTATTAGAATAAAACTTATGTGTTGCTGCACGACTAGCTCTTAGCCCAACCAGTGGCCTCACAGTGGACCATAAGATGGATCTGTTTTTCTTGTCTACGTTGAGGGAAAGGGGTATTTCACAAGATGCAGAAGCGAAGATTTCAGAAGCAAATGCTGTGAGTGAATTAGCTCGTAAAAAGCATTTTTATTTTCTTTTATCTTTCTGCCAGTCTTGGGGCTTGAATTCAGGGCCTGAGCACTGTCCTCGGGTTTTCTCAAGTCTAGCCCTCTGCCACTTGAGCCACAGTGCCACAACTAGATTTTCTATCTATGTGGTGCTGAGCAATCAAACCCAGATCTTCATGGATGCTAGGCAAGCACTCTACCACTATGCCAAACTCTCAACCCTGACATAGTAATTATAAAGTCATCATCATCATCATCATATCCAAATATCCTTTCTCCTACAAAGAATGAACACTTAACTGTGTCTAATGCTTTTTTTTTAATTTCACTAATTCTTCTGTGTTTTTCCCTCTTGCATTTTTTACACATGACAGCAAAGCTAATCATCAGGAAAATATTGATTAGGATACAGAAACCTAATAATATCCTAGTAGATTGACGTCAAAAATATGTGCAAGATGCCCTGTGTGTTTGACCTAGTGGTAGAGTCCTTGGCTACCACGCAAAAAGACTCACGTTTGATTCCTCATTACCACATACATAGAAAACGCTGCAAGTGGTGCTGTGGCTCGGTGGGACAGCTAAAGCCTAAAGAATGCCCAAGAACAATGTTCACACTCTGAAGTCAAGTCCCAAGACTAGCAAAAACAAAAAAAATTCGACAAGGGGCAAAATGCAGGCAGAGAAGGCACTGTGAAGCAAATGTTTTGTAAAGGACGAGGGCAATATTGACCCTTACGTTTGGATCTTACCTAAGAAAGGCTCCTTGAGCCTGAGACCAGACTGGTAGTTGGGCCTAGTGGAAGACATTGGGATTGGACAAATAAGGTGTGCTGTTTACTACATCCACATGTATATTTTGAGATTGGAGGAGATGTTCAGCCTTCAGTATGTCTTTGGTGAGGTCTTTTGTGAGCAATGATCTTTGGTCATTGGGCCCTGAAAGGTGACCCTGCCTCCCTCACAATGGAACAGAATATGGAACCCTGGTAACCAAGCCACTGTAACTAACAACCAGCTCAAGCCAGCTCACTTGGCCTGTGGCTCAGGAGGAAGAAAAATGTTGCTGTGCTGTTGCCAAAGGTCAGGAAACTCGAGTCTCAGGCATGGAAGTTGTGGATGTCTTACTCGAAGATGTACATGCTACATCATTGCCAAGCCACAAATCCAGTATAACAGAACTTTCTCTAAGAAGAAGGCCAGGAAAATCCAGGGCAACCAGATGAGGTAAATTTCTAAGAAGAAATGTATTTGACCCCATCATCCTCCCCACATACTACAACTTTCTTTTTTTTCATTTTTTTATTGTAATTAGTAAAAAGGTTAGATGATATTTGCTAGAAAGAAGTTGCATTAATACACATACATTGATACCATTTCACATGTCTTGGTAACCATTTCCCTTCAACCCCACACCCCCCACCCGTCTTGGTTTTCCCCCCTTCCCTATCAAATTTCAAATATCGAAATACAAATAAATTCAATATATAAGATAAAGTGACATACTATACCAATATGGGATAACCAAGGAACAGCAAACGAGATGAGAGACAACATGGTACATTAAGGACAACAATCATTCATTATATGGCTTTTGTGTCAATATCCTGGAGGTCCTTTCAATTAGCTTCATATTATATGGTCTTATATATGGCCTTTTGCTCTATTGACAGTCTCTGCTAGTAGAGCCCAAGGTTTCTACTGATTATGACGAATGAGGCAAACCACTGAGCCTAAGTTCCTTTGAGTCTGGCTTACTTCACTTAATATGATTTGTTCTAAGTCTTTCCATTTCCTAACAAATGGGGCGATGTCATTCTTTCTGACAGCAGCATAGAATTCCATTGTGTACAAATACCACAACTTGTTGATCCACTCATCAACTGGGGACATCTGGGTTGGTTCCATATCTTTGCTATGGTGAATAGTGCTGCAATGAACATTGTTGTGCTAGTGGGTTTAGTATGCCCTTGTTTCTGGATTGTTGGGTAAATGCCAAGTACTGGAATTGCTGGGTCATAGGGGAGTTGTATGTTTAGCGTTTTGAGGCACTGCCGCACTGCTTTCCATAGTGGTTGAACGAGTTTGCACTCCCACCAACAGTGTAGTAGTGATCCCTCCTGACCACATCCCCTCCAGCATCTGGTGTCATTCGTTTTCCTGATCCTGGCCATTCTAAGTGGAGTTAGGTGGAATCTTAGACTTGTTTTGATTTGCATTTCTTTTATGACTAGAGATGTTGAGCATTTCTTCATGTGTCTATAGGCCATTTTTGTTTCTTCTTCAGAGAAGACTCTCTTTAAGACTTTGGTCCATTTTGTAATGGGATGGGTGTTACTTTGGAGGTTAGTTTTGGAGTGATTCAATTTTTTGAGTTGTTGATATATTTTAGATATGAGGCCTTGTTCCGTTGTTTGGGTGGTGAAGATCTTCTCCCACTCTGTAGGCTTCCTGATTAGTTTACTAGCTATATCCGTTGCCATACAAAAGCTCTGCAGTTTAATGCAGTCCCACTTATCCAGCCTTTCTCTGATTTGTTGTGATTCTTGGTCCTTATTAAGAAAGTTTCGACCTGTGCCAAGGAGGCCTAGTGTATCTCCTATTCCTTCCTGTAAACTTTTCAGTGTGTCAGCTTTTACCTCCACGTCTTTGATCCATTTGGAGTTAATTCTAGTGCAAGGGGACAAAGAAGGATCCAACTTTAGTTTTCTGCAGGTGTTTAACCAGTTCTGCCAGCACAACTTGTTGAAGAGGCTATCTTTCTTCCATTCTATTTTTTGTGGCTCCCTGGTCAAAGATTAGGTGGCCATAGGTCTGTGGTTTAATATCTGGGTCCGCAGTTCTACTCCATTGGACTTCAGGCCTGTTCTTGTGCCAGTACCAAGCTGTTTTGAGAATTATAGCTCTGTAATAGAGCCTTAAGTTTGGAATTGAAATTCCTCCAGCGCTGTTCTTTCTGCTAAGAAGTGTTTTTGCTATACGGGGTCTTTTATTATTCCATATGAAATTTTGAATTGCCTCTTCTATGTCTTTAAAGAATGACATTGGGATGTTGATGGGTATTACATTGAATTTGTAGATAGCCCTTGGCAAGATTGTCATTTTCACAATGTTGATTCTTCCAATCCAGGAGCATGGGAGGTTTTTCCATTTCCTTAGTTCTGCTTTAATTTCCTTTTTTAGGGTTTTAAAGTTTTCATCTAAACGGTCCTTTACATTCTTAGTTAAGCTAATTGCTAGGTACTTTATTTTCTTTGAGGCTATTGTGAAAGGATTTTCTTTCCTGATTATTGCCTCGTTCCTCTCAGTGTTGGCGTAAAGTAAGGCAGTTGATTTGTGAGGGTTGATTTTATGGCCTGCTACCCTTCCAAAGCTTTGAATCAGCTCAAGGAGCTTGGGAGTAGAGTCTATAGGATTCTTTAAATACAGAATCATGTCATCTTCAAAGAGGGAGAGTTTTATTTCCTCTTTCCCTACTTGGATCCCCTTTATGCTTGCTTCTTGCCTTATTGCACTGCCTAGGAATTCTAGTACTATGTTAAAAAGGAGTGGAGAGAGTGGGCATCCTTGTCTCGTTCCTGATTTTAGAGGGAATGGCTTTAGATTTTCACCATTAAGTATAATACTAGCAGTGGGTTTCTCATACACAGCCTTTATTACATTGAGAAATGTTCCATGGATTCCTAGTTTCTCCACATCTTTTAACATAAAGGGGTTTTGGATCTTGTCAAATGCCTTTTCTGCATCTATTGAGACAATCATGTGATTTTATCCCTGCTCCTGTTGATGTGTTGAATTATATTAATTGATTTGTGTATGTTGAACCAGCTTTGCCTCCCTGTGATGAATCCAGTTTGATCATAGTGTATATTTTTTTTGATGAGTTGTTGTAGACGGTTGGCCAGTATTTTGTTGAGAAGTTTTGCATCGATGTTCATCAAAGAAATGGGTCTATAGAACTCTTTCTTTGATGAATCTCTGTCTGGTTTGGGGATGAGGGATATGCTGGCTTCACAGAATCAGTTTAGTAAAGAACCTTCATTTTCAATTTCGTTGAAGAGCTTGAGGAGTATTGGTGTGAGCTCTGCTTTGAAGACCTTATAGAATTCAGCTGTGAATCCATCTGGCCCTGGGCTCTTTTAAGTGGAAGTTGTCTAATTTCCATTTCTATTTCAGAGCTTGAAATAGGCCTGTTGAGTTGGGTTAGCTCTTCTTGGTTCAGTGTGGGTATGTTAATATTGTCTAGGAATTCATCCATTTCTTCTAGATTCTCAAATTTGTTGGCATAAAGGTTTGAGAAGTATTCCCTCATGATATTCTGGATCTTGGTAATTTCTGTCGTGATATTACCATTTTCATCTGCGATTTTGTTTATTTCGATATGCTCTCTTCTTTTTTTGGTAAGATTTGCTAAGGGCTTGTCAATTTTGTTAATTCTTTCAAGAACCAACTCCTTGTTTTGTTGATTCTTTCTATAGTTTTTTTTATTCCAAATCATTTAATTCTGCTTTGATTTAAATAATTTGCTTTCTCCTAATGGGTTTAGGGTTGGTTTGTTGCTCTTTTTCCAGGAGGTTAAGGTGAGACATTAACTAGTTGGTTTGCCATTTTTCCAACTTGCT
Source organism: Megascapheus bottae (assembly GCF_031878675.1). Taxonomy (NCBI): domain Eukaryota; kingdom Metazoa; phylum Chordata; class Mammalia; order Rodentia; family Geomyidae; genus Megascapheus; species Megascapheus bottae. The sequence goes on along the minus strand of NW_028327376.1, from coordinate 169,569 downwards.
GTTGTAGGCACTCCGCGCTATAAATTTTCCTCTGAGTACTGCCTTTGTTGTGTCCCTAAGGAGTTGATATTTGTGTGCTCCTTATTGTTAAATTTCATAAACAGTTGGATATCTGTTCTGATCTCTTCGATTACCCATTGTTTTTGATTCAACAATGTGTGGTTCAGTCTCCATGAGTTACAGGGTTTTCTTTGGTGGAGATGTGTGTTCAGCTCCAGTTTGATGCCTTTATGGTCTGAGAGTGTGCATGGAATAATTTCAGTGTTTCTGAATCTGTCCAGGTTTGCTTTATGGCCTAAGATGTGGTCTATTTTGGAAAATGTTCCATGTGCTGCTGAGAAAAACGTATATTGTGGTGTTACTGGGTGGAATATTCTGCAGATGTCTGTTAGATCTAGTTGGTCTATAAAGTTGTTCAGTTCTAAGGTTTCTCTGTTGAGTTTTTGCCTTGTTGATCTGTCCATAGGTGAGAGTGGTGTGTTAAACTCACCAACAATCACTGTATTTCGATCTATGTATGGTTTCAGTGTAAGTAAAGTTTGCTTGATGAAGTTTGGAGCTCCGGGATTGGGTGTGTAAATATTTAGGATTGTTATGTCTTCCGGGAGGAAAGATCCCTTTAGTAGTATGTAGTAACCTTCTTTGTCTTTTCTTACTAATTTTAGTTTGAAGTCTATTGTATCTGATATGAGGATGGCGACTCTAGCCTGTTTATGGGGGCAGTTAGCTTGATAGAGTTTATTCCAACCTCTCACTTTCAAAAGATGATTGTTGTTGGGTAAGATGTGTCTCTTGAAGTCAGCAGAACGATGGCTCTTGCTTTTTGATCCAACTAGACAACCTATGCCGTTTAATTGGAGAGTTCAGTCCATTGATATTGAGAGTTATGATTGAGAGATATTTATTAGTTCCTACCATTTTTAAAAGCTTTTAGTAGGGCCTGTGTCTTGACAGTTCTTGTGGTCCTTAGATGGTATGCTGTTTAGGTGCCATTTCTTTCCCTATATTGCATTTCTTTTGGTTTTCTATGTATAGAGCATCTTTGAGAATTCTCTGTAGTGTTGGTTTTGTTTCGACATATTGTTGCAGCTTTTCCCTGGAATGGAATGTTTTTATTTTTCCCTCAGTTATGAATGAGAGCTTAGCTGGCTACAGTATTCTTGGTTGGTAGTTATTTGATATAAGGGCATGACATATATGCTTCCAGTCACTTCGTGCTTGCATGGTCTCTGCTGAGAAATCTGGGGTTATTCTGATTGGTTTGCCTTTGTAGGTTACTGATCCCTTTTCCCTGGCTGCCTTTAGGATCTTTCCTTTCGTTTCTATTGATCCAGTTCGGATCACAATGTGGCGGTGGGATGTTCTTTTCTGGTCAGGTCTGTTTGGGGTTCTAAAAGCTTCTCGTATCTGGATGGGCCTGCCCTTCTGGATATTTGGGAAATTCTCTGAGATGATTCCCTGAAGTATATTTCCAATACCATTGACCTCTTTCTCCACGCCCTCCTCAATACCAACTAGCCTTAAATTAGGCTTCCTAATTGTATCTTGGACCTCCTGAAGCGCTCTCTCATGTTTCCTAGATTTGGATTGACTCATTTTCTGTTCTTTATAATACCTAAATTATCTTCAGCCACGGAAATTCTCTCCTCTGCAATGTCTAACCTGCTATCAAAGCTATCTACTTTATTTTTCATCTCCCTTGCTTCTAATTGCTCACTTTTGATGCCTTGCATCCCTTGTTTTAGATCATGTATGGATTTCTTTATCTCCTTGATTTCCTTTTGAGTGGTTAGCTCAGTAGCTTTATTTTCTTTGGACATTTGCTGGAGTTTGGTCACGTTTTTATTTGTGGATTCTTTGAATTCATCCATCTTTCTTTGAAAAACCTTTATTATGGCCTCCTTTATGGCTTCTTCTTTTTCACTTATCACCTTGTTTTTGCTTTCCTCTTGTTCAGGTATGGCTTCCTCCATTATCTCTTTCTTTATATTTTCACATTTTTCATTAATGATGTTTATCAATTGCATTTGTGTAGCAATTGGAAGACTCTCCTCTAGGTTTGCCAGTGACTGTTCCATTGTCTGTTTACATTGGGTGGGGGATGTTGTTTCTTGATTTGACATTTTTCTTGACTTTCTTGTTCTGCCCATTTGAAAATGGGAGCAAGATTACTACTAAATACGATTATAGTTTTTCAGATATAACCAATCTAGACCTCTGTAGCTGGCAGACACTAGATGTTCACAAGTTTTGATTGGTATTGTCACTCTTTCTTTTTGTGCACTTACAGACCAGCCTAATACAACCACTGATAAGCGATTTATACCCAAAACAATAAGCCTCTCAATCCAATCTCTATTGTCTTTAAGTCCCTCTGAGCCTAGAGAATAATTAACCACCTACATATACAATATTGCTCAACAGCCATCAAGTGTAGATCCGTGCAGTATAAGGGTTGAAAGACGAGCAGAGGTCCAGAGATAGAAAAAAAGAATGAGAGAGGTCAGGGGAGATGCAAGAGGATTAACGTAGGAGTGTAAGAATATTGTAGTAATGAAGAAAAGTTATAGCATAAGGATAACTGACATAAGTTGGTAAGTAGGTAGCATATTTGAGTACAAAGTTTGGAAAGTATTAGAATAAAACTTATGTGTTGTTGCACGACTAGCTCTTAGCCCAACCAGTGGCCTCACAGTGGACCATGGGATGGATCTGTTTTTCTTGTCTACGTTGAGGGAAAGGGGTATTTCACAAGATGCATAAGCGAAGATTTCAGAAGCAAATGCTGTGAGTGAATTAGCTCGTAAAAAGCATTTTTATTTTCTTTTATCTTTCTGCCAGTCTTGGGGCTTGAATTCAGGGCCTGAGCACTGTCCTCGGGTTTTCTCAAGTCTAGCCCTCTGCCACTTGAGCCACAGTGCCACATCTAGATTTTCTATCTATGTGATACTGAGCAATCAAACCCAGATCTTCATGGATGCTAGGCAAGCACTCTACCACTATGCCAAACTCTCAACCCTGACATAGTAATTATAAAGTCATCATCATCATCATCATCATCATATCCAAATATCCTTTCTCCTACAAAGAATGAACACTTAACTGTGTCTAATGCTTTTTTTTTAATTTCACTAATTCTTCTGTGTTTTTCCCTCTTGCATTTTTTACACATGACAGCAAAGCTAATCATCAGGAAAAAATTGATTAGGATACAGAAACCTAATAATATCCTAGTAGATTGACGTCAAAAATATGTGCAAGATGCCCTGTGTGTTTGACCTAGTGGGAGAGTCCTTGGCTACCAAGCAGTAAGGCTCAGGTTTGATTCCTCATTACCACATACATAGAAAACGCTGCAAGTGGTGCTGTGGCTCGGTGGGACAGCTAAAGCCTAAAGAAAGCCCAAGAACAATGTTCACACTCTGAGGTCAAGTCCCAAGACTAGCAAAAACAAAAAAAATTCGACAAGGGGCAAAATGCAGGCAGAGAAGGCACTGTGAAGCAAATGATTTGTAAAGGATGAGGGCAATATTGACCCTTACGTTTGGATCTTACCTAAGAAAGGCTCCTTGAGCCTGAGACCAGACTGGTAGTTGGGCCTAGTGGAAGACATTGGGATTGGACAAATAAGGTGTGCTGTATACTACATCCACATGTATATTGTGGGACTGGAGGAGAGATTCAGCCTCCAGTATGTCTTTGGTGAGGTCTTTTGTGAGCAAGGATCTTTGGTCATTGGGCCCTGAAAGGTGACCCTGCCTCCCTCACAATGGAACAGAATATGGAACCCTGGTAACCAAGCCACTGTAACTAACAACCAGCTCAAGCCAGCTCACTTGGCCTGTGGCTCAGGAGGAAGAAAGATGTTGCTGTGCTGTTGCCAAAGGTCAGGAAACTCGAGTCTCAGGCATGGAAGTTGTGGATGTCTTACTCGAAGATGTACATGCTACATCATTGCCAAGCCACAAATCCAGTATAACAGAACTTTCTCTAAGAAGAAGGCCAGGAAAATCCAGGGCAACCAGATGAGGTAAATTTCTAAGAAGAAATGTATTTGACCCCATCATCCTCCCCACACACTACAACTTTCTTTTTTTTCATTTTTTTATTGTAATTAGTAAAAGGGTTAGATGATATTTGCCAGATAGAAGGTGCATTAATTCACATACATTGATACCCTTTCCCATGTCTTGGTACCCATTTCCCTCCAACCCCACACCCCCCACCCGTCTTGGTTTTCCCCCCTTCCCTATCAAATTTCAAATATCCAAATACAAATAAATTCAATATATCAGATAACAAAGACAGATACTATACCAATATGGGATAACCAAGGGACAGCAAGCGAGATGAGAGACAACATAGTACATTAAGGACAACAATCATTCATTATATGGCTTTTGTGTCAATATCCTGGAGGTCCTTTCAATTAGCTTCACATTATATGGCCTTATATATGGCCTTTTGCTCTATTGACAATCTCCGCTAGTAGAGCCCAAGGTTTCTACTGATTATGACGAATGAGGGAAACCACTGAGCCTAAGTTCCTTTGAGTCTGGCTTACTTCACTTAATATGATTTGTTCTAAGTCTTTCCATTTCCTAACAAATGGGGCGATGTCATTCTTTCTGACAGCAGCATAGAATTCCATTGTGTACAAATACCACAACTTGTTGATCCACTCATCAACTGAGGGACATCTGGGTTGGTTCCATATCTTTGTTATGGTGAATAGTGCTGCAATGAACATTGTTGTGCTAGTGGGTTTAGTATGCCCTTGTTTCTGGATTGTTGGGTAAATGCCAAGTACTGGAATTGCTGGGTCATAGGGGAGTTGTATGTTTAGCGTTTTGAGGCACTGCCGCACTGCTTTCCATAGTGGTTGAACGAGTTTGCACTCCCACCACCAGTGTAGTAGTGATCCCTCCTGACCACATCCCCTCCAGCATCTGTTGTCATTCGTTTTCCTGATCCTGGCCATTCTAACTGGAGTTAGGTGGAATCTTAGACTTGTTTTGATTTGCATTTCTTTTATGACCAGAGATGTTGAGCATTTCTTCATGTGTCTATAGGCCATTGTTGTTTCTTCTTCAGAGAAGACTCTCTTTAAGTCTTTGGCCCATTTTGTAATGGGATGGGTGTTACTTTGGAGGTTAGTTTTGGAGTGATTCAATTTTTGAGTTGTTGATATATTTTAGATATGAGGCCTTGTTCCGTTGTTTGGGTGGTGAAGATCTTCTCCCACTCTGTAGGCTTCCTGATTAGTTTACTAGCTATATCCGTTGCCATACAAAAGCTCTGCAGTTTAATGCAGTCCCACTTATCCAGCCTTTCTCTGATTTGTTGTGATTCTTGGTCCTTATTAAGAAAGTTTCGACCTGTGCCAAGGAGGCCTAGTGTATCTCCTATTCCTCCCTGTAAACTTTTCAGTGTGTCAGCTTTTACCTCCACGTCTTTGATCCATTTGGAGTTAATTCTAGTGCAAGGGGACAAAGAAGGATCCAACTTTAGTTTTCTGCAGGTGTTTAACCAGTTCTGCCAGCACAACTTGTTGAAGAGGCTATCTTTCTTCCATTCTATTTTTTTTGGCTCCCTGGTCAAAGATTAGGTGGCCATAGGTCTGTGGTTTAATATCTGGGTCCGCAGTTCTACTCCATTGGACTTCAGGCCTGTTCTTGTGCCAGTACCAAGCTGTTTTGAGAATTATAGCTCTGTAATAGAGCCTTAAGTTTGGAATTGAAATTCCTCCAGCGCTGTTCTTTCTGCTAAGAAGTGTTTTTGCTATACGGGGTCTTTTATTATTCCATATGAAATTTTGAATTGCCTCTTCTATGTCTTTAAAGAATGACATTGGGATGTTGATGGGTATTACATTGAATTTGTAGATAGCCCTTGGCAAGATTGTCATTTTCACAATGTTGATTCTTCCAATCCATGAGCATGGGAGGTTTTTCCATTTCCTTAGTTCTGCTTCAATTTCCTTTTTTAGGGTTTTAAAGTTTTCATCTAAACGGTCCTTTACATTCTTAGTTAAGCTAATTGCTAGGTACTTTATTTTCTTTGAGGCTATTGTGAAAGGATTTTCTTTCCTGATTATTGCCTCGTTCCTCTCAGTGTTGGCGTAAAGTAAGGCAGTTGATTTGTGAGGGTTGATTTTATGGCCTGCTACCCTTCCAAAGCTTTGAATCAGCTCAAGGAGCTTGGGAGTAGAGTCTATAGGATTCTTTAAATACAGAATCATGTCATCTGCAAAGAGGGAGAGTTTTATTTCCTCTTTCCCTACTTGGATCCCCTTTATGCTTGCTTCTTGCCTTATTGCACTGCCTAGGAATTCTAGTACTATGTTAAAAAGGAGTGGAGAGAGTGGGCATCCTTGTCTCGTTCCTGATTTTAGAGGGAATGGCTTTAGATTTTCACCATTAAGTATAATACTAGCAGTGGGTTTCTCATACACAGCCTTTATTACATTGAGAATTGTTCCATGGATTCCTAGTTTCTCCACATCTTTTAACAGAAAGGGGTTTTGGATCTTGTCAAATGCCTTTTCTGCATCTATTGAGACAATCATGTGATTTTATCCCTGCTCCTGTTGATGTGTTGAATTATATTAATTGATTTGTGTATGTTGAACCAGCTTTGCCTCCCTGTGATGAATCCAGTTTGATCATAGTGTATATTTTTTTGATGAGTTGTTGTAGACAGTTGGCCAGTATTTTGTTGAGAAGTTTTGCATCGATGTTCATCAAAGAAATGGGTCTATAGAACTCTTTCTTTGATGAATCTCTGTCTGGTTTGGGGATGAGGGATATGCTGGCTTCACAGAATCAGTTTAGTAAAGAACCTTCATTTTCAATTTCGTTGAAGATCTTGAGGAGTATTGGTGTGAGCTCTGCTTTGAAGACCTTAAAGAATTCATCTGTGAATCCATCTGGCCCTGGGCTCTTTTTAAGTGGAAGTTGTCTAATTTCCATTTCTATTTCAGAGCTTGAAATAGGCCTGTTGAGTTGGGTTAGCTCTTCTTGGTTCAGTGTGGGTATGTTAATATTGTCTAGGAATTCATCCATTTCTTCTAGATTCTCAAATTTGTTGGCGTAAAGGTTTGAGAAGTATTCCCTCATGATATTCTGGATCTTGGTAATTTCTGTCGTGATATTACCATTTTCATCTTCGATTTTGTTTATTTCGATATGCTCTCTTCTTTTTTTGGTAAGATTTGCTAAGGGCTTGTCAATTTTGTTAATTCTTTCAAGAACCAACTCCTTGTTTTGTTGATTCTTTCAATAGTTTTTTTTATTCCAAATCATTTAATTCTGCTTTGATTTTAATAATTTGCTTTTCTCCTAATGGGTTTAGGGTTGGTTTGTTGCTCTTTTTCCAGGAGGTTAAGGTGAGACATTAACTAGTTGGTTTGCCATTTTTCCAACTTGCTGTTGTAGGCACTCCGCGCTATAAATTTTCCTCTGAGTACTGCCTTTGTTGTGTCCCTAAGGAGTTGATATTTGTGTGCTCCTTATTGTTAAATTTCATAAACAGTTGGATATCTGTTCTGATCTCTTCGATTACCCATTGTTTTTGATTCAACAATGTGTGGTTCAGTCTCCATGAGTTACAGGGTTTTCTTTGGTGGAGATGTGTGTTCAGCTCCAGTTTGATGCCTTTATGGTCTGAGAGTGTGCATGGAATAATTTCAGTGTTTCTGAATCTGTCCAGGTTTGCTTTATGGCCTAAGATGTGGTCTATTTTGGAAAATGTTCCATGTGCTGCTGAGAAAAACGTATATTGTGGTGTTACTGGGTGGAATATTCTGCAGATGTCTGTTAGATCTAGTTGGTCTATAAAGTTGTTCAGTTCTAAGGTTTCTCTGTTGAGTTTTTGCCTTGTTGATCTGTCCATAGGTGAGAGTGGTGTGTTAAACTCACCAACAATCACTGTATTTCGATCTATGTATGGTTTCAGTGTAAGTAAAGTTTGCTTGATGAAGTTTGGAGCTCCGGGATTGGGTGTGTAAATATTTAGGATTGTTATGTCTTCCGGGAGGAAAGATCCCTTTAGTAGTATGTAGTAACCTTCTTTGTCTTTTCTTACTAATTTTAGTTTGAAGTCTATTGTATCTGATATGAGGATGGCGACTCTAGCCTGTTTATGGGGGCAGTTAGCTTGATAGAGTTTATTCCAACCTCTCACTTTCAAAAGATGATTGTTGTTGGGTAAGATGTGTCTCTTGAAGTCAGCAGAACGATGGCTCTTGCTTTTTGATCCAACTAGACAACCTATGCCGTTTAATTGGAGAGTTCAGTCCATTGATATTGAGAGTTATGATTGAGAGATATTTATTAGTTCCTACCATTTTTAAAAGCTTTTAGTAGGGCCTGTGTCTTGACAGTTCTTGTGGTCCTTAGATGGTATGCTGTTTAGGTGCCATTTCTTTCCCTATATTGCATTTCTTTTGGTTTTCTATGTATAGAGCATCTTTGAGAATTCTCTGTAGTGTTGGTTTTGTTTCGACATATTGTTGCAGCTTTTCCCTGGAATGGAATGTTTTTATTTTTCCCTCAGTTATGAATGAGAGCTTAGCTGGCTACAGTATTCTTGGTTGGTAGTTATTTGATATAAGGGCATGACATATATGCTTCCAGTCACTTCGTGCTTGCATGGTCTCTGCTGAGAAATCTGGGGTTATTCTGATTGGTTTGCCTTTGTAGGTTACTGATCCCTTTTCCCTGGCTGCCTTTAGGATCTTTCCTTTCGTTTCTATTGATCCAGTTCGGATCACAATGTGGCGGTGGGATGTTCTTTTCTGGTCAGGTCTGTTTGGGGTTCTAAAAGCTTCTCGTATCTGGATGGGCCTGCCCTTCTGGATATTTGGGAAATTCTCTGAGATGATTCCCTGAAGTATATTTCCAATACCATTGACCTCTTTCTCCACGCCCTCCTCAATACCAACTAGCCTTAAATTAGGCTTCCTAATTGTATCTTGGACCTCCTGAAGCGCTCTCTCATGTTTCCTAGATTTGGATTGACTCATTTTCTGTTCTTTATAATACCTAAATTATCTTCAGCCACGGAAATTCTCTCCTCTGCAATGTCTAACCTGCTATCAAAGCTATCTACTTTATTTTTCATCTCCCTTGCTTCTAATTGCTCACTTTTGATGCCTTGCATCCCTTGTTTTAGATCATGTATGGATTTCTTTATCTCCTTGATTTCCTTTTGAGTGGTTAGCTCAGTAGCTTTATTTTCTTTGGACATTTGCTGGAGTTTGGTCACGTTTTTATTTGTGGATTCTTTGAATTCATCCATCTTTCTTTGAAAAACCTTTATTATGGCCTCCTTTATGGCTTCTTCTTTTTCACTTATCACCTTGTTTTTGCTTTCCTCTTGTTCAGGTATGGCTTCCTCCATTATCTCTTTCTTTATATTTTCACATTTTTCATTAATGATGTTTATCAATTGCATTTGTGTAGCAATTGGAAGACTCTCCTCTAGGTTTGCCAGTGACTGTTCCATTGTCTGTTTACATTGGGTGGGGGATGTTGTTTCTTGATTTGACATTTTTCTTGACTTTCTTGTTCTGCCCATTTGAAAATGGGAGCAAGATTACTACTAAATACGATTATAGTTTTTCAGATATAACCAATCTAGACCTCTGTAGCTGGCAGACACTAGATGTTCACAAGTTTTGATTGGTATTGTCACTCTTTCTTTTTGTGCACTTACAGACCAGCCTAATACAACCACTGATAAGCGATTTATACCCAAAACAATAAGCCTCTCAATCCAATCTCTATTGTCTTTAAGGCCCTCTGAGCCTAGAGAATAATTAACCACCTACATATACAATATTGCTCAACAGCCATCAAGTGTAGATCCGTGCAGTATAAGGGTTGAAAGACGAGCAGAGGTCCAGAGATAGAAAAAAAGAATGAGAGAGGTCAGGGGAGATGCAAGAGGATTAACGTAGGAGTGTAAGAATATTGTAGTAATGAAGAAAAGTTATAGCATAAGGATAACTGACATAAGTTGGTAAGTAGGTAGCATATTTGAGTACAAAGTTTGGAAAGTATTAGAATAAAACTTATGTGTTGCTGCACGACTAGCTCTTAGCCCAACCAGTGGCCTCACAGTGGACCATGGGATGGATCTGTTTTTCTTGTCTACGTTGAGGGAAAGGGGTATTTCACAAGATGCAGAAGCGAAGATTTCAGAAGCAAATGCTGTGAGTGAATTAGCTCGTAAAAAGCATTTTTATTTTCTTTTATCTTTCTGCCAGTCTTGGGGCTTGAATTCAGGGCCTGAGCACTGTCCTCGGGTTTTCTCAAGTCTAGCCCTCTGCCACTTGAGCCACAGTGCCACATCTAGATTTTCTATCTATGTGATACTGAGCAATCAAACCCAGATCTTCATGGATGCTAGGCAAGCACTCTACCACTATGCCAAACTCTCAACCCTGACATAGTAATTATAAAGTCATCATCATCATCATCATCATATCCAAATATCCTTTCTCCTACAAAGAATGAACACTTAACTGTGTCTAATGCTTTTTTTTTAATTTCACTAATTCTTCTGTGTTTTTCCCTCTTGCATTTTTTACACATGACAGCAAAACTAATCATCAGGAAAAAATTGATTAGGATACAGAAACCTAATAATATCCTAGTAGATTGACGTCAAAAATATGTGCAAGATGCCCTGTGTGTTTGACCTAGTGGGAGAGTCCTTGGCTACCAAGCAGTAAGGCTCAGGTTTGATTCCTCATTACCACATACATAGAAAACGCTGCAAGTGGTGCTGTGGCTCGGTGGGACAGCTAAAGCCTAAAGAAAGCCCAAGAACAATGTTCACACTCTGAGGTCAAGTCCCAAGACTAGCAAAAACAAAAAAAATTCGACAAGGGGCAAAATGCAGGCAGAGAAGGCACTGTGAAGCAAATGATTTGTAAAGGATGAGGGCAATATTGACCCTTACGTTTGGATCTTACCTAAGAAAGGCTCCTTGAGCCTGAGACCAGACTGGTAGTTGGGCCTAGTGGAAGACATTGGGATTGGACAAATAAGGTGTGCTGTATACTACATCCACATGTATATTGTGGGACTGGAGGAGAGATTCAGCCTCCAGTATGTCTTTGGTGAGGTCTTTTGTGAGCAAGGATCTTTGGTCATTGGGCCCTGAAAGGTGACCCTGCCTCCCTCACAATGGAACAGAATATGGAACCCTGGTAACCAAGCCACTGTAACTAACAACCAGCTCAAGCCAGCTCACTTGGCCTGTGGCTCAGGAGGAAGAAAAATGTTGCTGTGCTGTTGCCAAAGGTCAGGAAACTCGAGTCTCAGGCATGGAAGTTGTGGATGTCTTACTCGAAGATGTACATGCTACATCATTGCCAAGCCACAAATCCAGTATAACAGAACTTTCTCTAAGAAGAAGGCCAGGAAAATCCAGGGCAACCAGATGAGGTAAATTTCTAAGAAGAAATGTATTTGACCCCATCATCCTCCCCACATACTACAACTTTCTTTTTTTTCATTTTTTTATTGTAATTAGTAAAAAGGTTAGATGATATTTGCTAGAAAGAAGTTGCATTAATACACATACATTGATACCATTTCACATGTCTTGGTAACCATTTCCCTTCAACCCCACACCCCCCACCCGTCTTGGTTTTCCCCCCTTCCCTATCAAATTTCAAATATCGAAATACAAATAAATTCAATATATAAGATAAAGTGACATACTATACCAATATGGGATAACCAAGGAACAGCAAACGAGATGAGAGACAACATGGTACATTAAGGACAACAATCATTCATTATATGGCTTTTGTGTCAATATCCTGGAGGTCCTTTCAATTAGCTTCATATTATATGGTCTTATATATGGCCTTTTGCTCTATTGACAGTCTCTGCTAGTAGAGCCCAAGGTTTCTACTGATTATGACGAATGAGGCAAACCACTGAGCCTAAGTTCCTTTGAGTCTGGCTTACTTCACTTAATATGATTTGTTCTAAGTCTTTCCATTTCCTAACAAATGGGGCGATGTCATTCTTTCTGACAGCAGCATAGAATTCCATTGTGTACAAATACCACAACTTGTTGATCCACTCATCAACTGGGGACATCTGGGTTGGTTCCATATCTTTGCTATGGTGAATAGTGCTGCAATGAACATTGTTGTGCTAGTGGGTTTAGTATGCCCTTGTTTCTGGATTGTTGGGTAAATGCCAAGTACTGGAATTGCTGGGTCATAGGGGAGTTGTATGTTTAGCGTTTTGAGGCACTGCCGCACTGCTTTCCATAGTGGTTGAACGAGTTTGCACTCCCACCAACAGTGTAGTAGTGATCCCTCCTGACCACATCCCCTCCAGCATCTGGTGTCATTCGTTTTCCTGATCCTGGCCATTCTAAGTGGAGTTAGGTGGAATCTTAGACTTGTTTTGATTTGCATTTCTTTTATGACTAGAGATGTTGAGCATTTCTTCATGTGTCTATAGGCCATTTTTGTTTCTTCTTCAGAGAAGACTCTCTTTAAGACTTTGGTCCATTTTGTAATGGGATGGGTGTTACTTTGGAGGTTAGTTTTGGAGTGATTCAATTTTTTGAGTTGTTGATATATTTTAGATATGAGGCCTTGTTCCGTTGTTTGGGTGGTGAAGATCTTCTCCCACTCTGTAGGCTTCCTGATTAGTTTACTAGCTATATCCGTTGCCATACAAAAGCTCTGCAGTTTAATGCAGTCCCACTTATCCAGCCTTTCTCTGATTTGTTGTGATTCTTGGTCCTTATTAAGAAAGTTTCGACCTGTGCCAAGGAGGCCTAGTGTATCTCCTATTCCTTCCTGTAAACTTTTCAGTGTGTCAGCTTTTACCTCCACGTCTTTGATCCATTTGGAGTTAATTCTAGTGCAAGGGGACAAAGAAGGATCCAACTTTAGTTTTCTGCAGGTGTTTAACCAGTTCTGCCAGCACAACTTGTTGAAGAGGCTATCTTTCTTCCATTCTATTTTTTGTGGCTCCCTGGTCAAAGATTAGGTGGCCATAGGTCTGTGGTTTAATATCTGGGTCCGCAGTTCTACTCCATTGGACTTCAGGCCTGTTCTTGTGCCAGTACCAAGCTGTTTTGAGAATTATAGCTCTGTAATAGAGCCTTAAGTTTGGAATTGAAATTCCTCCAGCGCTGTTCTTTCTGCTAAGAAGTGTTTTTGCTATACGGGGTCTTTTATTATTCCATATGAAATTTTGAATTGCCTCTTCTATGTCTTTAAAGAATGACATTGGGATGTTGATGGGTATTACATTGAATTTGTAGATAGCCCTTGGCAAGATTGTCATTTTCACAATGTTGATTCTTCCAATCCAGGAGCATGGGAGGTTTTTCCATTTCCTTAGTTCTGCTTTAATTTCCTTTTTTAGGGTTTTAAAGTTTTCATCTAAACGGTCCTTTACATTCTTAGTTAAGCTAATTGCTAGGTACTTTATTTTCTTTGAGGCTATTGTGAAAGGATTTTCTTTCCTGATTATTGCCTCGTTCCTCTCAGTGTTGGCGTAAAGTAAGGCAGTTGATTTGTGAGGGTTGATTTTATGGCCTGCTACCCTTCCAAAGCTTTGAATCAGCTCAAGGAGCTTGGGAGTAGAGTCTATAGGATTCTTTAAATACAGAATCATGTCATCTTCAAAGAGGGAGAGTTTTATTTCCTCTTTCCCTACTTGGATCCCCTTTATGCTTGCTTCTTGCCTTATTGCACTGCCTAGGAATTCTAGTACTATGTTAAAAAGGAGTGGAGAGAGTGGGCATCCTTGTCTCGTTCCTGATTTTAGAGGGAATGGCTTTAGATTTTCACCATTAAGTATAATACTAGCAGTGGGTTTCTCATACACAGCCTTTATTACATTGAGAAATGTTCCATGGATTCCTAGTTTCTCCACATCTTTTAACATAAAGGGGTTTTGGATCTTGTCAAATGCCTTTTCTGCATCTATTGAGACAATCATGTGATTTTATCCCTGCTCCTGTTGATGTGTTGAATTATATTAATTGATTTGTGTATGTTGAACCAGCTTTGCCTCCCTGTGATGAATCCAGTTTGATCATAGTGTATATTTTTTTTGATGAGTTGTTGTAGACGGTTGGCCAGTATTTTGTTGAGAAGTTTTGCATCGATGTTCATCAAAGAAATGGGTCTATAGAACTCTTTCTTTGATGAATCTCTGTCTGGTTTGGGGATGAGGGATATGCTGGCTTCACAGAATCAGTTTAGTAAAGAACCTTCATTTTCAATTTCGTTGAAGAGCTTGAGGAGTATTGGTGTGAGCTCTGCTTTGAAGACCTTATAGAATTCAGCTGTGAATCCATCTGGCCCTGGGCTCTTTTAAGTGGAAGTTGTCTAATTTCCATTTCTATTTCAGAGCTTGAAATAGGCCTGTTGAGTTGGGTTAGCTCTTCTTGGTTCAGTGTGGGTATGTTAATATTGTCTAGGAATTCATCCATTTCTTCTAGATTCTCAAATTTGTTGGCATAAAGGTTTGAGAAGTATTCCCTCATGATATTCTGGATCTTGGTAATTTCTGTCGTGATATTACCATTTTCATCTGCGATTTTGTTTATTTCGATATGCTCTCTTCTTTTTTTGGTAAGATTTGCTAAGGGCTTGTCAATTTTGTTAATTCTTTCAAGAACCAACTCCTTGTTTTGTTGATTCTTTCTATAGTTTTTTTTATTCCAAATCATTTAATTCTGCTTTGATTTAAATAATTTGCTTTTCTCCTAATGGGTTTAGGGTTGGTTTGTTGCTCTTTTTCCAGGAGGTTAAGGTGAGACATTAACTAGTTGGTTTGCCATTTTTCCAACTTGCTGTTGTAGGCACTCCGCGCTATAAATTTTCCTCTGAGTACTGCCTTTGTTGTGTCCCTAAGGAGTTGATATTTGTGTGCTCCTTATTGTTAAATTTCATAAACAGTTGGATATCTGTTCTGATCTCTTCGATTACCCATTGTTTTTGATTCAACAATGTGTGGTTCAGTCTCCATGAGTTACAGGGTTTTCTTTGGTGGAGATGTGTGTTCAGCTCCAGTTTGATGCCTTTATGGTCTGAGAGTGTGCATGGAATAATTTCAGTGTTTCTGAATCTGTCCAGGTTTGCTTTATGGCCTAAGATGTGGTCTATTTTGGAAAATGTTCCATGTGCTGCTGAGAAAAACGTATATTGTGGTGTTACTGGGTGGAATATTCTGCAGATGTCTGTTAGATCTAGTTGGTCTATAAAGTTGTTCAGTTCTAAGGTTTCTCTGTTGAGTTTTTGCCTTGTTGATCTGTCCATAGGTGAGAGTGGTGTGTTAAACTCACCAACAATCACTGTATTTCGATCTATGTATGGTTTCAGTGTAAGTAAAGTTTGCTTGATGAAGTTTGGAGCTCCGGGATTGGGTGTGTAAATATTTAGGATTGTTATGTCTTCCGGGAGGAAAGATCCCTTTAGTAGTATGTAGTAACCTTCTTTGTCTTTTCTTACTAATTTTAGTTTGAAGTCTATTGTATCTGATATGAGGATGGCGACTCTAGCCTGTTTATGGGGGAAGTTAGCTTGATAGAGTTTATTCCAACCTCTCACTTTCAAAAGATGATTGTTGTTGGGTAAGATGTGTCTCTTGAAGTCAGCAGAACGATGGCTCTTGCTTTTTGATCCAACTAGACAACCTATGCCGTTTAATTGGAGAGTTCAGTCCATTGATATTGAGAGTTATGATTGAGAGATATTTATTAGTTCCTACCATTTTTAAAAGCTTTTAGTAGGGCCTGTGTCTTGACAGTTCTTGTGGTCCTTAGATGGTATGCTGTTTAGGTGCCATTTCTTTCCCTATATTGCATTTCTTTTGGTTTTCTATGTATAGAGCATCTTTGAGAATTCTCTGTAGTGTTGGTTTTGTTTCGACATATTGTTGCAGCTTTTCCCTGGAATGGAATGTTTTTATTTTTCCCTCAGTTATGAATGAGAGCTTAGCTGGCTACAGTATTCTTGGTTGGTAGTTATTTGATATAAGGGCATGACATATATGCTTCCAGTCACTTCGTGCTTGCATGGTCTCTGCTGAGAAATCTGGGGTTATTCTGATTGGTTTGCCTTTGTAGGTTACTGATCCCTTTTCCCTGGCTGCCTTTAGGATCTTTCCTTTCGTTTCTATTGATCCAGTTCGGATCACAATGTGGCGGTGGGATGTTCTTTTCTGGTCAGGTCTGTTTGGGGTTCTAAAAGCTTCTCGTATCTGGATGGGCCTGCCCTTCTGGATATTTGGGAAATTCTCTGAGATGATTCCCTGAAGTATATTTCCAATACCATTGACCTCTTTCTCCACGCCCTCCTCAATACCAACTAGCCTTAAATTAGGCTTCCTAATTGTATCTTGGACCTCCTGAAGCGCTCTCTCATGTTTCCTAGATTTGGATTGACTCATTTTCTGTTCTTTATAATACCTAAATTATCTTCAGCCACGGAAATTCTCTCCTCTGCAATGTCTAACCTGCTATCAAAGCTATCTACTTTATTTTTCATCTCCCTTGCTTCTAATTGCTCACTTTTGATGCCTTGCATCCCTTGTTTTAGATCATGTATGGATTTCTTTATCTCCTTGATTTCCTTTTGAGTGGTTAGCTCAGTAGCTTTATTTTCTTTGGACATTTGCTGGAGTTTGGTCACGTTTTTATTTGTGGATTCTTTGAATTCATCCATCTTTCTTTGAAAAACCTTTATTATGGCCTCCTTTATGGCTTCTTCTTTTTCACTTATCACCTTGTTTTTGCTTTCCTCTTGTTCAGGTATGGCTTCCTCCATTATCTCTTTCTTTATATTTTCACATTTTTCATTAATGATGTTTATCAATTGCATTTGTGTAGCAATTGGAAGACTCTCCTCTAGGTTTGCCAGTGACTGTTCCATTGTCTGTTTACATTGGGTGGGGGATGTTGTTTCTTGATTTGACATTTTTCTTGACTTTCTTGTTCTGCCCATTTGAAAATGGGAGCAAGATTACTACTAAATACGATTATAGTTTTTCAGATATAACCAATCTAGACCTCTGTAGCTGGCAGACACTAGATGTTCACAAGTTTTGATTGGTATTGTCACTCTTTCTTTTTGTGCACTTACAGACCAGCCTAATACAACCACTGATAAGCGATTTATACCCAAAACAATAAGCCTCTCAATCCAATCTCTATTGTCTTTAAGTCCCTCTGAGCCTAGAGAATAATTAACCACCTACATATACAATATTGCTCAACAGCCATCAAGTGTAGATCCGTGCAGTATAAGGGTTGAAAGACGAGCAGAGGTCCAGAGATAGAAAAAAAGAATGAGAGAGGTCAGGGGAGATGCAAGAGGATTAACGTAGGAGTGTAAGAATATTGTAGTAATGAAGAAAAGTTATAGCATAAGGATAACTGACATAAGTTGGTAAGTAGGTAGCATATTTGAGTACAAAGTTTGGAAAGTATTAGAATAAAACTTATGTGTTGCTGCACGACTAGCTCTTAGCCCAACCAGTGGCCTCACAGTGGACCATGGGATGGATCTGTTTTTCTTGTCTACGTTGAGGGAAAGGGGTATTTCACAAGATGCATAAGCGAAGATTTCAGAAGCAAATGCTGTGAGTGAATTAGCTCGTAAAAAGCATTTTTATTTTCTTTTATCTTTCTGCCAGTCTTGGGGCTTGAATTCAGGGCCTGAGCACTGTCCTCGGGTTTTCTCAAGTCTAGCCCTCTGCCACTTGAGCCACAGTGCCACATCTAGATTTTCTATCTATGTGATACTGAGCAATCAAACCCAGATCTTCATGGATGCTAGGCAAGCACTCTACCACTATGCCAAACTCTCAACCCTGACATAGTAATTATAAAGTCATCATCATCATCATCATCATCATATCCAAATATCCTTTCTCCTACAAAGAATGAACACTTAACTGTGTCTAATGCTTTTTTTTTAATTTCACTAATTCTTCTGTGTTTTTCCCTCTTGCATTTTTTACACATGACAGCAAAGCTAATCATCAGGAAAAAATTGATTAGGATACAGAAACCTAATAATATCCTAGTAGATTGACGTCAAAAATATGTGCAAGATGCCCTGTGTGTTTGACCTAGTGGGAGAGTCCTTGGCTACCAAGCAGTAAGGCTCAGGTTTGATTCCTCATTACCACATACATAGAAAACGCTGCAAGTGGTGCTGTGGCTCGGTGGGACAGCTAAAGCCTAAAGAAAGCCCAAGAACAATGTTCACACTCTGAGGTCAAGTCCCAAGACTAGCAAAAACAAAAAAAATTCGACAAGGGGCAAAATGCAGGCAGAGAAGGCACTGTGAAGCAAATGATTTGTAAAGGATGAGGGCAATATTGACCCTTACGTTTGGATCTTACCTAAGAAAGGCTCCTTGAGCCTGAGACCAGACTGGTAGTTGGGCCTAGTGGAAGACATTGGGATTGGACAAATAAGGTGTGCTGTATACTACATCCACATGTATATTGTGGGACTGGAGGAGAGATTCAGCCTCCAGTATGTCTTTGGTGAGGTCTTTTGTGAGCAAGGATCTTTGGTCATTGGGCCCTGAAAGGTGACCCTGCCTCCCTCACAATGGAACAGAATATGGAACCCTGGTAACCAAGCCACTGTAACTAACAACCAGCTCAAGCCAGCTCACTTGGCCTGTGGCTCAGGAGGAAGAAAGATGTTGCTGTGCTGTTGCCAAAGGTCAGGAAACTCGAGTCTCAGGCATGGAAGTTGTGGATGTCTTACTCGAAGATGTACATGCTACATCATTGCCAAGCCACAAATCCAGTATAACAGAACTTTCTCTAAGAAGAAGGCCAGGAAAATCCAGGGCAACCAGATGAGGTAAATTTCTAAGAAGAAATGTATTTGACCCCATCATCCTCCCCACACACTACAACTTTCTTTTTTTTCATTTTTTTATTGTAATTAGTAAAAGGGTTAGATGATATTTGCCAGATAGAAGGTGCATTAATTCACATACATTGATACCCTTTCCCATGTCTTGGTACCCATTTCCCTCCAACCCCACACCCCCCACCCGTCTTGGTTTTCCCCCCTTCCCTATCAAATTTCAAATATCCAAATACAAATAAATTCAATATATCAGATAACAAAGACAGATACTATACCAATATGGGATAACCAAGGGACAGCAAGCGAGATGAGAGACAACATAGTACATTAAGGACAACAATCATTCATTATATGGCTTTTGTGTCAATATCCTGGAGGTCCTTTCAATTAGCTTCACATTATATGGCCTTATATATGGCCTTTTGCTCTATTGACAATCTCCGCTAGTAGAGCCCAAGGTTTCTACTGATTATGACGAATGAGGGAAACCACTGAGCCTAAGTTCCTTTGAGTCTGGCTTACTTCACTTAATATGATTTGTTCTAAGTCTTTCCATTTCCTAACAAATGGGGCGATGTCATTCTTTCTGACAGCAGCATAGAATTCCATTGTGTACAAATACCACAACTTGTTGATCCACTCATCAACTGAGGGACATCTGGGTTGGTTCCATATCTTTGTTATGGTGAATAGTGCTGCAATGAACATTGTTGTGCTAGTGGGTTTAGTATGCCCTTGTTTCTGGATTGTTGGGTAAATGCCAAGTACTGGAATTGCTGGGTCATAGGGGAGTTGTATGTTTAGCGTTTTGAGGCACTGCCGCACTGCTTTCCATAGTGGTTGAACGAGTTTGCACTCCCACCACCAGTGTAGTAGTGATCCCTCCTGACCACATCCCCTCCAGCATCTGTTGTCATTCGTTTTCCTGATCCTGGCCATTCTAACTGGAGTTAGGTGGAATCTTAGACTTGTTTTGATTTGCATTTCTTTTATGACCAGAGATGTTGAGCATTTCTTCATGTGTCTATAGGCCATTGTTGTTTCTTCTTCAGAGAAGACTCTCTTTAAGTCTTTGGCCCATTTTGTAATGGGATGGGTGTTACTTTGGAGGTTAGTTTTGGAGTGATTCAATTTTTGAGTTGTTGATATATTTTAGATATGAGGCCTTGTTCCGTTGTTTGGGTGGTGAAGATCTTCTCCCACTCTGTAGGCTTCCTGATTAGTTTACTAGCTATATCCGTTGCCATACAAAAGCTCTGCAGTTTAATGCAGTCCCACTTATCCAGCCTTTCTCTGATTTGTTGTGATTCTTGGTCCTTATTAAGAAAGTTTCGACCTGTGCCAAGGAGGCCTAGTGTATCTCCTATTCCTCCCTGTAAACTTTTCAGTGTGTCAGCTTTTACCTCCACGTCTTTGATCCATTTGGAGTTAATTCTAGTGCAAGGGGACAAAGAAGGATCCAACTTTAGTTTTCTGCAGGTGTTTAACCAGTTCTGCCAGCACAACTTGTTGAAGAGGCTATCTTTCTTCCATTCTATTTTTTTTGGCTCCCTGGTCAAAGATTAGGTGGCCATAGGTCTGTGGTTTAATATCTGGGTCCGCAGTTCTACTCCATTGGACTTCAGGCCTGTTCTTGTGCCAGTACCAAGCTGTTTTGAGAATTATAGCTCTGTAATAGAGCCTTAAGTTTGGAATTGAAATTCCTCCAGCGCTGTTCTTTCTGCTAAGAAGTGTTTTTGCTATACGGGGTCTTTTATTATTCCATATGAAATTTTGAATTGCCTCTTCTATGTCTTTAAAGAATGACATTGGGATGTTGATGGGTATTACATTGAATTTGTAGATAGCCCTTGGCAAGATTGTCATTTTCACAATGTTGATTCTTCCAATCCATGAGCATGGGAGGTTTTTCCATTTCCTTAGTTCTGCTTCAATTTCCTTTTTTAGGGTTTTAAAGTTTTCATCTAAACGGTCCTTTACATTCTTAGTTAAGCTAATTGCTAGGTACTTTATTTTCTTTGAGGCTATTGTGAAAGGATTTTCTTTCCTGATTATTGCCTCGTTCCTCTCAGTGTTGGCGTAAAGTAAGGCAGTTGATTTGTGAGGGTTGATTTTATGGCCTGCTACCCTTCCAAAGCTTTGAATCAGCTCAAGGAGCTTGGGAGTAGAGTCTATAGGATTCTTTAAATACAGAATCATGTCATCTGCAAAGAGGGAGAGTTTTATTTCCTCTTTCCCTACTTGGATCCCCTTTATGCTTGCTTCTTGCCTTATTGCACTGCCTAGGAATTCTAGTACTATGTTAAAAAGGAGTGGAGAGAGTGGGCATCCTTGTCTCGTTCCTGATTTTAGAGGGAATGGCTTTAGATTTTCACCATTAAGTATAATACTAGCAGTGGGTTTCTCATACACAGCCTTTATTACATTGAGAATTGTTCCATGGATTCCTAGTTTCTCCACATCTTTTAACATAAAGGGGTTTTGGATCTTGTCAAATGCCTTTTCTGCATCTATTGAGACAATCATGTGATTTTATCCCTGCTCCTGTTGATGTGTTGAATTATATTAATTGATTTGTGTATGTTGAACCAGCTTTGCCTCCCTGTGATGAATCCAGTTTGATCATAGTGTATATTTTTTTGATGAGTTGTTGTAGACAGTTGGCCAGTATTTTGTTGAGAAGTTTTGCATCGATGTTCATCAAAGAAATGGGTCTATAGAACTCTTTCTTTGATGAATCTCTGTCTGGTTTGGGGATGAGGGATATGCTGGCTTCACAGAATCAGTTTAGTAAAGAACCTTCATTTTCAATTTCGTTGAAGATCTTGAGGAGTATTGGTGTGAGCTCTGCTTTGAAGACCTTAAAGAATTCATCTGTGAATCCATCTGGCCCTGGGCTCTTTTTAAGTGGAAGTTGTCTAATTTCCATTTCTATTTCAGAGCTTGAAATAGGCCTGTTGAGTTGGGTTAGCTCTTCTTGGTTCAGTGTGGGTATGTTAATATTGTCTAGGAATTCATCCATTTCTTCTAGATTCTCAAATTTGTTGGCGTAAAGGTTTGAGAAGTATTCCCTCATGATATTCTGGATCTTGGTAATTTCTGTCGTGATATTACCATTTTCATCTTCGATTTTGTTTATTTCGATATGCTCTCTTCTTTTTTTGGTAAGATTTGCTAAGGGCTTGTCAATTTTGTTAATTCTTTCAAGAACCAACTCCTTGTTTTGTTGATTCTTTCAATAGTTTTTTTTATTCCAAATCATTTAATTCTGCTTTGATTTTAATAATTTGCTTTTCTCCTAATGGGTTTAGGGTTGGTTTGTTGCTCTTTTTCCAGGAGGTTAAGGTGAGACATTAACTAGTTGGTTTGCCATTTTTCCAACTTGCTGTTGTAGGCACTCCGCGCTATAAATTTTCCTCTGAGTACTGCCTTTGTTGTGTCCCTAAGGAGTTGATATTTGTGTGCTCCTTATTGTTAAATTTCATAAACAGTTGGATATCTGTTCTGATCTCTTCGATTACCCATTGTTTTTGATTCAACAATGTGTGGTTCAGTCTCCATGAGTTACAGGGTTTTCTTTGGTGGAGATGTGTGTTCAGCTCCAGTTTGATGCCTTTATGGTCTGAGAGTGTGCATGGAATAATTTCAGTGTTTCTGAATCTGTCCAGGTTTGCTTTATGGCCTAAGATGTGGTCTATTTTGGAAAATGTTCCATGTGCTGCTGAGAAAAACGTATATTGTGGTGTTACTGGGTGGAATATTCTGCAGATGTCTGTTAGATCTAGTTGGTCTATAAAGTTGTTCAGTTCTAAGGTTTCTCTGTTGAGTTTTTGCCTTGTTGATCTGTCCATAGGTGAGAGTGGTGTGTTAAACTCACCAACAATCACTGTATTTCGATCTATGTATGGTTTCAGTGTAAGTAAAGTTTGCTTGATGAAGTTTGGAGCTCCGGGATTGGGTGTGTAAATATTTAGGATTGTTATGTCTTCCGGGAGGAAAGATCCCTTTAGTAGTATGTAGTAACCTTCTTTGTCTTTTCTTACTAATTTTAGTTTGAAGTCTATTGTATCTGATATGAGGATGGCGACTCTAGCCTGTTTATGGGGGCAGTTAGCTTGATAGAGTTTATTCCAACCTCTCACTTTCAAAAGATGATTGTTGTTGGGTAAGATGTGTCTCTTGAAGTCAGCAGAACGATGGCTCTTGCTTTTTGATCCAACTAGACAACCTATGCCGTTTAATTGGAGAGTTCAGTCCATTGATATTGAGAGTTATGATTGAGAGATATTTATTAGTTCCTACCATTTTTAAAAGCTTTTAGTAGGGCCTGTGTCTTGACAGTTCTTGTGGTCCTTAGATGGTATGCTGTTTAGGTGCCATTTCTTTCCCTATATTGCATTTCTTTTGGTTTTCTATGTATAGAGCATCTTTGAGAATTCTCTGTAGTGTTGGTTTTGTTTCGACATATTGTTGCAGCTTTTCCCTGGAATGGAATGTTTTTATTTTTCCCTCAGTTATGAATGAGAGCTTAGCTGGCTACAGTATTCTTGGTTGGTAGTTATTTGATATAAGGGCATGACATATATGCTTCCAGTCACTTCGTGCTTGCATGGTCTCTGCTGAGAAATCTGGGGTTATTCTGATTGGTTTGCCTTTGTAGGTTACTGATCCCTTTTCCCTGGCTGCCTTTAGGATCTTTCCTTTCGTTTCTATTGATCCAGTTCGGATCACAATGTGGCGGTGGGATGTTCTTTTCTGGTCAGGTCTGTTTGGGGTTCTAAAAGCTTCTCGTATCTGGATGGGCCTGCCCTTCTGGATATTTGGGAAATTCTCTGAGATGATTCCCTGAAGTATATTTCCAATACCATTGACCTCTTTCTCCACGCCCTCCTCAATACCAACTAGCCTTAAATTAGGCTTCCTAATTGTATCTTGGACCTCCTGAAGCGCTCTCTCATGTTTCCTAGATTTGGATTGACTCATTTTCTGTTCTTTATAATACCTAAATTATCTTCAGCCACGGAAATTCTCTCCTCTGCAATGTCTAACCTGCTATCAAAGCTATCTACTTTATTTTTCATCTCCCTTGCTTCTAATTGCTCACTTTTGATGCCTTGCATCCCTTGTTTTAGATCATGTATGGATTTCTTTATCTCCTTGATTTCCTTTTGAGTGGTTAGCTCAGTAGCTTTATTTTCTTTGGACATTTGCTGGAGTTTGGTCACGTTTTTATTTGTGGATTCTTTGAATTCATCCATCTTTCTTTGAAAAACCTTTATTATGGCCTCCTTTATGGCTTCTTCTTTTTCACTTATCACCTTGTTTTTGCTTTCCTCTTGTTCAGGTATGGCTTCCTCCATTATCTCTTTCTTTATATTTTCACATTTTTCATTAATGATGTTTATCAATTGCATTTGTGTAGCAATTGGAAGACTCTCCTCTAGGTTTGCCAGTGACTGTTCCATTGTCTGTTTACATTGGGTGGGGGATGTTGTTTCTTGATTTGACATTTTTCTTGACTTTCTTGTTCTGCCCATTTGAAAATGGGAGCAAGATTACTACTAAATACGATTATAGTTTTTCAGATATAACCAATCTAGACCTCTGTAGCTGGCAGACACTAGATGTTCACAAGTTTTGATTGGTATTGTCACTCTTTCTTTTTGTGCACTTACAGACCAGCCTAATACAACCACTGATAAGCGATTTATACCCAAAACAATAAGCCTCTCAATCCAATCTCTATTGTCTTTAAGGCCCTCTGAGCCTAGAGAATAATTAACCACCTACATATACAATATTGCTCAACAGCCATCAAGTGTAGATCCGTGCAGTATAAGGGTTGAAAGACGAGCAGAGGTCCAGAGATAGAAAAAAAGAATGAGAGAGGTCAGGGGAGATGCAAGAGGATTAACGTAGGAGTGTAAGAATATTGTAGTAATGAAGAAAAGTTATAGCATAAGGATAACTGACATAAGTTGGTAAGTAGGTAGCATATTTGAGTACAAAGTTTGGAAAGTATTAGAATAAAACTTATGTGTTGCTGCACGACTAGCTCTTAGCCCAACCAGTGGCCTCACAGTGGACCATGGGATGGATCTGTTTTTCTTGTCTACGTTGAGGGAAAGGGGTATTTCACAAGATGCAGAAGCGAAGATTTCAGAAGCAAATGCTGTGAGTGAATTAGCTCGTAAAAAGCATTTTTATTTTCTTTTATCTTTCTGCCAGTCTTGGGGCTTGAATTCAGGGCCTGAGCACTGTCCTCGGGTTTTCTCAAGTCTAGCCCTCTGCCACTTGAGCCACAGTGCCACATCTAGATTTTCTATCTATGTGATACTGAGCAATCAAACCCAGATCTTCATGGATGCTAGGCAAGCACTCTACCACTATGCCAAACTCTCAACCCTGACATAGTAATTATAAAGTCATCATCATCATCATCATCATATCCAAATATCCTTTCTCCTACAAAGAATGAACACTTAACTGTGTCTAATGCTTTTTTTTTAATTTCACTAATTCTTCTGTGTTTTTCCCTCTTGCATTTTTTACACATGACAGCAAAACTAATCATCAGGAAAAAATTGATTAGGATACAGAAACCTAATAATATCCTAGTAGATTGACGTCAAAAATATGTGCAAGATGCCCTGTGTGTTTGACCTAGTGGGAGAGTCCTTGGCTACCAAGCAGTAAGGCTCAGGTTTGATTCCTCATTACCACATACATAGAAAACGCTGCAAGTGGTGCTGTGGCTCGGTGGGACAGCTAAAGCCTAAAGAAAGCCCAAGAACAATGTTCACACTCTGAGGTCAAGTCCCAAGACTAGCAAAAACAAAAAAAATTCGACAAGGGGCAAAATGCAGGCAGAGAAGGCACTGTGAAGCAAATGATTTGTAAAGGATGAGGGCAATATTGACCCTTACGTTTGGATCTTACCTAAGAAAGGCTCCTTGAGCCTGAGACCAGACTGGTAGTTGGGCCTAGTGGAAGACATTGGGATTGGACAAATAAGGTGTGCTGTATACTACATCCACATGTATATTGTGGGACTGGAGGAGAGATTCAGCCTCCAGTATGTCTTTGGTGAGGTCTTTTGTGAGCAAGGATCTTTGGTCATTGGGCCCTGAAAGGTGACCCTGCCTCCCTCACAATGGAACAGAATATGGAACCCTGGTAACCAAGCCACTGTAACTAACAACCAGCTCAAGCCAGCTCACTTGGCCTGGGGCTCAGGAGGAAGAAAGATGTTGCTGTGCTGTTGCCAAAGGTCAGGAAACTCGAGTCTCAGGCATGGAAGTTGTGGATGTCTTACTCGAAGATGTACATGCTACATCATTGCCAAGCCACAAATCCAGTATAACAGAACTTTCTCTAAGAAGAAGGCCAGGAAAATCCAGGGCAACCAGATGAGGTAAATTTCTAAGAAGAAATGTATTTGACCCCATCATCCTCCCCACACACTACAACTTTCTTTTTTTTCATTTTTTTATTGTAATTAGTAAAAGGGTTAGATGATATTTGCCAGATAGAAGGTGCATTAATTCACATACATTGATACCCTTTCCCATGTCTTGGTACCCATTTCCCTCCAACCCCACACCCCCCACCCGTCTTGGTTTTCCCCCCTTCCCTATCAAATTTCAAATATCCAAATACAAATAAATTCAATATATCAGATAACAAAGTGAGATACTATACCAATATGGGATAACCAAGGGACAGCAAGCGAGATGAGAGACAACATAGTACATTAAGGACAACAATCATTCATTATATGGCTTTTGTGTCAATATCCTGGAGGTCCTTTCAATTAGCTTCACATTATATGGCCTTATATATGGCCTTTTGCTCTATTGACAATCTCCGCTAGTAGAGCCCAAGGTTTCTACTGATTATGACGAATGAAGGAAACCACTGAGCCTAAGTTCCTTTGAGTCTGGCTTACTTCACTTAATATGATTTGTTCTAAGTCTTTCCATTTCCTAACAAATGGGGCGATGTCATTCTTTCTGACAGCAGCATAGAATTCCATTGTGTACAAATACCACAACTTGTTGATCCACTCATCAACTGAGGGACATCTGGGTTGGTTCCATATCTTTGTTATGGTGAATAGTGCTGCAATGAACATTGTTGTGCTAGTGGGTTTAGTATGCCCTTGTTTCTGGATTGTTGGGTAAATGCCAAGTACTGGAATTGCTGGGTCATAGGGGAGTTGTATGTTTAGCGTTTTGAGGCACTGCCGCACTGCTTTACATAGTGGTTGAACGAGTTTGCACTCCCACCACCAGTGTAGTAGTGATCCCTCCTGACCACATCCCCTCCAGCATCTGTTGTCATTCGTTTTCCTGATACTGGCCATTCTAACTGGAGTTAGGTGGAATCTTAGACTTGTTTTGATTTGCATTTCTTTTATGACCAGTGATGTTGAGCATTTCTTCATGTGTCTATAGGCCATTTTTGTTTCTTCTTCAGAGAAGACTCTCTTTAAGTCTTTGGCCCATTTTGTAATGGGATGGGTGTTACTTTGGAGGTTAGTTTTGGAGTGATTCAATTTTTGAGTTGTTGATATATTTTAGATATGAGGCCTTGTTCCGTTGTTTGGGTGGTGAAGATCTTCTCCCACTCTGTAGGCTTCCTGATTAGTTTACTAGCTATATCCGTTGCCATACAAAAGCTCTGCAGTTTAATGCAGTCCCACTTATCCAGCCTTTCTCTGATTTGTTGTGATTCTTGGTCCTTATTAAGAAAGTTTCGACCTGTGCCAAGGAGGCCTAGTGTATCTCCTATTCCTCCCTGTAAACTTTTCAGTGTGTCAGCTTTTACCTCCACGTCTTTGATCCATTTGGAGTTAATTCTAGTGCAAGGGGACAAAGAAGGATCCAACTTTAGTTTTCTGCAGGTGTTTAACCAGTTCTGCCAGCACAACTTGTTGAAGAGGCTATCTTTCTTCCATTCTATTTTTTTTGGCTCCCTGGTCAAAGATTAGGTGGCCATAGGTCTGTGGTTTAATATCTGGGTCCGCAGTTCTACTCCATTGGACTTCAGGCCTGTTCTTGTGCCAGTACCAAGCTGTTTTGAGAATTATAGCTCTGTAATAGAGCCTTAAGTTTGGAATTGAAATTCCTCCAGCGCTGTTCTTTCTGCTAAGAAGTGTTTTTGCTATACGGGGTCTTTTATTATTCCATATGAAATTTTGAATTGCCTCTTCTATGTCTTTAAAGAATGACATTGGGATGTTGATGGGTATTACATTGAATTTGTAGATAGCCCTTGGCAAGATTGTCATTTTCACAATGTTGATTCTTCCAATCCAGGAGCATGGGAGGTTTTTCCATTTCCTTAGTTCTGCTTTAATTTCCTTTTTTAGGGTTTTAAAGTTTTCATCTAAACGGTCCTTTACATTCTTAGTTAAGCTAATTGCTAGGTACTTTATTTTCTTTGAGGCTATTGTGAAAGGATTTTCTTTCCTGATTATTGCCTCGTTCCTCTCAGTGTTGGCGTAAAGTAAGGCAGTTGATTTGTGAGGGTTGATTTTATGGCCTGCTACCCTTCCAAAGCTTTGAATCAGCTCAAGGAGCTTGGGAGTAGAGTCTATAGGATTCTTTAAATACAGAATCATGTCATCTGCAAAGAGGGAGAGTTTTATTTCCTCTTTCCCTACTTGGATCCCCTTTATGCTTGCTTCTTGCCTTATTGCACTGCCTAGGAATTCTAGTACTATGTTAAAAAGGAGTGGAGAGAGTGGGCATCCTTGTCTCGTTCCTGATTTTAGAGGGAATGGCTTTAGATTTTCACCATTAAGTATAATACTAGCAGTGGGTTTCTCATACACAGCCTTTATTACATTGAGAAATGTTCCATGGATTCCTAG
Source organism: Megascapheus bottae (assembly GCF_031878675.1). Taxonomy (NCBI): domain Eukaryota; kingdom Metazoa; phylum Chordata; class Mammalia; order Rodentia; family Geomyidae; genus Megascapheus; species Megascapheus bottae. Next base: position 140,798 of record NW_028327376.1, on the reverse strand, counting down.
TTTCTCCACATCTTTTAACATAAAGGGGTTTTGGATCTTGTCAAATGCCTTTTCCCCATCTATTGAGACAATCATGTGATTTTATCCCTGCTCCTGTTGATGTGTTGAATTATATTAATTGATTTGTGTATGTTGAACCAGCTTTGCCTCCCTGTGATGAATCCAGTTTGATCATAGTGTATATTTTTTTTGATGAGTTGTTGTAGACAGTTGGCCAGTATTTTGTTGAGAAGTTTTGCATCGATGTTCATCAAAGAAATGGGTCTATAGAACTCTTTCTTTGATGAATCTCTGTCTGGTTTGTGGATGAGGGATATGCTGGCTTCACAGAATCAGTTTAGTAAAGAACCTTCATTTTCAATTTCGTTGAAGAGCTTGAGGAGTATTGGTGTGAGCTCTGCTTTGAAGACCTTATAGAATTCAGCTGTGAATCCATCTGGCCCTGGGCTCTTTTTAAGTGGAAGTTGTCTAATTTCCATTTCTATTTCAGAGCTTGAAATAGGCCTGTTGAGTTGGGTTAGCTCTTCTTGGTTCAGTGTGGGTATGTTAATATTGTCTAGGAATTCATCCATTTCTTCTAGATTCTCAAATTTGTTGGCGTAAAGGTTTGAGAAGTATTCCCTCATGATATTCTGGATCTTGGTAATTTCTGTCGTGATATTACCATTTTCATCTGCGATTTTGTTTATTTCGATATGCTCTCTTCTTTTTTTGGTAAGATTTGCTAAGGGCTTGTCAATTTTATTAATTCTTTCAAGAACCAACTCCTTGTTTTGTTGATTCTTTCAATAGTTTTTTTTATTCCAAATCATTTAATTCTGCTTTGATTTTAATAATTTGCTTTCTCCTAATGGGTTTAGGGTTGGTTTGTTGCTCTTTTTCCAGGAGGTTAAGGTGAGACATTAACTAGTTGGTTTGCCATTTTTCCAACTTGCTGTTGTAGGCACTCCGCGCTATAAATTTTCCTCTGAGTACTGCCTTTGTTGTGTCCCTAAGGAGTTGATATTTGTGTGCTCCTTATTGTTAAATTTCATAAACAGTTGGATATCTGTTCTGATCTCTTCGATTACCCATTGTTTTTGATTCAACAATGTGTGGTTCAGTCTCCATGAGTTACAGGGTTTTCTTTGGTGGAGATGTGTGTTCAGCTCCAGTTTGATGCCTTTATGGTCTGAGAGTGTGCATGGAATAATTTCAGTGTTTCTGAATCTGTCCAGGTTTGCTTTATGGCCTAAGATGTGGTCTATTTTGGAAAATGTTCCATGTGCTGCTGAGAAAAACGTATATTGTGGTGTTACTGGGTGGAATATTCTGCAGATGTCTGTTAGATCTAGTTGGTCTATATAGTTCTTCAGTTCTAAGGTTTCTCTGTTGAGTTTGTGCCTTGTTGATCTGTCCATAGGTGAGAGTGGTGTGTTAAACTCACCAACAATCACTGTATTTCGATCTATGTATGGTTTCAGTGTAAGTAAAGTTTGCTTGATGAAGTTTGGAGCTCCGGGATTGGGTGTGTAAATATTTAGGATCATTATGTCTTCCGGGAGGAAAGATCCCTTTAGTAGTATGTAGTAACCTTCTTTGTATTTTCTTACTAATTTTAGTTTGAAGTCTATTGTATCTGATATGAGGATGGCAACTCCAGCCTGTTTATGGGGGCAGTTAGCTTGATAGAGTTTATTCCAACCTCTCCCTTTCAAAAGATGATTGTTGTTGGGTAAGATGTGTCTCTTGAAGACAGCAGAACGATGGCTCTTGCTTTTTGGTCCAACTAGACAACCCATGCCGTTTAATTGGAGAGTTCAGTCCATTGATATTGAGAGTTAGGATTGAGAGATATTTATTAGTTCCTACCATTTTTAAAAGCTTTTAGTAGGGCCTGTGTCTTGATAGTTCTTGTGGTCCTTAGATGGTATGCTGTTTAGGTGCCATTTCTTTCCCTATATTGCATTTCTTTTGGTTTTCTATGTATAGAGCATCTTTGAGAATTCTCTGTAGTGTTGGTTTTGTTTCGACATATTGTTGCAGCTTTTCCCTGGAATGGAATGTTTTTATTTTTCCCTCAGTTATGAATGAGAGCTTAGCTGGCTACAGTATTCTTGGTTGGTAGTTATTTGATATAAGGGCATGACATATATGCTTCCAGTCACTTCGTGCTTGCATGGTCTCTGCTGAGAAATCTGGGGTTATTCTGATTGGTTTGCCTTTGTAGGTTACTGATCCCTTTTCCCTGGCTGCCTTTAGGATCTTTCCTTTCGTTTCTATTGATCCAGTTCGGAACACAATGTGGCAGTGGGATGTTCTTTTCTGGTCAGGTCTGTTTGGGGTTCTAAAAGCTTCTCGTATCTGGATGGGCCTGCCCTTCTGGATATTTGGGAAATTCTCTGAGATGATTCCCTGAAGTATATTTCCAATACCATTGACCTTTTTCTCCACGCCCTCCTCAATACCAACTAGCCTTAAATTAGGCTTCCTAATTGTATCTTGGACCTCCTGAAGCGCTCTCTCATATTTCCTAGATTTGGATTGACTCATTTTCTGTTCTTTATAATACCTAAATTATCTTTAGCCACGGAAATTCTCTCCTCTGCAATGTCTAACCTGCTATCAAAGCTATCTACTTTATTTTTCATCTCCCTTGCTTCTAATTGCTCACTTTTGATGCCTTGCATCCCTTGTTTTAGAACATGTATGGATTTCTTTATCTCCTTGATTTCCTTTTGAGTGGTTAGCTCAGTAGCTTTATTTTCTTTGGACATTTGCTGGAGTTTGGTCACGTTTTTATTTGTGGATTCTTTGAATTCATCCATCTTTCTTTGAAAAACCTTTATTATGGCCTCCTTTATGGCTTCTTCTTTTTCACTTATCACCTTGTTTTTGCTTTCCTCTTGTTCAGCTATGGCTGAACATTGTTGTGCTAGTGGTTTTAGTATGCCCTTGTTTCTGGATTGTTGGGTAAATGCCAAGTAGTGGAATTGCTGGGTCATAGGGGCGTTCTATGTTTAGCCTTTTGAGGCACTGCCACACTGCTTTCCATAGTGGTTGAACGAGTTTGCACTCCCACCAACAGTGTAGTAGTGATCCCTCCTGGCCACATCCCCTCCAGCATCTGTTGTCATTCGTTTTCCTGATCCTGGCCATTCTAACTGGAGTGAGGTGGAATCTTAGAGTTGTTTTGATTTGCATTTCTTTTATGACTAAAGATGTTGAGCATTTCTTCATGTGTCTATAGGCCATTTTTGTTTCTTCTTCAGAGAAGACTCTCTTTAAGGCTTTGGCCCATTTTTAATGGGATGGGTGTTACTTTGGAGGTTAGTTTTGGAGTGATTCAATTTTTTGAGTTGTTGATATATTTTAGATATGAGGCCTTGGTTCGTTGTTTGGTTGGTGAAGATCTTCTCCCACTCTGTGGGCTTCCTGATTAGTTTACTAGCTATATCCGTTGCCATACAAAAGCTCTGCAGTTTAATGCAGTCCCACTTATCCAGCCTTTCTCTGATTTGTTGTGATTCTTGGTCCTTATTAAGAAAGTTTCGACCTGTGCCAAGGAGGTCTAGTGTATCTCCTATTCCTTCCTGTAAACTTTTCAGTGTGTCAGCTTTTACCTCCAGGTCTTTGATCCATTTGGAGTTAATTCTAGTGCAAGGTGACAAAGAAGGATCCAACTTTAGTTTTCTGCAGGTGCTTAACCAGTTCTGCCAGCACAACTTGTTGAAGAGGCTATCTTTCTTCCATTCTTTTTTTTGGCTCCCTGGTCAAAGATTAGGTGGCCATAGGTCTGTGGTTTAATATCTGGGTCCGCAGTTCTATTCCATTAGACTTCAAGCCTGTTCTTGTGCCAGAACCAAGCTGTTTGAGAATTATAGCTCTGTAATAGTGTCTAAAGTTTGGAATTGAAATTCCTCCAGCGCTGTTCTTTCTGCTAAGAAGTGTTTTTGCTATACGGGGTCTTTTATTATTCCATATGAAATTTTGAATTGCCTCTTCTATTTCTTTAAAGAATGACATTGGGATGTTGATGGGTATTGCATTGAATTTGTAGATATCCCATGGCAAGATTGTCATTTTCACAATGTTGATTCTTCCATCCAGGAGCATGGGAGGTTTTTCCTTAGTTCTCCTTTAATTTCCTTTTTTAGGTTTTTAAAGTTTTCATCTAAACACTCATTTACATTCTTAGTTAAGCTAATTGCTAGGTACTTTATTTTCTTTGAGGCTATTGTGAAAGGATTTTCTTTCCTGATTATTGCCTCGTTCCTCTCACTGTTTGCGTAAAGGTAGGCAGTTGATTTGTGAGGGTTGATTTTATGGCCTGCTGCCCTTCCAAAGCTTTGAATCAGCTCAAGGAGCTTCGGAGTAGAGTCTATAGGATTCTTTAAATACAGAATCATGTCATCTGCAAAGAGGGATAGTTTTATTTCCTCTTTCCCTACTTGGATCCCCTTTATGCTTGCTTCTTGCCTTATTGCACTGCCTAGGAATTCTAGTACTATGTTAAAAAGGAGTGGAGAGAGTGGGCATCCTGAATGCTAACCCTTAGCACTTTTATGCAAAGCTTAGGCCTGTGGCATTTTAACCACAATTCAACGCTCTGTTTTTTGCTGGTTAATTAGAGGTAAAATTCTTATGGAATTTTTTGCATGGCTGATTTTGAACTGGAATCCTCAGGTCTCAGCGTACCTTGAGTAGCTAGGATTACAGTACTTTTACAAACTGTATGCTCATACACATCGCTTCTGATCCAAACACTCATTGTTCAATTTAACTAACAAGATGTGAGGAAAGATGATTGACTGTAATTTACTAGATGGGCTTCTAGTGAGTATATATTTCCACTTCCACTCTGAAGCCAGGGAAATGTTTCTGGTACATGTTTCAACTATCTCCCAAAGAGGAAATAATGTGTGAGTACGTTTGCTAGTATTTCAGATAGGCGATGTACTTTGGTGTTTGGAACCTGTTGGGCAGAGTGTATCAGCTGGGATGAGATAACAGAGATGATGTTTCAGACAGGAATATTTTCATAACAGACAGACTTAATCCAGATCCTTGGATTTCAGGCCTTGAGTAAATAGAATTACAAGTGTGAGCTGCCACCACCACCTGGTTCATTTTGGAAACCTTATTTGCTTCTCATTTGTTCCTTTCCTTTTTTGGGAGATTGATCTAAGCTGGCTGATTGTGCATCACAATGAAGTGATTGGCCTCAGGAATTGCAAATATTTGTTTCATCAGCACGGAATGAATGAAGTTGATCTAAACCCCATAGTATTTTCCTTCTGATAAATAGGGAACTTACTTATGTCATTTTTCCTTGCCTTTGCTTTCCCAAAGCAAGCAACATGTTTCTTAAAAACTATACTTCATGAGAATATTATAATTAGAAGCTATCTTCTGCACACTTCAGAATAGTCCTTGCATTTAGAAACTTATATTACAATATTAGGTAGAAGAATGGTGACTGTTAGTTTCATAACTATTTCATATGTTTTACTCTTTAGGGCTCATTAACTCAAGAAGGGATTAAATACATTTAGATAATAGTAAAACATAGCTGCTGCTGATTTGATGTGTGTGCAGATGATACACAGATTTATTAGGATTGCTCAAAAGTTTTCTTCAAATTTTCAATAGTAGACTGCTATGCTAACTGGAAGGTGATAGTAATGATGCTGAAATTCTATGAATCAGCTGTGAAGCAGAATTTCAGGGGAGAGTATTTGCTAGGGACTTAATTTCTAAGACGCATATCAAGAATATTGAACTATAACACCAAATGATGGAGGACTCAGCGTCACATTTTGTTTGTTTTATGCAAGTCCTGGGACTTGAACCCAGGGCCTGGGAACTGTCCTTAAATATTTTTTTTTGCTTCAGGCTAGTGTTCTACCACTTGATCCACACCTCCACTTCCAGATTTTTGGTAATGAACTGTAAATCAGAATATCATGCAATTTGTTTGGGCTGGATTCAAACCTGATTCTGTGTAGATAGGATTCCAAGTGTGAGCGCACAGAGCCTGGCTAGTATCATTCATCATTCAAGTCATGGGACTGCAATTCTGCACCTGGGTCTTGTCACTGAGCTTTTCAGCTCAAGACTACTGCCCTATCCCTTGAGCCATAGGGCCACTTCTGGGTTTCTGGTGGTTAATTGGAGATAAGAGTCACATGGACTTCAGTGCCCAGGCTGACTTTGAACAGCTATCCTTGGATCCCAGCCTCTTGAGTAGCTACATTTACAAGTGTGAGCCACCATACCCGGCTAAATTATTTTTTAAGTTAATTTTTTTGTTAAGTCAATATATAGTTGGCATACGGTTACATAAGTAATGAACACATTTCTTAAGAAAATTGTTATCCCCTCCCTCATTTTTCTCTGTTTTCCTACCCTCAGCCCCCTCTCCACCCAGATTGTTCAGTTCATTTCCGTTTAGTGTCTTCCAAGTATCACTGTTCAATTGGTTCACCCTTTTTCCTTTGTGTTTTTTTTTTACCATTTTATTATACCCTCTCCATTCCACAAATCACATAAACCTATGTTCAAGACACAGGGTACCCGAATTCAACACAGTGACTACAGAGAATGAAATTAAAGGGAAAAAGAAGAAAAGAGGTAAAAAGCAAAGAAAATGAAAGAACATCATACAGTACCTTAGAAGCAACAACACTGAAAAAACAAAACATAAAACCTTGGGCTGAAAATGAAGCTTGCCTAGCATGTATGAAACCCTGGATTCCATTCCTCAGCACCACATAAACAAAAACTGGAAGTGCCACTGTGACTCAGCTGGTAGATTTCTAACGTTCAGCACAGAGTGTCTTCAACTGACAAAAATCTGTCACATTTAAGTTAGGCTTCAAAACTTTGCTAGGAACCAGTTACGTGATTTGGAATAAAGTCCAGTTTTCAAAAAATCACTAGCCAGGCGCTGGAGGGTCATAACTGTCATTCTACTAGCCAGGGAGACGGTGATTCAAAGCCTTTGCAAGCAAAAAAATGAAAACAAAAAAAACTGTAAGATTCTTCTCTCCACTTATCCACCCAAAAACTAAGTGGAGTTGTGGCTAAAACTGGTACAGCATTAGCCTTGAGGAAAAAGAACTAAGAGACCTTGCCCAGGTCCAAAGTTCAACCTCCCCACCAAGAAAGAAAAAAAAAGGAGTCCAGATACCTTAGTGTCAAAAGTATATCTGAATATCTTAGTAGATTTTTCTGATCTTTCCTCATTCATCTCATGGAACAACATAATCTTGATCCTGAACTGAGTAAGAGCCTGCATTGTGCTTAATAAATTCATTCCACATATTCCAGTAGAATCTGGACAGCTAACAGCCACTTACCAATGCTTTATTCTACGTTTAGGCCAGTATGTCTTCATACCATCTACACAGTCAGCTATATCATCTTTCCAGAAGTATCATTGAGTGTAGAACACTCAGAACTAAAATAATTGCATAAAGATGTAATAAAACCCCTTGATTCATTAAGAAAATTTCTGTACCGCTTAGAGCAAGTACATTAGTGGTATTTACCTCTAGCCTCTTTTTTAAAAAAATTTATTAACATTGAATTTTACATCATATTTCAAATGTCATGTTTAACCAACAAGTATTCAAGAAGGGAATCGCTATACAATCACTGGCACAAAAATTTTAGAATATAGTAAAAATTAAGCTGAGTCTTTGTATGTCATAGATACAGATTAATCTATAATAAAACACATGTCTATAGAGTGTATAGTTTATCCTAGATTTTTATGTCTATGTAGGTATGTTTATATCTCCAAAATTATGTCCAGAACTTTGGGTATCAACTATTCAATCATCGCTCTACTACTGTTTGAAACTAATATCCATATATTAAGGATACCATGTACCTTTTGTTCCTTGGTCTTGACTTATCTCACTCAACAGGATTCACTCTAATTTCATCCACTACCCCAAAAATGCCATTATTATTTTTTCTGTGCAGATCTTCTTTTTATGCATTTATTTTTATTGTAATTTATAGAAGGGTTACATTATATTCACCAGATAGAAGGTGCATTACTTCTCATACTTTGATACCCCATGTAATGATATGGTCCCCATTTCCCTTCCCCTACCCCCACTCATGTTCATTTCCCCCTTCCCTATCCAATTTCAAATAACCAATTAGGCACATATGAAATATATCAGAAAACAAGGTGAAATATTGTAACAATATGATATAACCAAGGGATAGCAAAAGAGATAAGAGATCACATAGTTCATTAAGGACAACAATCACTCATTATATGAGTTTTGTTTCTTTATCTTGGAGGTCCTTACATTTAGTGTCATACTATTTGTCACGATGTCTGTAGATTTTGTTCTATTGTAAATCTCTGGTAGCAGAGCCCAAGGTTTCTACTGAATTTGACAAATGAGGGAGACTCTTGGGCCTATGTTCCTTTGAGTTTGGCTTACTTCACTTAATATGATTTTTTTCCTTTTCATCCACTTCCCCGAGAATGCCATTATTTTATCTTGTCGGTTGGCTATGTATCATTCCATTGTGTGTGTGTGTGTGTGTGTGTGTGTGTGTGTGTGTGTGTGTGCGTGTATCACATTTTATGTAGTAGGGCATCTGGTTGTTTCCATCATCCAGCCTCATTTTCTACAGATATTATTATAGTCTCTTTTTTATTTTCAGGGTAATGTATAGAGGGGTTACGATTACATTTACAGGTAGTGGACTGCATTACTTCTCACACATTTATTCCACTCCACATGTTTTTGTCCCCAGTTCCCTCTCCCCTCCCCTCCCCAATCATCTTGTTTCCCCCCTTCCCTTTCCTATTTGACATAAACAAATAAACATATATACATTATGCCAGGGAAAAATTAGATACAGTAACAGTCTGACATTAACCAAAGGGCAAAATAAGAGATGAGAAATAACATAGTAGATCAAGGACAAAAATCACACAAGATTAAGAGCAACGATGACACAAGATATAGCTCTTGTTCCCATACCCTAGAGATCCTTTCATTTAGTCTCATCCTATATGACCTTATATACCTAGGTTTTTGAGTTATTGTAATCTTCTGCTAGGAGAGTCCTAGATGTGAACTAATTATTACAAATGAGGGAAATCATTGAGCTTATGTTTCTTTGGGTCTGGCTTGCTTCACTTAATATGATTTTTTCCAAGTCTTTCCATTTCCTTACAAATGGGGCGATGTCATTCCTTCTGATGGCAGCATAGCATTCCATTGTGTATAAGTACCACATCTTCTTGATTCAGTCATCTACTGAGTGGCATCTGGGTTGGTTTCATAGCTTTGCTATGGTAAATAGTGCTGCAATGAGCATCATTGTGCTAGTGGCTTTAGAATGTCCTTTTTTCTGGACAATTGGGTAGATGCCAAGTAGTGGATTTGCTGGATCATAGGGGAGCTCTATGTTCAGTCTTTTGAGGAACCACCACACTGCTTTCCCTGGTGGTTGAACGAGTTTACACTCACACCAACAGTGTAGGTGTGATCCCCCCTGGTCACTTCCCCACCAGTATCTCTTATTAGATTTTTTGATAATGGCCATTCTGACTGGAGTCAGGTGGAATCTCAAAGTTGTTTTGATTTTCATTTCCCTTATTGCTAGAAATGGAGCATTTCTTCATGTGGCTAAAGCCCATTTTAATTTTTTCTTCAGAGAATACTCTTTTAAGTCTTTAGCCCACCTTTTAATAGGATGGTTGTTTCTTTGAAGATTTGTTTGGGAGAGATACACTTTTTTCAGCTATAGATATATTCTAGATATCTACATATATTTTTGTAGAAAAAAGAATGGAAGTCATCATGCTGGCTCACAACTTAATTTCAGCTACTTAGGAGGCTCAGGGCTTAGGATCACAGGTCAAAGCCAACCAGGGCCCTACAGTGTGTGAGATCAAACTCTGTGAACATACAATGACTGTAAGAGGAATCTCACTGCCTGGGAATGTAGCCTAATGGTGGAGTGCTCACCTAGAATGCATGAAGATCTAGGTTCTATTCACCGGTACCGCATACTCAGAAAAAAGCTAGAAGTGGCGCTGTGTCTCAAGAGGCAGAGCACTCACCTTGGGCAAGCGAGTCCAATGAAAATGTCTAGGCCCTGAGTCCAAGCCGTAGGACTGGCAAAAAGAAAAAAAAAGAGCAATCTTACTTAAGTAACAAGGAATGTACCCTATGTTTATACAGACTGAAAAATTCATTAAGAAATTAGAAAATATGTATAAAGTGCATAATTTCTTTTGTGTGTTGGCACTGGGTCTTCAACTGAGTGCTTCAGCTCTATCCCTGACCTTTTCTGCTCAAGGCTAGCACTGTACCAATGCAGCCCCAAATCTACTATCTTCAATTGAGATATAAGCGATGAATATTTCAGGGTGCTTCATGAAAAACATTTTTATAAATTGAAACTTTCAACACAGTCTTATTTTAGTATGAATGTTGAGATGGGAAGAGACAGAAAAAGTGAAATGTTTCCTGATCCCCATAGAGAAGAGACTCAGCAGAACCACTGTGGTCTGCAGGCTTCTTTGTGAGTTTTGTTTGCTTGTTTGATTTTTGTCAATTTTGGGGCTTGAACTCTGGGACTGGGCATTGTCCCTGCACTCTTCAGCTCAAGCCTAGTGCTTTAATCTGTGTGCCACAGTGCCACTTCTGGTTTTTCTGGCAGCTAACTGGGTACTTTGGCTGGCTTTAAACTTTGATTCTCAGATCTTAGCCTCCTGAGTAGCTAAGATTATAGGTGTGAGGTACCATCACCAGGCTGCTGCTCTGTTACTATGCAGGTTCTGGATCAAGAACTTCAAGTTCTTACTTCAATTTTTTCTTCTCTTGCCTGATACTCTGCCATTTGAACGAAGCCCCAGTTCCTGGTCTTTGTTGGTTAATGAGAGATATTATGATTTTTTAATATTCAGAGCAACGATTATAAAACCCAGCATTTTACTTACTTGAATAAACTAAGAGACAGGACCTAGTGAGATGGAAAACAAAATTTTTTTTCAAGTTGCTATCCTGTTCTAATGCATAAGTCTGGCTATTTTGCTTACACACAAATATATATTTTACCAGTTTCTACTCTATTTTTGCTTAGCTTAAAACCACCACTGCCATTTCATAGATTTTGTTGTTGTTGTTTGCGGTGCTTGAACTCTGTGCCTGGGCTGTTCCTCAGATCTTCAGTTCAATGCCAGTGCTCTACTACTTTTGATTTGGCCAGTCCTGGGCTTGAACTCAGGGACTGAGCACTGTCCTTATATTTTCTCAAGGCTAGGGCTCTACCACTTCAGCCTCAGCACCACTTCCAGCATTTTTCTATGTATGTGGTATTGAGGAATTGAACCCAGGTCTTCGTACATGCTAGGCAAGCACTCTACCACTAGGCCAAACTCCCAGCCCAAAATTATTCATCATTACTATTAGCTATCTTCTTTTTTTTATTATTGATTCGTCATGGTGCTTGGACTTTGGGCCTGGACACTGTCCCTGAGCTCTTCAGCTCAAGGCTAGCGCTCTTCCTCTACAGCTCCATTTTGGTTTCTGGTAGTTAATTGGTGATGTAAGTCTCACAAACATATGTGTCCAGGCTGGCTTTGGGCTTTGAACCAAGATCCTCCAATCTCAGCCTCCATAGTAGCTAGAATTACATGGGTCAGCCAGCAGTGCCTGACTGTTTGATGTCTCTGTCTCTGTCTCTCTGTCTCTGTCTCTGTCTCTCTCTGTCTCTCTGTCTCTCTCTCTCTCTCTCTCTCTCTCTCTCTCTCTCTCTCTCTCTCTCTCTCTCTCTCTCTCTCTTTTGGTTGTAAGACTTTAATTTTGCATCTGGGCAGTGTCCCTGGTTTCCTCAGCTCAAGGCTACAACCTTAAACACCTTGAGCCACAGTGTCACTTCTGGTTTTCTGGTGCTTAAGTGGAAGTAACAGTTTCATGGACTTTAGTGTCTGGCCTGGCTTTGAACTGTGATCCTCAGAACCCAACCTTCTGAGATCATTTCCAGCTTTTTTTTTGGTGTAAGTGGTACAGAGTAATTGAACACAGGGCTTTGTGCATACTAGGCAAGCAAACTACCACTAGTGTGCACTCCAGCCTTAGATAAGGGCTTTCTTTTTCTTTTTCTTTTTTTCACTCATGGGGTTTGAACTCTGGGCCTGGATGTTTACCTTAAGCTCTTCAGCTCAAGGCAAGAGCTCTACCACTTGAGGCACATTGTCATTTTGAATTTTCTGGCTTATTTGGAAATAAGATTCTCACAGATTTTTATGCCTGGGCCGTCTTTGAACCTCGATCCTCCAGGGTAGCTAGGATTACCAGGGTGAGCCACCAGTCACGGGCATTAAATTACTATTTTTTCCATGTCCTATGCCTTCAACTCATGGCCAGAGCACTGTCCTAGGGCTTGCTCAAGGATAGCACTTTACTTCAGCCAGCCAACTCCCAGTCCAAATAGGCCACTCTTGATGCTAGAATTACCGAAATCTGCCATAATACTGGCATGTCGTTATCTAAGTATATAATTTTTCTTCTATTTTTAATGGTTTCCTTAGTGTACATATTTCCTACATATTTTGTGGAAATCTTCCTTCCCACTGGGGCCATAAGTTAAGCCTAGTGGAAGAGTTCTTGCCGAGCATGAATGAAGACCCAAGTTCAATTCCTCAGCACAACATAGATAAAAAAAGATAGAAGTGGTGCTGTGGCACATGTGATAGAACTTGCGCCTTAAGAATAAACAAAAACAAAAACAAGGATCGTGCTCAGGTCCTGAGTCTAAGCCCAGTACTGGCAAAAAAAAATTCTGCCCAAAGTAGACATATAAACTTGTACTTTTCAAAAATTTTTTTGTCAAGGTGATATACAAAGAGATTGCTGTTACATATGTAATGAGTACATTTCTTGTAAACACTGTTACACCCTCCCCCGTTTTCTCTTTCCCTTCCCCCCAAGTCATAAATTTCATTTACAACAAATATATATGTATTTTCATTCCTGAAAAAAATAGTTTAAAATGTGTTCAAATAAATGATGTAGGTTGATATATTTATCAAAATGGATTACTTGAACTCTAAAATAAACATTCTAGGTAATTTTTCTCATAAAATTGTAGTAATGCTATAAAAATAATAAAAAAGGAATTTTAGTTATTAATTTCTTATGTTTTACCTTTAACATTATTACACTAAGCATACTGTTTATGGTATTAATACAGACAGCATGAAATATGATTATGTAAAAAAATTAAATGATTAAAAATAGTAAGGTTGGGGGCCAGTAGTTTGGCTTGCTGGCACACACCCTGGACTGGCAAAAAAGAAGTAGGGTTAGATAAAACAGATTTATTTCCAAATGTGTGGAAAATGGTAGGATTTTTTGTTTGGCTAGTCCTGGGGTTTGAACTGAGGACCAGGAACTGACCTTGGCCACATTTGTTCAAGGGTGGAACTCTGACACCTGAGCCACAGTGCCCCATGCTTTTTCTGTGTATGCCGTGCCGAGGAATTGAATCAAGGTCTTCTTGTATACTAGGCGAGCACTCTACAACTAGGCCACATTCAAAGCCAAAGTAGATTTTTGATGCTATTGTGGAGTTTTAATTTTCTTAAATATTTGTACAAAGCACAATGGATATATAAACAGACTTGAACTCATAGAACAGAGTCCCACATAATATTACAGTTACTCTGGCACTTCTCCCGATTGACAAAACACATTTCCAGGCATCTGCTCTGTCCTTATGCTTTGGTAGCTGACTTGTCTTTCCATGGAGGCCTGGCCTGGATTCCTGGTGATTCCATGCATTTCATAGTTCCCTGTATATCCAGTAAGCTTGTCTTCAATGGGACCAGACCTGTCTGGTTTTTGGCCCATCCAGGACCTATGTGTCTGAGGTCTCACATTATAAGTGGAAAATAAAACACAGTATAATAAGGACTGAAGAACTGCACACCATAATATTAACAATGAGAGTTTAATAGTTAGCAAAGTAAATACAATGAATACTTGACAAGAATCATGAGAGCAAAATAACGAGATGTCTTTTTAGGAAGGGGACAGGGAAGCTCTGAATCCAGACTGGCCTCCAAGTTGCCTTCAGACAATAATTCTACTTCAGAGTCCTCAGAAGGGTCTCCTTCCTCATGAGAAACAGAATGTCCTTCCTGAGTTAAGAGGGGGATGGATTCTGGTTTGTCGAATGGAGATTGAGTCTCTTTTAGTGAGATGGAGAGTCTGGATATTCTGTGAGGATGGATTCATTTTCCTCCAATGAATCCAGTATTGAGAGTACACTTGCTGCTTCCCATGGGGACATTTTCCATGAGCCCAGCGTGTGCCCCTTCAGCTTGCACAATATTTGGAGTCTGACTCTGACTCAGATGGACTGACTCTGGGTGGAGTGTTAAAGGAAACGGAAGGAAATCTGGCTGCTCTTTTTCTTCCTCCATAGTATCTGCAGGTTCAACTGTGTCACACATGGGGTTCAGAGCAAAAGGTATATCCACAGGACTCTAAACCTGTTTGGTAATTTCTACAGAAGGCCCATGGTTTCTGGAGTGCAGTGATGATTCTCAGTCTCCATCAGTCACCAGCTCCATTGGTGGGTTTTTCATCCGGAGTTCAGGATAAGCTCTTCCACGATGACCCAAACCTAAGAATGGAAATAGGTACAGAGTGGACAGAGTGGACTCTGCAAGTTGAAGTGTCACTCAACTTCCATGAGGATCTAATGGAGGAACCTGTAGAACTGGAGTTTGGACTGAACACTGAGGAGGTGTAGGGTCTTTCTAATGAGTGCTTATTCCCGAGTCCTTTCAGAGGACAGACATTACCTGGCTGACACCACCCATAAAGGGCATTTTGCCAAGCTCTGTAGAAGTAAGGGCCAACCAATATCTAGACCACATGGGCTTCCTACTCACAGGCTCTGAGGCACCCACACCAGGACTTCTACTTTTTCTTGGTCTTACTGGTCACACATTCCTCCAGCTGGTCAAAAAGTATGTGTTTAGAAGAGCAGGTCCAAAGCCGGCATGTGGAGCCTCATATAGAGCTTGAGTTGTGTCAGGGTGTGGCAGTTCTTGAACTCGTAGAAATCACTGGGGTAGAAGTCCATTCACATCTTATAGATGGAACACATGATGCTGTGGGCACATTCGTACAAGGAAAGTGAGAGCCTTCTCTCTCCATCCTGAGCTTTCTACCAAAGCCACTTTCTTGTAGGACTCTAATGCTGTGGCTGTCCTGCAGAGATGTGCACTTATGTGCTGGGAGGGG
This sequence comes from Megascapheus bottae, assembly GCF_031878675.1. Classification (NCBI taxonomy): domain Eukaryota; kingdom Metazoa; phylum Chordata; class Mammalia; order Rodentia; family Geomyidae; genus Megascapheus; species Megascapheus bottae. The sequence continues at coordinate 125,514 of NW_028327376.1, read as the reverse complement.
GGTAAGAGACACTCGAGAACAGAATGACTTTTACACCCCACTTCCAGAAGCTTCTGAGAGAGGCCTCTATGTATCTGTCCAAATTAAACGCACCTTAAATTAACTAAGTAAATGCTCTAAATAAATCAATAAGAGTATGCTCTAAATAAAGAACTAAATGCTCATTCCTCTAATCTTAGCCACCCAGCAGGCTGAGCTCTGAAGATCACAGTGGAAAGCCAGTCTAGTCAGTAAAAGTCTAAAGGCACTTGTCTTCAATTAGGCAGGAAAAAGCCAGAACTTGACCTATGACTCAAATGGTACAGTGCTAATTTTTGAACACCAAAGGGATGGCATTTAGACCTGGGCTCAGGTTCAAGTGGCAGCACCGGACCACACACCAAGATGTAAATGCTTTCAGGTTCTAACAGGCAAAGCTATCACAATCCCTCCCTGATGGCTCAAAAGTGATTCAGCCCCCAGCTTTTCCTCTGACTCCAGTATTTCACAGGCCTCCGCCATTAGTACTGACACCTCATTTCTTACTGGGAAATGGGATTTCCTAGGATGTCACCTAGGTGAGGGCTGCAGTTGGGAGCCACTTACTCATGCCTGAAATCCAAGTTCTCAGTAAGCACACTGTTGAGACTCCAGTAGCTTGTGAGGGAAATGAAATGGCATGGTGTCCCAGTCATAATAAAGTAGTTTGTGCACGTGTATCATGCTTAGCTCCCCTGTGAACACCCCAGTGAACCAAACAGGCTCGTAGAGGAGCCAAGTATTCCAAGACTTGGCCAGGAGGGGTGAGCAAACCTGGGTTTGGAGGGGGAACACTCACTTTTTCAAGAGAATTTCCAGCAACTACTACATTGTCCTCCACTATTTGAAATTGTGCAGGAAGTTTTCCACATAAAAGAGATCACCTTTCTGGTAGGCAGGGATCAGCTTTGTCAGCAGCATCTCCAACAGGCCTTCCTCCAGGATCCATAGGTTACAAGGCTCATTCAGAGTCTGAGCTGACTTACCATCACACTATGTTGGCAAAACAGTGGATATTTCAAACGTAGGAATGGGACCACACTTCACACTGAGGAACTGGAATAGAGTAGATTGGAAAGGACAAACTCTAATTTCAGTATAGTCACTTGAAAGCACAGAAGAAGGTTGTAGTGTGTGGGCAGGATGATGGGTTCAAATAGGTTTCCTCTCAATATACCTCATCTGAGTTGCCCTGGAGTTTCCTGGCTTTCTTCCTAGAGAAATCCCTGATATACTGGAATTCGGGCTTGGCACTGATCCAGCATCTACTTCTTCAAGTGAGACATCCATATCTCCCATGCCTGAGATCCGAGCCTCCTGACCTTTGGCAACAGCACAGCAACATCTTTCTGGTTCCTGAGCCACAGGCCAAGGGAGCTGGCTTGAGCTGGTTGTCACATACAGTGGCTTGGTTACCAGGGTTCCATATTCTGTTCTATTGTGAGGGAGGTAGGGTCACCTTTCAAGGCCCAATGACCAAAGCTCTTTGCTCACAGAACACCTCCCCAAAGACATACTGGAGGCTGAATCTCCCTTCCCACCTCACATATGGATGTAGTAAACAGCACACCTTTTTGTTCAAATTCCAAGTCATTAACTAGGCATAAGTGCTAGCCTGGTCTCAGGCTCAAGGAGCCTTTCTTAGGTAATATCCAAACTTACCTGTCACTATTCCCCTTACCCTTCACAAGACATTTTGCTTCACAGTGCCTTCTCAGCTTGCATTTTGCCTCTTGCACATTTTTTTTGCTAGTCCTGGGACTTGACCTCAGAGCCTGACCATTGTTCTTAGGCTTTCTTTAGGCTATAGCTGTCCCACCAAGCCACAGCACCACTTCCAGCGTTTTCTATGTATATGGTACTGCAGAATCAAACCGGAGTCTTTTTGTGTGGTAGCCAAGCACTCTACAAATAGATGAAACACCCAGGCCATCTTGCACATATTTTTCACTTCAATCTACTAGGACGTTGTTAGGTTTCTGTATCCTAATCTATTTTCTTCCTGATGAATATCTGTGCTGTCATCTGTAAAAATGCAAGTGGGAAAATCACAGAAGCATTGGTGACATAAAGAAAGTCTTACAGACATAGATAAGTGTTCATTCTTTGTAGGAGAAAGGATATTTTGATATGATGATGATGACTATTTATAAATACTTTATCGGGGTTTAGAGTTTGGCCCAGTGGTAGAGTGCTTGCCTAGCATCCATGAAGATCTAGGTTTGAGTCCTTAATATCACACAGATATAAAAATCCATACGGCAATGTGGCTCAAGTGGCAGAGGGCTAAACTTGGGAAAAGCCAAGAGCAGTGCTCAGGCCCTGAGTTCAAGCCCCAGGAATGGCAGAAAAAAAAAGAAAAGAAAAGAAAAGAAATGTGCTTTTTACAAGTTATTCACTCACAGCATTTGCCTCTGAATTCTTCGCTTCTGCATCTTGTGACTTATCCTTTTCCCTCAATGTAGACAAGAAAAACAGATTTTATTACTTGCTATCCTGTTTTCCAATCTTTGGATATTAATTCAAAATACAATATTGCCTGAGATATTGTGTGTGTGCATGTGTGTGTGTATCTGCCAAAGTGTGCATGCACACATGTGTACAGGGTTTAGGGCTTACTCATAGGGCCTGTGTGCTAACCCTCAACATCTTTTCCTCAAAGGTATTGGTCTTTCACTTGTAGCTTATTATAGCTAATTGGAGTTGAAAGATTCACTCAATTTCTTGCCCTGTGTATTGGAACCCAGTGCTGGGTTCTCATATTGTAAATTGTAGCTATAGAGAAGGCTGAGGTCTGGGGATCCTCGTTAGAATACAGCCCCTGAAAGAAAGTCACTGATAGAAATCTTTATCTTCAGTTAAGCACGAATAAATAAGGCAAAAGTGGAACTGTGGCTCAGTTCCTCTTGTACCAGCCATGAGAAAATTAGTAATTTGCAGCACCTGGTCCCTGAGAGAAATCCTTAGCACTGGTTCAAAAAAAGAAAGAAAATAATGAAAAAAATTAAAACTTGCTGAGGAATCCATAAGGATAAACGTGCCTGCGAATAATCTTGTCATTTCAGATTCCCTCAAGAGCTTATGTCTCTCTATATTTTATCAAGTTTTTTTAAAGATATTTACATATTTTCTATCTTTCTTAAACAGAGATAGCCATCCACAAAACACAAACACAAACTCTCACACAGTATACCACCCACCCATAAGTGTCTGGCTATGTATATATGTATAGTCATATGTATTGATCTGTCTCTCTATACTAATATCTATATGCATAAACATATGTATTTAGACAAACAGGAAACATACATAGATAGGTCTCAGGCATTTCCAGATTTTGTGCAAGTCTTCTGAGTGCAACTTACCATTGTATTGTTTGTCAAGATAGAGTCCCTCTAACTTTTGGCCAGCTTCTTGTCCTTTGATACTTTTTTCTGCCAGTCCTGGGTTTTGAACGCTAGGCCTGGATGCTGTCACTGAGCTTGAGCTTCTTGCATTCAGTAGTTTATTGCAGATAAGAGTCTCATGGAGTTTCTGTCCTGGGCTGGCTTTGAATTGTGATCCTCAGATCTCAAACTCCTGAGTAGCTAGGATGACAGTCTTGAGCTACCAGTACCTGGTTCCTTTGCCTCTTTTACCCTTTTTTTTGGCCCCACCATAGCCATGGTATCTACCTTCCTATGTTCTCTCCACCTGCCCCCACACAGGGGTCTGACAGATGCTTTCCACCCACTTATTCATGTCCTCCCCTGTATTGGCTGACAACTAAGACATGCACTCACTTGTCTGGATGCCAAACACAAAGCCATGTGATTGTTTCTCAGTCTGGAACATCCTTTCAGATTTATAGCACCACAGAGGATCAGGTTGATGCTCCTCCAGGGCTTCTTAAATTTTTCTCATATTAATCCACAACACGTTTGTCATCACTTGTCCAGCTAATTCATGTACTAAACCAGCATTCCCTACAAACTTAGATCCCAATACCATGAGGACACTCAAGGGTGCATTCGGAGTGTGACCTACAGGTGGATGTGAGCCTGTCTAAATTGGAGGGGATTTCTCCACCACAGGAAATGGAATACAAATTTAGAATCTGCTTTCATGAGGTGGCAATCTCTGGCAGATGTTCTTATCAAATGTGGCACTGCCTACTTCCAGCTTAAAACATGGGTTGATGACCCAGCATAACAGAGAATGTATTCACCCCGGCCCAACACATAGGCTGGTACCCTGAACTTTCAGGTAGCATTTGGCTTTGAAGGTCATGAGATCTTAGTCTACAAATGATGAGCCCCCTCCCGTGAGGCATAGCAAACGGAGCCAAAGTGCAACCCAGTTAAGCACCAGATCAAGCTTCCCTTCTTCAGTAGGGTATGGTTTGAAAACTGTGCATAGCTTCTGTTTGAAGCCAGTCCAGTAAGGAAAGTCCATGAAACTCTCATTTCCAGTTAACTGCCAAGAAAAAGCCAAAGATAGAGATGAAGCTCAAGAGAGCTAGAGAGCCATCTGAAAAGAATGGTTACACCCTGCAACATCCTCATTATCTGATCTTGAAAACATCTCTACGTGCATCCCAGCATGCAGCCAGCATCTGGGGGTGACAGTGACCCCTGCGCCCATTGGCAATCTGCAATGTCTCTGACATCTGTAATGTGAACCTCATTCTGTTGGGTTTGTGAAGCGGTGTCAACCCTGCAGAAGGAACCAACTGTGCCCTAACTCCCACTGTCCCCTGGGGCCCCTAGCATTCCCCCATCTGTACCCCTCCTGTGGCTTCTGATCCTAGGGAGCCCTCCTGCCCTGTCCAACACTCACATGAAGTGCATATTTCTTCTCCTGGGGCAACTTCTCCACAGAGAGTACATGACATTCCCACTCTTCAGGCACGGGGAGATCCTGCCAAAGTAGCAAGTCAGTGATAAGGACATAAAGTGATGAATAGAATTTTAGATCCTGATGGTAGACAGTCTGCAAAATCCAAGGGAGAATGCAATTGGAGGGGACCAGGGATCAAGATGTGGGCACGGTGCTTCCCTGCCAAGGGGGTGGGGGAAGTCACAGGCTGGGGGATGCACAGGATGATCCATGGGCCCTGTGCAGCTACTGGGTCACCCCCTTCTGCACCTCAGCCTTTGGCTTTGAGCTCTGTGATCGTCAAGATGTTCAGGGTCTGTACTCGGGCTGGTAGAAGAAAGGACCCTGGGAAGACAATTGTAGACCCTTTGTGAGTGTAGGAAGGGGTAGGCTGGACACCCAGTCCAAGAGGAGCTAAAACTGGAGTCGAGGGGTGTGCAAGGAGTGGGTGTGAGGGTTGTGGGCAGTCACAGTCACGGCAGAGGTGGCTCTGTCTGTGGGGTGAGTGCCTCCCTGCAGGCACAGCACTGGACATATCAGAGATCCACATGAAAAGGAAAAGCTGGAAATGGCACTATGGTTCAAATGGTAGAGCATCAACCTTGAGCAAAAGAGCTCAGGGACAGTACCCAGGACCTGAGTTCAAGCCTCATGACTGTAAAAGAAAAAGAACCAGGACTATGAGTGGGAACCTGGTACTCTCTTGGTCTAATCAGACACAAGAAGAGGCCGGGATAGGCTGTGGAAAAACACAGAGAACATCTTCCCCCAGCTCATCCTGTCCTGCATGCAGGGACAGCCATGTAACTAGGGCTACGGTGAGATCATCTTCACCCCTGTGCTGCCATCTGAATTGTAGGCCTCTGTCCTGGCATGGGGTGTCCTGATGGCTGAGCAGGTGCCCTAACCCTAGATGGAGAGCAGCCACTGACTGTGGTAGCTAAGGAGAGATCTGTTCCATAGCTATCAGGCCACCCAGCATGGGAGCCATAACCACCCCTCACCCAGGTAGAGGCCAATGGTTCTCAAGGTGCTACTAACATTGCCCCACCCCTAGCTCTGGGTACACGTGACATTCCCTCCACAAGGAGCAGGACAAAGTGAGGGATCAGGAAGCTGCCTATGGGCTTCAGATGATGGCCAGGCTGGCACTACAGATGGCCTCACTCTGTCACTACCTTCCCCTGCCTCCATCTTTCCTCCCTCATGCCTCTCTACCGCCCACCCATTAACCTTGGAAACCAATGAACTGGGCTCTCATCATTCCTCTCATCTCTTCACCCACCTTGCCATGCGTCCATCCCTCTGTCACTTCCACCCCACACACATCCCACCACCAGCCACCCTGTAGCTTATGAGGATCCCAGAGGAAGCTCTTGGTGAAGGGCTTGTGACCACAAAACAGTTACTATCACCCACTCCGGCCTGATCCACCACAGAATAAGAACAGCCAAGCAGGCACACACTGCAGCAGAGTTGCTCTGCTGCCACCCTGATTTCTTCATGGCCAGGACTTGGCTCTCTTCAGCCTCCCAGCTCAGTAACCAGAACATTGTGCTTTCACAGGGCCATGGCTTCCAGTCTCCATGGACACAATGACATCAAGGTGATGCCAACTTCCCCATCTCTATATACTGAGGAGCTGAGGTTCTCTTCTGTGACTCCATCCGCTAAGAGGCTCACGCAGATTTCTATCCTTTGCTCATCATGGTGACTCTTTGGTTAACAAGTCACTGCTGGGCTTCCAGTTCACCACATATAGAAGCCATACTCCAACACTTTTCTTAGAAGGACTGATGACTTTTAAATACTCTCTAGTTTTAAATTTCTAGTTCCTTCTCTCTTTCATTTATATATTTCCCTTCCTCACATACTTCCCTTTTTTTACCTTCCTTCTTTCATTCCTGGCCTTGAACTCAAGACCTGGAGCTTTTTCTTAGCTTTTCTTTGCTCAAGGTAGCACTCTATCTCTTGAGCCAGAGCTCTACTTCAATCTTTGTTCTTGCTCTAAACTGGGAGTAAGAGTCTCATGCATTTTTCCCTTTGCTGGGTTGGTTTTAAACCACAATACTAAGATCAGGATCCTGAATATGCCTCGGATTACAGGTATTATCTAATCAAAACAAATTCCTGATTTCTTTTTTAGACATAATTAGTTCTTTCAGGTGAGCCACCAGCCACTCATGCAAGAGCATTGCAGGATCCCAGCATTCATCTTGTCTCCAGTCTTATTCCATCCATCTCACCATGGCCATCTAAAACACCCTGCTGCATGCCTGAAGTCGCAAGGAACGTTCTCAACGCCATGAGAAGCCCCCTTAACCTCTGCCTCAGATATGCCCAGCCCCCATACCACTTCCACATGAGCATTTGTTTAGGAGAAATTTCCTGAGTACATCATCATCTTTTCCTCACCATTCAAATTTCATCTTTGGAGTCATTTCTCCCAGACAAAGAGGAACATGATCCATGGTTTGATAGCAGCTCCCACTTCATAGTCCCAGCCACCAACACCCCCCCATTACCCTGCCAGACACCTGAATTCAAGAACAATGTTTTCACTACCCCTGACTCTTATCAAATGTTTTAACTTATACAGTGCATTAAAATAATTTTACTAAATGGAATAAACACATGGCATCAAGCTTCAGAATCTTTGCACCTGAAATTTTGGTGAATGACAGACACACCAGCATTTCTGTAGCCAACAGAAAGCTTAGCTTTGAGATTTCAGCATTCCTGGTATCCAAGTTTGGATGTGCTAACACTGCCCTTAATGGGGCACTTCAATCACACAATCCCACAACAATCAATGTCATTGGACATTCACTGGTAGGTGGTGCTAGGAAAAAGACTGATGTGCCAACTCCATGCTGGCTTGACCTATGCCATCTTCACACCTGGAGCAAGTGGGGCTCCTCTCTCCATGACACCTTTTGTGTACTACCCAAGGAGGACCTTTACCTTGAGACAAAATTATGAAGACTATCTCTACCAGCAAAGATTCCAGTGAGATGTGCCTACATGGATAAAGCTAAAATCTCACTAAAGTGAGGTTGTTGGCAGTGCTGGAGCCTGAACTCAGGGCCTGGGCACTAAGCATTTGTACTCAAGACTAGCCCTTTACCACTTGAGCACAAACTCCATTCCCAGCTGTTTTTATTTTTGGTAGTAAGAATCTATCAGACTTTCCTGTTCTAGGTGACTTGGAACTTCCATACTCAGATCTCAGCCTCCTGACCAGCCTGGATTAAAAGCGTGGATCAGCCATGCCCCACACCTGAGAACTTCTGCCAGCACATTTTTTCCCAAAAATTGGAAGAGGAAGATGATGGAGGGTTGGGCTCATCCTGCCCTGCATATGAAGGAGAGCATCAGCGCCTGAACTTCATTCCCTGTTGTAGGCTGCGGGAGGAAAAGGAAGCAAATGGGCACAGGCTGGCAGCAGAAGCCACAGAACAACTTGTGACCAAGACTCCCAGAGCAGACCTCAGAATCGATGACAGAGTTGGATCTACCCAGTAACAGAGGCAGTGGTGACACCTGAAACTGCGCGTTTGAGTCTTTGCTGCTAGTAAACAGGGCCACCTATGTCTCAATGAGAAAGGTGAGATTTTGGTGGAGAAGGTGAGATTAAACATTATGTATCATGCAAGAAGACAGACTATAAGGGGTCTTTTATTATTACAAGTGAAATTTTGGATTTCCTCTTCTGTTTCTTTAAAGAAAGACATTGGGATATTGATGAATCTTGCACTGAATTTGTAGATAGTCCTTATCAAGATTGCCATTTTTACAATATTACTTCTTCCAAACCAGGAGCATAGGTTTTTGCATTTCCTCAGTTCTGCGTTAATTTCCTTCTCCAGGGTTTATACTTCCATCAAAAAGGTGCTTTACATTCTAAGTTAATTCCTAGGTATTTTATTTTCTTTGATAGCAAAATGAGTTGCTATCCTGATTCTTGCCTCATTACTCTCATTTGTTGGCATATAGGAAGGCAGTTGACATTGAGGGTTCATTTTATACCCTGCTACCTTACCAAAGTTTTATATCAGCTCAAGCAACTTCGGAGTAGGGTCTATAGGGTTCTTTAAATACAGAATCATGTCATCTGTAAGGAGAGAAAATTTCAGTTCCTCTTTCCCTTTTCCTCCTCACTCCAGTTAGAATGGCCAAGATCCAGAAATCTAATAACTTATGCTGGAGGGGATGTGGCCAGGAGGGATCACTACTACACTGCTGGTGGGATTGCAAACTCGTTCAACCACTATGGAAAGCACTATGGCAGTATCCCAAAAAGACTAAACATAGAGCTCCCCTGTGATCCAGCAATTTCACTACTTGCCAATCGTCCAGATAGGACATACTAAATTCACTAGAACAATAACATTTATCACAGCACTATTTACTATAGCAAAGGTATGGAACCAACCCAGATGCCCGTCAGTTGATGAGTAGATCAGATATGGTATTTTTACACAATGGAATTCTGTGCTTCTGTCAGAAAGGATGACATAGACGAATTTGTAAGGAAATAGAAAGACTGTAAAGTTTAGAAATTAGTTTCTGTCTCCCTGTTTCTCTCTCTTTCTCTCTCTTTTCTCTTTCTCTCTCTTTTCTCTTTCTCTCTCTCTCTCTCTCTCTCTCTCTCTCTCTCTCTCTCTCTCTCTCTCTCTCTCTCTCTCTCTCTCTCTCTCTCTCTCTCTCTCTCTCTCCCCAATCCTTAGGCTTGAACTCAGGGCCTGAGCTACTTTTGCTCAAGGTTAGCACTCTACCATTTGAACCACAGTGCTGCTTCTGGCTTGCTCTTTTCACGTAGTATTGAGGAATCTAACCCAGGCCTTCATCCTTGATAGGTTAGCACTCTACCACTAAGCCACACAGTCAGCTTTTAGAGGTTTCTGACAAAGGTTTTCCTACATGCTATTATTTCTTCTGTGAGTGCTCTTAAAGCTTGCTGAAGGTTGACTTTGTTTAGAAGAGTTACCCTAATGCTCCCATATACAGAGATTCTATATATAGCTAAATGTTTTTCATTACTCAGAATTTCTCTATTGTGTACGTTTTGAAATGTACTGAAGACTGACTTCTGATTAAAAGTCATTGCACATTTGTTCTATTAATTAGTTTTCTTTTCTTCTATGGGAATCAGGTTTGTGATGAACACAGAAGTATGCCTTCCAGGTCAAACACTTTCCACATTTGTAATATTCATAAGGTTTTTCTCTCCTATGTGCATTTTATACTTAGTCATACGTTCATGATGGATTTTTCATATTCTTATATTCATACAATTTTTATCCTGTGTCTGTGTGGTATCATGCAAACTCAACTATGAGTTCTTCAAAAAAATTTCCCTTTCATTTTATTCATAGGATTCTATCCTGTGGGTGTTTAGTGATAAATCTTGACTTGTGCCTTCTGGGGAAAAGACTGAACATTTGCTACATTCATTAAGGGTTTTATCTCGTGTTGGTTCTGTGACACAAGCTGAGTTTTCTTCCACAGAATAAAAAGTCTTTCCTATTTATTACATTGCTAAGGATTCTCATATGTGTGAACTCTCTTACGCTTCCTGAAGGGTCAATACTGCACGAAAGACTTTCAACTTTGGTTATATTCCTAAGGTTTCTAATATGTGTGAATTCTGTTATGCCTCCTGTAATGTGACTTCCATCTGAAGGTCTTACCACATTTGATGCCCTCGTACAGTTTCTCTCCTGTGTGTATTCTCTAATGCCATTTGAGGGAAGACTTCCATTTGAAAGACATTCCACATCGGTTACATTCATAAGGTTTTTCTCCTGTTTGAATTGTCTTATGCATGTTGAGGTTTGGCTTCTGTGTGAAGGACTTTCCACATATGTTACACTCATAAGGTGTTTCTCCTGAGTATATTCTCTGATGAAAATGGAGTTTTACCTTCCATTTGAAAGACTTTCCGCATTCACTACATGCATAAGTTTTCTCTCCTGTGTGTGTTCTATTATGCCCATCAAGATATGACTTCCACTATAAGGTCTTTCCACATTTGTTGCACACATCAGGTTTCTCTCCTGTGTGTGTTCCTTGATGCAATTTGAGGGAAGATTTCTGTCTGAAAGACTTTACACATTGGTTACATTCATAAGGTTTCACTCCTGTGTGTATTCTCTGATGAACACGAAGTTTTCCCTTCCCTTGGAAAGACTTTCCACATTCATTACACTTATAAGATTTCTCTCCTGTGTGTGTTATTTGATGAACTCGAAGGTGTATCTTCTGGGTGAAATACTTTTCACATTTGTTACATTCATAAGGTTTCTCTTCTGTGTGTCTTCTCTGGTGCAAAGTGAGGTATGATTTCAGTCTAAAAGTCTTCTCACATTTATCCCATTAAAGATTTCTCTTCTGTGTGAGATCTCTGATGTGTGCTGAGAGCTGAATTCTGGGCAGAAATTTTATTACGTTCCTCATATTCATAAGGTTTGTCTTCTCTTGGAGATCGAGGTTGGAGCGTCAGATCTGACTCCTCAGAAATTAATTTTCACACTTGATGTACGCATCACATATCTCAGGATATTTGCTCTGAGGTATTGTAAGGCGTATTTCATTACTGAAAGATTTCTCACATTCACTACATATATGAGGAGTCTCTCCTGTGTTCATTTTCGGATGTGTAGTGATGGTCGGTGTTAAGTACAATATTTTTCATCACACAGTACATTTAGCAGTTTTCCTCCCTCCCTGAAGAATTTCTTGGGCAGGGAGAACAGAATTATGATACTGCAGATCTTTTGGACTGTCACAATCATGAATAAAATGCTCTGAATATCCGATGGATTTTTTTAAGAACAGGAGACATACGAGATCTATATGCAGTATGCATCTCATCAGGCTTAGGAGACAGAAGCATGTTCTGACACTTTATGAACTCCTCAGTCCTCACCCCTAAGTTGTTACCGTTATTACTAATCAGCTCTGGATTATGTGTAGAGCTCAGATTTAAAGTTGTTGCAAATCTCACGTTTTCCTCCACTTCGATACTACTTGCAACTGCTACTTCACAAAGACATTCATGTGGACTTTCCTGGCAGGTCTTGAACACATTTTCCATTATCTGGACATCTAAAATGAGTCATAGAAAAAAAGACACAAACATACATGAGATACAAATATTCCTTACTGTAAAGGTAATGACTTTACTTTCCCATCCTAATTGTTAGATATTTTAAAACATAAAAGTGGAAATTGATTTGTGAGAAATATATGCTTTTCTCCCTAACCTATTAAGAAAATGATATTTTACAATGACCAATAATGTTTTTCTGTGTTTTAGTTCTCTTTTTATATCACAGGAAATATTTATTGAAATTACCCATCTATGTATTGCTACAGTTTTAAGCTGAATACTACCTATAATATACCTGCAGCTGTTTTTTTCAAATACTGTTTTGTTTATACATTGAGGAATAGCTGCCTTTCTTTTATTTTTGAGAAATAATGTAAATGTTGTGCTGTTTTGCATCTTTTTAAAACTTTCTTTTCTTTTCTTTTCTTTTTTTTTTGTAGTTCATAGGCCTCGGCCCTGTCCCTGATCACTTCAGCAGAAGACTATGACCCCTATCCTTGAGCTACAGCCCCACTTCCTGTTTTCTAGAGTTAACTACAGATAAGAGTCTCAGGTCCTGAGTAGCAGATAGGATTACCTTACCCAGTTTCAATGCTGTTTGCTTATTAAGCATTAACTGAGGAACACGAATTTTTTCTAGATTCAGCGGCCACAAGTTAGGTTTATATGTCTGTTTGCCTTTGATCCAAGCAAGAACGATTCTTGAGAGTAAGGTCTTACACCTATATTCCTTCAGTTACAACTTCTCACTAAAGTCTCAATTTAGGTATTTGTGGGAATTTTGAAATTTGTTTCTTTCCATTTGAAGTCTTATAAAAATTCCTTTTCTAACACTCCTGTCCCTCAGAACCATGGAAGACCAGAAAATCCCCAGCTCATTGTCTAGTTAATTTTCTTATGTTGATTGAAACTTTGTTGTTTTTTTTCCTTCCATTCCTGGGTTTGAACGTAGGACCTAACCACTGTCCTTGGGTTTTCTCAAGACTAGAACCCTACCAATGAATTCATTACTTCTGGCTTTTTCTATGTATATTGTAATAAGGAATAAAACCTGTGTCTTTGTGCATGGTAGGCAAGCACTCTACCACTAGGCTCAATTTCTGGTGGAAACGTCTGGTTTTGAATACCAGTCTCTTCCTACCAGTATAAAGATATTATCATTATCAGAGAATAATGCCCTGACTTATTCCTTGTTTGCTCAATCATTTATAGTCTTAGTTTTAAAGAAATGAAATATCATTCTTTCTTTCTTTCTTTCTTTCTTTCTTTCTTTCTTTCTTTCTTTCTTTCTTTCTTTCTTTCTTCCTTTCCTTCCTTCCCTCTTTCTTCCCTCTTTCTTCTTTCTTTCTTTCTTTCTTTCTTTCTATTTTCTTTCTTTCTTTCTTTCTTTCTTTCTTTCTTTCTTTCTTTCTTTCTTTCTTTCTTGTTTTGCGGTCATGGGACTTGAATTCTAGACCTGGCTGTTCTTCCTGAGCTCTTCAGCTCAAGGCTACTGCCCTATGTCTTTAGACTAAACCCCACTTCTCATTTTCTATTGGTTCATTGGAGAGAAGAGTCTAAGGTGTTTTTGTGATAGGTCAGTCTTTGAACCTTGATCCTCAGATCTCAGCCTCCTAAGTAGCTAGGATTACAGGCATGAGCCACGGGCTCATGGCTTTCTCATTTTATTTTGTTTCACACTGATTTCTACAGAGAAATCTCACTTTAACTCTACTGCCACATAGAATTCATCATATCACCCATTTGATTCTTGGTGCCGGGGTTTGGGCTAGCATGCACAAAGACATGGTTCAGTTCCTTGGTACTACATACAAAGAAAAATCCAGAAGTGGTGCTATGACTCAAGAAGTAGAGAGCTAGCCTTGAGAAAACCCAAGGGCCATGCTCAGGCCCTGAGACCAAGCATAGGATTGGGAAAATAAAATGATTCTTGATTCATTCACAAAGAATTCCATAGGTTCCACACAGGATTTAGGGTAACTAAGAATATTATTGCTCAGTACATCACAACATGAACTTACCAATGGGGCTCAGGCTCCAACATCAATATGAAGATGAATTCACTCACCTGTGATATTCTTGTCAGAGGAATTTCCTATCCAGAGTTCTGCACAGTGGTCTAGCTTGTCAATTAATACAGGTTTGGGAACACAGGGCCCTGTAAATTAGAAACAGTAGAGAATTATTGCTTATGATGTGTCATCATTTCTTTAAGTTCGCAGACATCCTACTCACAAGTTACCTATTAAATCTTTTTTCTCATTTCTCACTGGCTCCATGGTTGACTTTTCCCCAGCTCTGGATTCATTTTGTATGGCATAAACTTAGCTGTCTTGCTCAAGGCTAGAAAAATACCAGTTTGAGTCCCAGCTCCACTTACATGCATAGGTCTTCATGCATGCTAGGCAAGCACTCAACCACAAAGTCAAACTCTTGACACTCCACTAACATTTTTGAGAGGTTACTTGGAGTTATAGAGTTTCATGGCAATTTTTATGCCATTGCTGGCTTCAAATTAGAATTCTTAGATTTCTTCCTCCTGAATATTTTAAGATTACAGGCATGAAACATTGCACCTAGTGCCAGGTTTCCATTATAAACTCACTGTTTAGTGATTTGTAGATCCTATTTCCAATAATGATATATATTCTATTCTGGATGGTTTATCCACTTACAATTACTGTGTAAGTTTGGAATGTCATCTCCATTAGAGGAAACATAATTTAGAACTGTTGTCAAAGTATCCTGAAGGTATCCTGAAGAATGAGTACAAAATTACCTTAGGTTTTCTTAAGAAAGTAATGATACTTCTCAGGGCCTGGAATCTTTCATTTAAATAGTATTGAAAGTTTGATAAACATTCACGTATCTGCAAAATAACAAGGCACTTGGCCTTGCAAGTGAATTTGACTTTTGCTCACCTAAGGACACCAGGTTGCTGTAGGTCTCCAGCATTACATCTCTGTACAGGGTCCTCTGAGCATTGTCCAGATGCTGCCACTCCTCCCAGCTGAAATTCACAGCTACATCATCAAATGACACCAGCTTCTGGAATGGCACATTTTCATCAAGTAATTAGCACTGAGTTATAAACACACCATGTCTGGAATTTTATTCTTTTTTTGTTGGAATTGTATTCCTTTACTTAAATGTTTAGACTTACATGAAATATTGACCTGAAAAGCTTAGGGATGGTGCCTAGGCCCAGAGTTCAAGTCCCAAGACCCACAAAAAAATAAAAAGGCAAGCCAGGTGTTGGTGGCTCACGCCTGTCATCCTAGCTACTCAGGAGACTGAGATCTGAGGACCATGGTTCAAAGCCAGCCTGGCACAAAATTCCATGACACTCCTTTCCAATTACCTACCATAAAATGTTTAATGGCTTGTGGCATATCATGGTAGAGCAATTGTGGTATCGACAAAAATAAGTCGGGGGAGTACATTTAGGTTATAAATGGAATTATTCCATTGAAAAGGAACTACATTATATGATGACATATGCTGATACTGAGAGAATATTGCCAAATCTTAGGGTATCAAGTAATAATACTGTGAAGTACACCCAGAATGTTAATGTTCTATGTCTGACATAATAATCACTTGGGGAAGAAACTTTTTTTCTTTTTTTTGCTGGGGGATTTGTAAGGCTTGAACTCTGGGCCTGGGCACTGTCCTGAGCTCTTCAACTCAAGGCTATCACCCTACCTATGAAGCCACAGTGCCATTTCCCATATTCTAGTGGTTAACTGTCGATGAGAGTCTCATAGACTTTCTAATGCCCAGGCTGGCTTTGAACCAAATCTTTAGATATCAGCCTGATATCTGAGTAGCTAGGATTACAGGTAGAAGTCACTGCACCTGGCAAGAAATTTATTTCTTGCTGTTTTATACTACAAACTTACTGTATGTTTTACTTTTTCAAAAAGACTGAGGATGACCTTTGTTCTGTATATAATGGGAAGAGGGTTAGGGAGCTGTGAGCAGAACAACTGAGGGGCAATACTCAGGGTAGGACAATAGCCTTAAACTAAAGAGCTCACGGCCCAAGGTCCAAGCCCCATGACTTTCCCCACTACCCCACAAAAAAAAGGGAAAAAAATTGGAGATTGGAGAGGATTATCTAAAAAGATAATATAGAAATAGTAGTTCAAAATGTAGAAAGAAGTTCAATATTAACAGTCATGAGAAAAATTAAAATTACAATGAAATCATTACTTTAAGTATATTAATATGAATATAGTTTTAAACAAAAAGATCCACATACACACACACAAACACACACACACACGCATACAAAAAAACAACTTTCAAAGTCTAACTATTACTGGGAAGGTAGTGAGAAGAAGTAGAACTTTGGAATAGTTCTGCAAGGAATATAAAACAATCAAAAATTGCGTGGAGAGTGCTAAAAAAGTACTAAATATAGAATTACATAGAAATATGGTCCAACACTTCTATTTCTAGATTTGTACCTAATGGAAGAGAAAGCAGAGACTAGAACAAATATGTGGAGAATCCATTCACAACTATTAATAATAATCAAAAGTTAGAAATATGCAAAACAATGCATTGAAAAGGAAGAACATTTTACTATATTTTACAGATGAATCTTGATTACAGTAAACTAAAAATACAGCAGTCATAAAGGAAGAGCTAGGGTATGTTTTCCCTTCCAGAGCTTCCAAGGATCAACAAACCCTTAGAGCCAAAAAGCACGATGGTTCCAGAGAATGGAGTAGAGAGGAACAGGAGCTGAATGTTTAATGATTATACATGGAAGATGAAAATTGCTCTAGATGGGTAGAATGAAGAGAGAACTGTACCCTAAACAATGGTTATGTAGCCACACAGGATGGGACAAACCTATACTCCCTGATCTTGGGAAACTCAAGAAGGATTTCTAGCCATCCTGGATGCATGGAAAGATCTATCATAAAAACTAATGTGGAGGGGCTTGGAGTTTGGCATAGTTGTAGAGTGCTTGTATGAAGACGAAGGTTCAATTCCGCAGTACCACATACACAGAAAAAACAAGAAGTAGTGCTGTGGCTCAAGTAGAAGATCACTAGGCTTGAGGAAAGCTGAAGGACAGTGCTCAAACCGAGTTTTAAAAAAACCCAGAAATCTGAGCATGATGGGGTGGTGGCTCACTTCTATAATCCTAGCTACTCAGGAGGCTGAGATCTGAGGATCAAGGTTTAAAGTCATCCTGGCACAAAAAGACCTGAGACACTTATCTCCAATTTACCTTTAGAAAATGGGAAGTGGGGCTTGGCTCCAGGGTAAGGTGGTAGCCTGGAGCTGAAGAGCTCAGGGATAGTGCCCAGGCTGAGTTCAAGATCTATGACCCACCAAAAAAAACCCCAAAAACAAAAAATAAGATGGAAAAAATTGGATTCTGTGAATTTTATCAGGCATATAAATGTCTTTTTTTACGGTTGAAATAACAAATTGTTTGGAAAAAAGTTTTTACCTAGAAATGTACACTACAAATGGAATTAACAACAAACACAAAAAATGCAAAAGATACAAATTATCACAATATGGGTATCCTGCTTCTGTATCTTTCACTGACTCCTGTTCAAATGAGTCACATATTCTGAATCATTTCTCCCAGTCGATATATGCCACAAGTGTTAGCTTGTACTGTACTTCTTGGGAAATCAACAGCAAATACTAAGCAAATGTGTGTTAGATTTTGTCAACAGTGATATTTCAAATATAAATCCCTACTCATTGCATTATTTAATATCAATGCCGGAATCTAACTTACACTGGCAGAATCTTCAATCTTTTGAGAATCTTCAAAAGGGTGTGTAAATATTTAGGATCATTATGTCTTCCTGGAGGAAAGATCCCTTTAGTAGTATGTAGTAACCTTCTTTGTCTTTTCTTACTAATTTTAGTTTGAAGTCTATTTTATCTGATATGAGGATGGCAACTCCAGCCTGTTTATGGGGGCAGTTAGCTTGATAGAGTTTATTCCAACCTCTCACTTTCAAAAGATGATTGTTTTTGGGTAAGATGTGTCTCTTGAAGACAGCAGAACGATGGCTCTTGCTTTTTGATCCAACTAGACAGCCTATGCCATTTAATTGGAGAGTTAAGTCCATTGATATTGAGAGTTAGGATTGAGAGATATTTATTAGTTCCTACCATTTTTTAAAGCTTTTAGTAGGGCCTGTGTCTTGACAGTTCTTGGGGTCCTTAGATGGTATGCTGTTTAGGTGCCATTTCTTTCCCTATAATGCATTTATTTTGGTTTTCTATGTATAGAGCATCTTTGAGAATTCTCTGTAGTGTTGGTTTTGTTTCGACATATTGTTGCAGCTTTTCCCTGGAATGGAATGTTTTTATTGTTCCCTCAGTTATGAATGAGAGCTTAGCTGGCTACAGTATTCTTGGTTGGTAGTTATTTGATTTAAGGGCATGACATATATGCTTCCAGTCACTTCGTGCTTGCATGGTCTCTGCTGAGAAATCTGGGGTTATTCTGATTGATTTGCCTTTGTAGGTAACTGATCCCTTTTCCCTGGCTGCCTTTAGGATCTTTCCTTTCGTTTTTATTGAACCAGTTCGGATCAAAATGTGGCGGTGGGATGTTCTTTTCTGGTCAGGTCTGTTTGGGGTTCTAAAAGCTTCTCATACCTGAATGGGCCTGCCCTTCTGTATATTTGGGAAATTCTCTGAGATGATTCCCTGAAGTATATTTCCAATACCATTGACCTCTTTCTGCACGCCCTCCTCAATACCAACCAGACTTAAATTAGGCTTCCTAATTGTATCTTGGACCTCCTGAAGCGCTCTTTCATATTTCCTAGATTTGGATTGACTCATTTTCTGTTCTTTATAATACCTAAATTATCTTCTGCCCCGGAAATTCTCTCCACTGCATTGTCTAACCTGCTATCAAAGCTATCTACTTTATTTTTCCTCTCCCTTGCTTCTAATCGCTCACTTTTGATGCCTTGCATCTCTTGTTTTAGATCATGTATGGTTTTCTTTATCTCCTTGATTTCCATTTGAGTGGTTAGCTCAGTAGCTTTATTTTCTTTGGACATTTGCTGGAGTTTGGTGACGTTTTTATTTGTGGATTCTATGAATTCATCCATCTTTCTTTGAAAAACCTTTAATATGGCCTCCTTTATGGCTTCTTATTTTTCACTTATCACCTTGTATTTGCTTTCCTCTTGTTCAGCTATGGCTTCCTCAATTATCTCTTTCTTTATATTTTCACATTTTTCATTAATGATGTTTATCAATTGCATTTGTGTAGCACTTGGAAGACTCTCCTCTAGGTTTGCCAGTGGTTTAATATCTGGGTCCGCAGTTCTATTCCATTGCACTTCAGGCCTGTTCTTGTGCCCGTACAAGAATTATAGCTCTGTAATAGTGTCTAAAGTTTGGAATTGAAATTCCTCCAGCGCTGCTCTTTCTGCTAAGGAGTGTTTTTGCTAAACGGGGTCTTTTATTATTCCATATGAAATTTTGAATTGCCTCTTCTATTTCTTTAAAGAATGACATTGGGATGGTGATGGGTATTGCATTGAATTTGTAGATAGCCCTTGGCAAGATTGTCATTTTCACAATGTTGATTCTTCCAATCCAGGAGCATGGGAGGTTTTTCCATTTCCTTAGTTCTGCTTTAATTTCCCTTTTTAGGGTTTTAAAGTTTTCATCTAAACGGTCCATTACATTCTTTGTTAAGCTAATTCCTAGGTACTTTATTTTCTTTGAGGCTATTGTGAAAGGAGTTTCTTTCCTGATTATTGCCTCGTTCCTCTCACTGTTGGCATAAAGGAAGGCAGTTGATTTGTGAGGGTTGATTTTATGGCCTGCTACCCTTCCAAAGCTTTGAATCAGCTCAAGGAGCTTGGGAGTACAGTCTATAGGATACTTTAAATACAGAATCATGTCATCTGCAAAGAGGGATACTTTTATTTCCTCTTTCCCTACTTGGATCCCCTTTATGCTTGCTTCTTGCCTTATTGCACTGCCTAGGAATTCTAGTACTAAGTTAAAAAGGAGTGGAGAGAGTGGGCATCCTTGTCTCGTTCCTGATTTTAGAGGGAATGGCTTTAGATTTTCACCATTAAGTATAATACTGGCAGTGGGTTTCTCATACACTGCCATTATTACATTGAGAAATGTTCCATGGTTTCCTAGTTTCTCCACATCTTTTAACATAAAGGAGTTTTCGATCTTGTCAAATGCCTTTCCGCATCTATTGAGACAATCATGTGATTTTTGTCCCTGCTCCTGTTGATGTGTTGAATTATATTAATTGATTTGTGTATGTTGAACCAGCTTTGCCTCCCTGTGATGAATCCAGTTTGATCATATTGTATAATTTTTTTGATCAGTTGTTGTAGACGGTTGGCCAGTATTTTGTTGAGAAGTTTTGCATCGATGTTCATCAAAGAAATGGGTCTATAGTTCTCTTTCTTTGATGAATCTCTGTCTGGTTTGGGGATGAGGGATATACTGGCTTCACAGAATGAGTCTGGTAAAGAACCTTCATTTTCAATTTCGTTGAAGAGCTTGAGGAGTATTGATATGAGCTCTGCTTTGAAGACCTTATAGAATTCAGCTGTGAATCCATCTAGCCCTGGGCTCTTTTTAAGTGGAAGTTGTCTAATTTCCATTTCTATTTCAGAGCTTGAAATAGGCCTGTTGAGTTGGGTTAGCTCTTCTTGGTTCAGTGTGGGTATGTTAACATTGTCTAGGAATTCATCCATTTCTTCTAGATTCTCAAATTTGTTGGCGTAAAGGATTGAGAAGTATTCCCTCATGATATTCTGGATCTTGGTAATTTCTGTCGTGATATTACCATTTTCATCTGCGATTTTGTTTATTTCTATAAACTCTCTTCTTTTTTTGGCAAGATTTGATAAGGGCTTGTCAATTTTGTTAATTCTTTCAAATAACCAACTCCTTGTTTTGTTGATTCTTTCTGTAGTTTTTTTTATTCCAAATCATTTAATTCTGCTTTGATTTTAATAATTTGCTTTCTCCTAATGGGTTTAGGGTTGGTTTGTTGCTCTTTTTCCAGAAGGTTCAGATGAGACATTAACTAGTTGGTTTGCCATTTTTCCAACTTGCTGTTGTAGGCACTCAGCGCTATAAATTTTCCTCTGAGTACTGCCTTTGTTGTGTCCCTCAGGAGTTGATATTTGTGTGCTCCTTATTGTTAAATTTCATAAACAGTTGGATATCTGTTCTGATCTCTTCGATTACCCATTGATTTTGATTCAACAATGTGTTGTTCAGTCTCCATGAGTTACAGGGTTTTTGTTGGTGGAGATGTGTGTTCAGTTCCAATTTGATGCCTTTATGGTCTGAGAGTGTGCATGGAATAATTTCAGTGTTTCTGAATCTGTCCAAGTTTGTTTTATGGCCTAAGATGTGGTCTATTTTGGAAAATGTTCCATGTGCTGCTGAGAAAAACGTATATTGTGTTGTTACTGGGTGAAATATTTTGCAGATGTCTGTTAGATCTAGTTGGTCTATATAGTTGTTCAGTTCTAAGGTTTTTCTGTTGAGTTTTTGCCTTGTTGATCTGTCCATAGGTGAGAGTGGTGTGTTAAACTCACCAACAATCACTGTATTTCGATCTATGTATGGTTTCAGTGTAAGTAAAGTTTGCTTGATGAAGTTTGGAGCTCCGGGATTGGGTGTGTAAATATTTAGGATCGTTATGTCTTCCTGGAGGAAAGATCCCTTTAGTAGTATGTAGTAACCTTCTTTGTCTTTTCTTACTAATTTTAGTTTGAAGTCTATTGTATCTGATATGAGGATGGCAACTCCAGCCTGTTTATGGGGGCAGTTAGCTTGATAGAGTTTATTCCAACCTCTCACTTTCAAAAGATGATTGTTTTGGGGTAAGATGTGTCTCTTGAAGACAGCAGAACGATGGCTCTTGCTTTTTGATCCAACTAGACAGCCTATGCCGTTTAATTGGAGAGTTAAGTCCATTGATATTGAGAGTTAGGATTGAGAGATATTTATTAGTTCCTACCATTTTTAAAAGCTTTTAGTAGGGCTTGTGTCTTGACAGTTCTTGTGGTCCTTAGATGGTATGCTGTTTATGTGCCATTTCTTTCCCTATGTTGCATTTATTTTCGTTTTTTATGTATAGAGCATCTTTGAGAATTTTCTGTAGTGTTGGTTTTGTTTCGACATATTGTTGCAGCTTTTCCCTGGAATGGAATGTTTTTATTGTTCCCTCAGTTATGAATGAGACCTTAGCTGGCTACAGTATTCTTGGTTGGTAGTTATTTGATTTACGGGCATGACATATATGCTTCTAGTCACTTCGTGCTTGCATGATCTCTGCTGAGAAATCTGGGGTTATTCTGATTGGTTTGCCATTATAGGTTACTGATCCCTTTTCCCTGGCTGCCTTTAGGATCTTTTCTTTCGTTTCTATTGATCCAGTTCGGATCACAATGTGGAGGTGGGATGTTCTTTTCTGGTCAGGTGTGTTTGGGGTTCTAAAAGCTTCTCGTATCTGGGTGGGCCTGCCCTTCTGGATATTTGGGAAATTCTCTGAGATGATTCCCTGAAGTATATTTCCAATACCATTGACCTCTTTCTCCATGCCCTCCTCAATACCTACTAGCCTTAAATTAGGCTTCCTAATTATATCTTGGACCTCCTGAAGCGCTCTCTCATATTTCCTAGATTTGGATTGATTCATTTTCTGTTCTTTCTCTATAATAATTAAATTATCTTCAGCCCCGGAAATTCTCTCCTCTGCATTGTCTAACCTGCTATCACAGCTATCTACTTTATTTTTCATCTCCCTTGCTTCTAATCGCTCACTTTTGATGCCTTGCATTTCTTGTTTTAGATCATGTACGGTTTTCTTTATCTCCTTGATTTCCATTTGAGTGGTTAGCTCAGTAGCTTTATTTTCTTTGGACATTTGCTGGAGTTTGGTCACGTTTTTATTTGTGGATTCTATGAATTCATCCATCTTTCTTTGAAAAACCTTTATTATGGCCTCCTTTATGGCTTCTTCTTTTTCACTTATCACCTTGTTTTTGCTTTCCTCTTGTTCAGCTATGGCTTCCTCAATTACCTCTTTCTTTATATTTTCACATTTTTCATTAATGATGTTTATCAATTGCATTTGTGTAGCACTTGGAAGACTCTCCTCTAGGTTTGTCAGTGACTGTTCCATTGTCTGTTTATATTGGGTGGGGGATGTTGTTTCTTGATTTGACATTTTTCTTGAGTTTCTTGTTCTGCCCATTTGAAAATAGGAGCAAGATTACTACTAAATACGATTATAGTTTTTCAGATATAACCAACCTAGACACTAGATGTTCACAAGTTTTGATTGGTATGATCACTCTTTCTTTTTGTGCACTTACACACCAGTCTAATACAACCACTGATAAGCGATTTATACCCAAAAAAATAAGCCTCTCAATCCAATCTCTATTGTCTTTAAGTCCCTCTGAGCCTAGAGAATAATTAACCACCTACATATGCAATATTGCTGAACAGCCATCAAGTGTAGATCCGTGCAGTGTAAGGGTTGAAAGACGAGCAGAGGTCCAGAGATACAAAAAAAGAATAAGAGAGGTCAGGGGAGGTACAAGAGGATTAACGTAGGAGTGTAAGAATATTGTAGTAATGAAGAAAAGGTATAGCATAAGGATAACTGACCTAAGTTGGTAAGTACGTAGCATATTTGAGTACAAAGTTTGGAAAGTATTAGAATAAAACTTATGTGTTGCTGCACGACTAGCTCTTAGCCCAACCAGTGGCCTCACAGTGGACCATGGGATGGATCTGTTTTTCTTGTCTACGTTGAGGGAAAGGGGTATTTCACAAGATGCAGAAGCGAAGATTTCAGAAGCAAATGCTGTGAGTAAATTAGCTCGTAAAAAGCATTTTTATTTTCTTTTATCTTTCTGCCAGTCTTGGGGCTTGAATTCAGGGCCTGAGCACTGTCCTCGGGTTTTCTCAAGTCTAGCCCTCTGCCACTTGAGCCACAGTGCCACATCTAGATTTTCTATCTATGTGATACTGAGCAATCAAACCCAGATCTTCATGGATGCTAGGCAAGCACTCTACCACTATGCCAAACTCTCAACACTGACATAGTAATTATAAAGTCATCATCATCATATCAAAATATCCTTTCTCCTACAAAGAATGAATACTTATCTATGTGTGTAATGCTTTTTTTTAATTTCACTAATTCTTCTGTGTTTTTCCCTCTTGCATTTTTTATACATGACAGCAAAGCTAATCATCAGGAAAAAATTTATTAGGATACAGAAACCTAATAATATCCTAGTAGATTGACGTCGAAAATATGTGCAAGATGCCCTGTGTGTTTGACCTAGAGGTAGAGTCCTTGGCTACCACGCAAAAAGACTTAGGTTTGATTCCTCATTACCACATACATAGAAAAAGCTGCAAGTGGTGCTGTGGTTCGGTGGGACATCTAAAGCCTAAAGAAAGCCCAAGAACAATGTTCACACTCTGAGGTCAATCCCAAGACTAGCAAAAACAAAAAAAATTCGACAAGGGGCAAAATGCAGGCAGAGAAGCCACTGTGAAGTACATGTTTTGTAAAGGATGAGGGCAATATTGACCCTTAAGTTTGGATCTTAACTAAGAAAGGCTCCTTGAGCCTGAGACCAGACTGGTAGTTGGGCCTAGTGGAAGACATTGGGGTTGGACAAATAAGGTGTGCTGTTTACTACATCCACATGTATATTGTGAGATTGGAGGAGAGATTCAGCCTCCAGTATGTCTTTGGTGAGGTCTTCTGTGAGCAAGGATCTTTGGTCATTGGGCCCTGAAAGGTGACCCTGCCTCCCTCACAATGGAACAGAATATGGAACCCTGGTGACCAAGCCACTGTAACTAACAACCAACTCAAGCCAGCTCACTTGGCCTGTGGCTCAGGAGGAAGAAAGATGTTGCTGTGCTGTTGCCAAAGGTCAGGAAACTCGAGTCTCAGGCATGGAAATTGTGGCTGTCTTACCCGAAGATGTACATGCTAGATCATTGCCAAGCCACAAATCCAGTATAACAAGCCTTTCTCTAAGAAGGAGGCCAGGAAAACCCAGGGCAACCAGATGAGGTATATTTCTAAGAAGAAATATACTTGACCCCATCATCCTCCCAACACACTACAACTTTCTTTTTTTTAATTTTTTTATTGTAATTAGTAAAAGGGTTACATGATATTTGCCAGATAGAAGGTGCATTAATTCACATACATTGATACCCTTTCACATGTCTTGGTACCCATTTCCCTCCAACCCCACACTCCCCACCCGTCTTGGTTTTTCCCCCTTCCCTATCAAATTTCAAATATCCAAATACAAATAAATTCAATATATCAGATAACAAAGTGAGATACTATACCAATATGGGATAACCAAGGGACAGCAAAGGAGATGAGAGACAACATAGTACATTAAGGACAACAATCATTCATTATGTGGCTTTTGTTTCAATACCATGGAGGTCCTTTCAATTAGCTTCACAATATTTGGCCTTATATATGGACTTTTCTCTATTGCAAATCTCTGCTAGTAGAGCCCAAGGTTTCTACTGATTATGACGAATGAGGGAAACCACTGAGCCTAAGTTCCTTTGAGTCTGGCTTACTTCACTTAATATGATTTGTTCTAAGTCTTTCCATTTCCTAACAAATGGGGCGATGTCATTCTTTCTGACAGCAGCATAGAATTCCATTGTGTACAAATACCACAACTTGTTGATCCGCTCATCAACTGAGGGACATCTGGGTTGGTTCCATATCTTTGCTATGGAGAATAGTGCTGCAATGAACATTGTTGTGCTAGTGGGTTTAGTATGCCCGTGTTTCTGGATTGTTGGCTAAATGCCAAGTAGTGGAATTGCTGGGTCATAGGGGAGTTGTATGTTTAGCCTTTGAAGCACTGCCGCACTGCTTTCCATAGTGGTTGAACGAGTTTGCACTCCCACCAACAGTGTAGTAGTGATCCCTTCTGGCCACATCCCCTGCAGCATCTGTTGTTATTCGTTTTCCTGATCCTGGCCATTCTAACTGGAGTTAGGTGGAATCTTAGACTTGTTTTGATTTGCATTTCTTTTATGACCAGAGATGTGGAGCATTTCTTCATGTGTCTATAGGCCATTTTTGTTTCTTCTTCAGAGAAGACTCTCTTTAAGTCTTTGGCCCATTTTTAATGGGATGGGTGTTACTTTGGAGGTTAGTTTTGGAGTGATTCAATTTTTTGAGTTGTTGATATATTTTAGATATGAGGCCTTGGTCCGTTGTTTGGTTGGTGAAGATTTTCTCCCACTCTGTAGGCTTCCTGATTAGTTTACTAGCTATATCTGTTGCCATACAAAAGCTCTGCAGTTTAATGCAGTCCCACTTATCCAGCCTTTCTCTGATTTGTTGTGATTCTTGGTCCTTATTAAGAAAGTTTCGACCTGTGCCAAGGAGGCCTAGTGTATCTCCTATTCCTTCCTGTAAACTTTTCAATGTGTCAGCTTTTACCTCCAGGTCTTTGATCCATTTGGAGTTAATTCTAGTGCAAGGTGACAAAGAAGGATCCAGCTTTAGTTTTCTGCAGGTGCTTAACCAGTTCTGCCAGCACAACTTGTTGAAGAGGCTATCTTTCTTCCATTCTATGTTTTTGGCTCCCTTGTCAAAGATTAGGTGGCCATAGGTCTGTGGTTTAATATCTGGGTCCGCAGTTCTATTCCATTCTACTTCAGGCCTGTTCTTCTGTCCGTACAACAATTATATCTTTTAATAGAGTCTAAAGTTTTGAATTGAAATTCCTCCAGCGCTGTTCTTTCTGCTAAGGAGTGTTTTTGCTATACGGGGTCTTTTATTATTCCATATGAAATTTTGAATTGGCTCTTCTATTTCTTTAAAGAATGACATTGGGGTGGTGATGGGTATTGCATTGAATTTGTAGATAGCCCTTGGCATGATTGTCATTTTCACAATGTTGATTCTTCCAATCCAGGAGCATGGGAGGTTTTTCCATTTCCTTACTTCTGCTTTAATTTCCGTTTTTAGGGTTTTAAAGTTTTCATCTGAATGGTCCTTTACATTCTTAGTTAAGCTAATTCCTAGGTACTTTATTTTCTTTGAGGCTATTGTGAAAGGAGTTTCTTTCCTGATTATTGCCTCGTTCCTCTCAGTGTTGGCGTAAAGTAAGGCAGTTGATTTGTGAGGGTTGATTGTATGGCCTGCTACCCTTCCAAAGCTTTGAATCAGCTCAAGGAGCTTGGGAGTACAGTCTATAGGATACTTTAAATACAGAATCATGTCATCTGCAAAGAGGGAGAGTTTTATTTCCTCTTTCCCTACTTGGATCCCCTTTATGCTTGCCTCTTGCCTTATTGCACTGCCTAGGAATTCTAGTACTAAGTTAAAAAGGAGTGGAGAGAGTGGGCATCCTTGTCTCGTTCCTGATTTTAGAGGGAATGGCTTTAGATTTTCACCATTAAGTATAATACTGGCAGTGGGTTTCTCATACACAGCCTTTATTACATTGAGAAATGTTCCATGGTTTCCTAGTTTCTCCACATCTTTTAACATAAAGGAGTTTTGGATCTTGTCAAATGCCTTTCCGCATCTATTGAGACAATCATGTGATTTTTGTCCCTGCTCCTGTTGATGTGTTGAATTATATTAATTGATTTGTGTATGTTGAACCAGCTTTGCCTCCCTGTGATGAGTCCAGTTTGATCATAGTGTATAATTTTTTTGATCAGTTGTTGTAGACGGTTTTCCAGTATTTTGTTGAGAAGTTTTGCATCGATGTTCATCAAAGAAATGGGTCTATAGTTCTCTTTCTTTGATGAATCTCTGTCTGGTTTGGGGATGAGGGATATACTGGCTTCACAGAATGAGTTTGGTAAAGAACCTTCATTTTCAATTTCGTTGAAGAGCTTGAGGAGTATTGATGCGAGCTCTGCTTTGAAGACTTTATAGAATTCAGCTGTGAATCCATCTAGCCCTGGGCTCTTTTTAAGTGGAAGTTGTCTAATTTCCATTTCTATTTCAGAGCTTGAAATAGGCCTGTTGAGTTGGGTTAGCTCTTCTTGGTTCAGTGTGGGTATGTTAATATTGTCTAGGAATTCATCCATTTCTTCTAGATTCTCAAATTTGTTGGCGTAAAGGATTGAGAAGTATTCCCTCATGATATTCTGGATCTTGGTAATTTCTGTCGTGATATTTCCATTTTCATCTGCGATTTTGTTTATTTCTATATACTCTCTTCTTTTTTTGGTAAGATTTGCTAAGGGCTTGCAATTTTGTTAATTCTTTCAAAGAACCAACTCCTTGTTTTGTTGATTCTTTCTATAGTTTTTTTTATTCCAAATCATTTAATTCTGCTTTGATTTTAATAATTTGCTTTCTCCTAATGGGTTTAGGGTTGGTTTGTTGCTCTTTTTCCAGGAGGTTCAGGTGAGACATTAACTAGTTGGTTTGCCATTTTTCCAACTTGCTGTTGTAGGCACTCAGCGCTATAAATTTTCCTCTGAGTACTGCCTTTGTTGTGTCCCTCAGGAGTTGATATTTGTGTGCTCCTTATTGTTAAATTTCATAAACAGTTGGATATCTGTTCTGATCTCTTCGATTACCCATTGTTTTTGATTCAACAATGTGTTGTTCAGTCTCCATGAATTACAGGGTTTTCATTGGTGGAGATGTGTGTTCAGTTCCAATTTGATGCCTTTATGGTCTGAGAGTGTGCATGGAATAATTTCAGTGTTTCTGAATCTGTCCAGGTTTGCTTTATGGCCTAAGATGTGGTCTATTTTGGAAAATGTTCCATGTGCTGCTGAGAAAAACGTATATTGTGTTGTTACTGGGTGGAATATTCTGCAGATGTCTGTTAGATCTAGTTGGTCTATATAGTTGTTCAGTTCTAAGGTTTTTCTGTTGAGTTTTTGCCTTGTTGATCTGTCCATAGGTGAGAGTGGTGTGTTAAACTCACCAACATTCACTGTGTTTCGATCTATGTATGGTTTCAGTGTAAGTAAAGTTTGCTTGATGAAGTTTGGAGCTCCGGGATTGGGTGTGTAAATATTTAGGATCGTTATGTCTTCTTGGAGGAAAGATCCCTTTAGTAGTATGTAGTAACCTTCTTTGTCTTTTCTTACTAATTTTAGTTTGAAGTCTATTGTATCTGATATGAGGATGGCAACTCCAGCCTGTTTATGGGGGCAGTTAGCTTGATAGAGTTTATTCCAACCTCTCACTTTCAAAAGATGATTGTTTTTGGGTAAGATGTGTCTCTTGAAGACAGCAGAACGATGGCTCTTGCTTTTTGATCCAACTAGACAGCCTATGCCGTTTAATTGGAGAGTTAAGTCCATTGATATTGAGAGTTAGGATTGAGAGATATTTATTAGTTCCTACCATTTTTAAAAGCTTTTAGTAGGGCTTGTGTCTTGACAGTTCTTGTGGTCCTTAGATGGTATGCTGTTTATGTGCCATTTCTTTCCCTATGTTGCATTTATTTTCGTTTTTTATGTATAGAGCATCTTTGAGAATTTTCTGTAGTGTTGGTTTTGTTTCGACATATTGTTGCAGCTTTTCCCTGGAATGGAATGTTTTTATTGTTCCCTCAGTTATGAATGAGACCTTAGCTGGCTACAGTATTCTTGATTGGTAGTTATTTGATTTACGGGCATGACATATATGCTTCTAGTCACTTCGTGCTTGCATGATCTCTGCTGAGAAATCTGGGGTTATTCTGATTGGTTTGCCTTTATAGGTTACTGATCCCTTTTCCCTGGCTACCTTTAGGATCTTTTCTTTCGTTTCTATTGATCCAGTTCGGATCACAATGTGGAGGTGGGATGTTGTTTTCTGGTCAGGTCTGTTTGGGGTTCTAAAAGCTTCTCGTATCTGGGTGGCCCTGCCCTTCTGGATATTTGGGAAATTCTCTGAGATGATTCCCTGAAGTATATTTCCAATACCATTGACCTCTTTCTCCACGCCCTCCTCAATACCAACTAGCCTTAAATTAGGCTGACTAATTGTATCTTGGACGTCCTGAAGCGCTCTCTCATATTTCCTAGATTTGGATTGACTCATTTTCTGTTCTTTCTCTATAATACCTAAATTATATTCAGCCCTGGAATTTCTCTCCTCTGCATTGGCTAACCTGCTATCAAAGCTATCTACTTTATTTTTCATCTCCCTTGCTTCTAATCGCTCCCTTTTGATGCCTTGCATCTCTTGTTTTAGATCATGTATGGATTTCTTTATCTCCTTGATTTCCTTTTGAGTGGTTAGCTGAGTAGCTTTATTTTCTTTGGACATTTGCTGGAGTTTGGTCACGTTTTTATTTGTGGATTCTATGAATTCATCCATCTTTCTTTGAAAAACCTTTAATATGGCCTCCTTTATGGCTTCTTCTTTTTCACTTATTACCTTGTTTTTGCTTTCCTCTTGTTCAGCTATGGCTTCCTCCATTATCTCTTTCTTTATATTTTCACATTTTTCATTAATGATGTTTATCAATTGCATTTGTGTAGCACTTGGAAGACTCTCCTGTAGGTTTGCCAGTGAGTGTTTCGTTGTGTGTTTATATTGGGTGGGGGATGTTGTTTCTTGATTTGACATTTTTCTTGAGTTTCTTGTTCTGCCCATTTGAAAATAGGAGCAAGATTACTACTAAATACGATTATAGCTTTTCAGATATAACCAACCTAGACCTCTGTAGCTGGCAGACACTAGATGTTCACAAGTTTTGATTGGTATTATCACTCTTTCTTTTTGTGCACTTACACACCAGTCTAATACAACCACTGATAAGCGATTTATACCCAAAACAATAAGCCTCTCAATCCAATCTCTATTGTCTTTAAGTCCCTCTGAGCCTAGAGAATAATTAACCACCTACATATACAATATTGCTCAACAGCCATCAAGTGTAGATCCGTGCAGTATAAGGGTTGAAAGACGAGCAGAGGTCCAGAGATACAAAAAAAGAATGAGAGAGGTCAGGGGAGGTACAAGAGGATTAACGTAGGAGTGTAAGAATATTGTACTAATGAAGAAAAGTTATAGCATAAGGATAACTGACCAAAGTTGGTAAGTAGGTACCATATTTGAGTACAAAGTTTGGAATGTATTAGAATAAAACTTATGTGTTGCTGCACGACTAGCTCTTAGCCCATCCACAGGCCTCACAGTGGACCATGGGATGGATCTGTTTTTCTTGTCTACGTTGAGGGAAAGGGGTATTTCACAAGATGCAGAAGCGAAGATTTCAGAAGCAAATGCTGTGAGTGAATTAGCTCGTAAAAAGCATTTTTATTTTCTTTTATCTTTCTGCCAGTCTTGGGGCTTGAATTCAGGGCCTGAGCACTGTCCTCGGGTTTTCTCAAGTCTAGCCCTCTACCACTTGAGCCACAGTGCCACATCTAGATTTTCTATCTATGTGATACTGAGCAATCAAACCCAGATCTTCATGGATGCTAGGCAAGCACTCTACCACTATGCCAAACGCTCAACCATGGCATAGTAATTATAAAGTCATCATCATCATATCAAAATATCCTTTCTCCCACAAAGAATGAACACTTATCTATGTGTGTAATGCTTTTTTTTTAAATTTCACTAATTCTTCTGTGTTTTTCCCTCTTGCATTTTTTACACATGACAGCAAAGCTAATCATTAGGAAAAAGTTGATTAGGATACAGAAACCTAATAATATCCTAGTAGATTGACGTCAAAAATATGTGCAAGATTCCCTGTGTGTTTGAACTAGTGGTAGAGTCCTTGGCTACCACGCAAAAAGACTCAGGTTTGATTCCTCATTACCAATTACATAGAAAGCGCTGCAAGTGGTGCTGTGGCTCGGTGGGACAGGTAAAGCCTAAAGAAAGCCCAAGAACAATGTTCACACTCTGAAGTCAAGGCCCAAGACTAGCAAAAACAAAAAAAAATTCGACAAGGGGCAAAATGCAGGCAGAGAAGGCACTGTGAAGCAAATGTTTTGTAAAGGATGAGGGCAATATTGACCCTTAAGTTTGGATCTTACCTAAGAAAGGCTCCTTGAGCCTGAGACCAGACTGGTAGTTGGGCCTAGTGGAAGACATTGGGATTGGACCAATAAGGTGTGCTGTTTACTACATCCACATGTATATTGTGAGATTGGAGGAGAGATTCAGCCTCCAGTATGTCTTTGGTGAGGTCTTCTGTGAGCAAGGATCTTTGGTCATTGGGCCCTGAAAGGTGACCCTGCATCCCTCACAATGGAACAGAATATGGAACCCTGGTAACCAAGCCACTGTAACTAACAACCAACTCAAGCCAGCTCACTTGGCCTGTGGCTCAGGAGGAAGAAAGATGTTGCTGTGCTGTTGCCAAAGGTCAGGAAACTCGAGTCTCAGGCATGGAAGTTGTGGCTGTCTTACTCGAAGATGTACATGCTAGATCATTGCCAAGCCACAAATCCAGTATAACAGGCCTTTCTCTAAGAAGGAGGCCAGGAAAACCCAGGGCAACCAGATGAGGTATATTTCTAAGAAGAAATATACTTGACCCCATCATCCTCCCAACACACTACAACTTTCTTTTTTTTAATTTTTTTATTGTAATTAGTAAAAGGGTTACATGATATTTGCCAGATAGAAGGTGCATTAATTCACATACATTGATACCCTTTCACATGTCTTGGTACCCATTTCCCTCCAACCCCAAACTCCCCACCCGTCTTGGTTTTTCCCCCTTCCCTATCAAATTTCAAATATCCAAATACAAATAAATTCAATATATCAGATAACAAAGTGAGATACTATACCAATATGGGATAACCAAGGGACAGCAAAGGAGATGAGAGACAACATAGTACATTAAGGACAACAATCATTCATTATGTGGCTTTTGTTTCAATACCATGGAGGTCCTTTCAATTAGCTTCACATTATTTGGCCTTATATATGGACTTTTCTCTATTGCAAATCTCTGCTAGTAGAGCCCAAGGTTTCTACTTATTATGACGAATGAGGGAAACCACTGAGTCTAAGTTCCTTTGAGTCTGGCTTACTTCACTTAATATGATTTGTTCTAAGTCTTTCCATTTCCTAACAAATGGGGCGATGTCATTCTTTCTGACAGCAGCATAGAATTCCATTGTGTACAAATACCACAACTTGTTGATCCGCTCATCAACTGAGGGACATCTGGGTTGGTTCCATGTCTTTGCTATGGAGAATAGTGCTGCAATGAACATTGTTGTGCTAGTGGGTTTAGTATGCCCTTGTTTCTGGATTGTTGGCTAAATGCCAAGTAGTGGAATTGCTGGGTCATAGGGGAGTTCTATGTTTAGCCTTTTGAGGCACTGCCACACTGCTTTACATAGTGGTTGAACGAGTTTGCACTCCCACCAACAGTGTAGAGTGATCCCTCCTGGCCACATCCCCTCCAGCATCTGTTGTCATTCGTTTTCCTGATCCTGGCCATTCTAACTGGAGTGAGGTAGAATCTTAGAGTTGTTTTGATTTGCATTTCTTTTATGTCCAGAGATGTGGAGCATTTCTTCATGTGTCTATAGGCCATTTTTGTTTCTTCTTCAGAGAAGATTCTCTTTAAGTGTTTGGCCCATTTTTTACTGGGATGACTGATACTTTGGAGGTTATATTTGGAGTGATTCTATTTTTTGAGTTGTTGATATATTTTAGATATGAGGCCTTTGTCCGTTGTTTGGTTGGTGAAGATCTTCTCCCACTCTGTAGGCTTCCTGATTAGTTTACTAGCTATATCTGTTGCCATACAAAAGCTCTGCAGTTTAATGCAGTCCCACTTATCCAGCCTTTCTCTGATTTGTTGTGATTCTTGGTCCTTATTAAGAAAGTTTCGACCTGTGCCAAGGAGGCCTAGTGTATCTCCTATTCCTTCCTGTAAACTTTTCAATGTGTCAGCTTTTACCTCCAGGTCTTTGATCCATTTGGAGTTAATTCTAGTGCAAGGTGACAAAGAAGGATCCAACTTTAGTTTTCTGCAGGTGCCTAACCAGTTCTGCCAGCACAACTTTTTGAAGAGGCTATCTTTCTTCATTCTATGTTTTTGGCTCCCTTGTCAAAGATTAGGTGGCCATAGGTCTGTGGTATAATATCTGGGTCCGCAGTTCTATTCCATTCTACTTCAGGCCTGTTCTTGTGTCCGTACAAGAATTATAGCTTGTAATAGAGTCTAAAGTTTGGAATTGAAATTCCTCCAGCGCTGTTCTTTCTGCTAAGGAGTGTTTTTGCTAAACGGGGTCTTTTATTATTCCATATGAAATTTTGAATTGCCTCTTCTATTTCTTTAAAGAATGACATTGGGGTGGTGATGGGTATTGCATTGAATTTGTAGATAGCCCTTGGCAAGATTGTCATTTTCACAATGTTGATTCTTCCAATCCAGGAGCATGGGAGGTTTTTCCATTTCCTTAGTTCTGCTTTAATTTCCGTTTTTAGGGTTTTAAAGTTTTCATCTGAATGGTCCTTTACATTCTTAGTTAAGCTAATTCCTAGGTACTTTATTTTCTTTGAGGCTATTGTGAAAGGAGTTTCTTTCCTGATTATTGCCTCGTTCCTCTCACTGTTGGCATAAAGGAAGGCAGTTGATTTGTGAGGGTTGATTTTATGGCCTGCTACCCTTCCAAAGCTTTGAATCAGCTCAAGGAGCTTGGGAGTACAGTCTATAGGATACTTTAAATACAGAATCATGTCATCTGCAAAGAGGGAGAGTTTTATTTCCTCTTTCCCTACTTGGATCCCATTTATGCTTGCCTCTTGCATTATTGCACTGCCTAGGAATTCTAGTACTAAGTTAAAAAGGAGTGGAGAGAGTGGGCATCCTTGTCTCGTTCCTGATTTTAGAGGGAATGGCTTTAGATTTTCACCATTAAGTATAATACTGGCAGTGGGTTTCTCATACACAGCCTTTATTACATTGAGAAATGTTCCATGGTTTCCTAGTTTCTCCACATCTTTTAACATAAAGGAGTTTTGGATCTTGTCAAATGCCTTTCCGCATCTATTGAGACAATCATGTGATTTTTGTCCCTGCTCCTGTTGATGTGTTGAATTATATTAATTGATTTGTGTATGTTGAACCAGCTTTGCCTCCCTGTGATGAGTCCAGTTTGATCATAGTGTATAATTTTTTTGATCAGTTGTTGTAGACGGTTTTCCAGTATTTTGTTGAGAAGTTTTGCATCGATGTTCATCAAAGAAATGGGTCTATAGTTCTCTTTCTTTGATGAATCTCTGTCTGGTTTGGGGATGAGGGATATACTGGCTTCACAGAATGAGTTTGGTAAAGAACCTTCATTTTCAATTTCGTTGAAGAGCTTGAGGAGTATTGATGTGAGCTCTGCTTTGAAGACCTTATAGAATTCAGCTGTGAATCCATCTAGCCCTGGGCTCTTTTTAAGTGGAAGTTGTCTAATTTCCATTTCTATTTCAGAGCTTGAAATAGGCCTGTTGAGTTGGGTTAGCTCTTCTTGGTTCAGTGTGGGTATGTTAATATTGTCTAGGAATTCATCCATTTCTTCTAGATTCTCAAATTTGTTGGCGTAAAGGATTGAGAAGTATTCCCTCATGATATTCTGGATCTTGGTAATTTCTGTCGTGATATTTCCATTTTCATCTGCGATTTTGTTTATTTCTATATACTCTCTTCTTTTTTTGGTAAGATTTGCTAAGGGCTTGTCAATTTTGTTAATTCTTTCAAAGAACCAACTCCTTGTTTTGTTGATTCTTTCTATAGTTTTTTTTATTCCAAATCATTTAATTCTGCTTTGATTTTAATAATTTGCTTTCTCCTAATGGGTTTAGGGTTGGTTTGTTGCTCTTTTTCCAGGAGGTTCAGGTGAGACATTAACTAGTTGGTTTGCCATTTTTCCAACTTGCTGTTGTAGGCACTCAGCGCTATAAATTTTCCTCTGAGTACTGCCTTTGTTGTGTCCCTCAGGAGTTGATATTTGTGTGCTCCTTATTGTTAAATTTCATAAACAGTTGGATATCTGTTCTGATCTCTTCGATTACCCATTGTTTTTGATTCAACAATGTGTTGTTCAGTCTCCATGAATTACAGGGTTTTCGTTGGTGGAGATGTGTGTTCAGTTCCAATTTGATGCCTTTATGGTCTGAGAGTGTGCATGGAATAATTTCAGTGTTTCTGAATCTGTCCAGGTTTGTTTTATGGCCTAAGATGTGGTCTATTTTGGAAAATGTTCCATGTGCTGCTGAGAAAAACGTATATTGTGTTGTTACTGGGTGGAATATTCTGCAGATGTCTGTTAGATCTAGTTGGTCTATATAGTTGTTCAGTTCTAAGGTTTTTCTGTTGAGTTTTTGCCTTGTTGATCTGTCCATAGGTGAGAGTGGTGTGTTAAACTCACCAACATTCACTGTGTTTCGATCTATGAATGGTTTCAGTGTAAGTAAAGTTTGCTTGATGAAGTTTGGAGCTCCGGGATTGGGTGTGTAAATATTTAGGATCGTTATGTCTTCCTCGAGGAAAGATCCCTTTAGTAGTATGTAGTAACCTTCTTTGTCTTTTCTTACTAATTTTAGTTTGAAGACTATTGTATCTGATATGAGGATGGCAACTCCAGCCTGTTTATGGGGGCAGTTAGCTTGATAGAGTTTATTCCAACCTCTCACTTTCAAAAGATGATTGTTTTTGGGTAAGATGTGTCTCTTGAAAACAGCAGAACGATGGCTCTTGCTTTTTGATCCAACTAGACAGCCTATGCCGTTTAATTGGAGAGTTAAGTCCATTGATATTGAGAGTTAGGATTGAGAGATATTTATTAGTTCCTACCATTTTTAAAAGCTTTTAGTAGGGCTTGTGTCTTGACAGTTCTTGTGGTCCTTAGATGGTATGCTGTTTATGTGCCATTTCTTTCCCTATGTTGCATTTATTTTCGTTTTTTATGTATAGAGCATCTTTGAGAATTTTCTGTAGTGTTGGTTTTGTTTCGACATATTGTTGCAGCTTTTCCCTGGAATGGAATGTTTTTATTGTTCCCTCAGTTATGAATGAGACCTTAGCTGGCTACAGTATTCTTGATTGGTAGTTGTTTGATTTACGGGCATGACATATATGCTTCTAGTAAATTCGTGCTTGCATGATCTCTGCTGAGAAATCTGGGGTTATTCTGATTGGTTTGCCTTTATAGGTTACTGATCCCTTTTCCCTGGCTGCCTTTAGGATCTTTTCTTTCGTTTCTATTGATCCAGTTCGGATCACAATGTGGAGGTGGGATGTTGTTTTCTGGTCAGGTCTGTTTGGGGTTCTAAAAGCTTCTCGTATCTGGATGGGCCTGCCCTTCTGGATATTTGGGAAATTCTCTGAGATGATTCCCTGAAGTATATTTCCAATACCATTGACCTCTTTCTCCACGCCCTCCTCAATACCAACTAGCCTTAAATTAGGCTTCCTAATTGTATCTTGGACCTCCTGAAGCGCTCTCTCATATTTCCTAGATTTGGATTGACTCATTTTCTGTTCTTTCTCTATAATACCTAAATTATCTTCAGCCCTGGAAATTCTCTCCTCTGCATTGTCTAACCTGCTATCAAAGCTATCTACTTTATTTTTCATCTCCCTTGCTTCTAATCGCTCACTTTTGATGCCTTGCATCTCTTGTTTTAGATCATGTATGGATGTCTTTATCTCCTTGATTTCCTTTTGAGTGGTTAGCTCAGTAGCTTTATTTTCTTTGGACATTTGCTGGAGTTTGGTCACGTTTTTATTTGTGGATTCTATGAATTCATCCATCTTTCTTTGAAAAACCTTTAATATGGCCTCCTTTATGGCTTCTTCTTTTTCACTTATTACCTTGTTTTTGCTTTCCTCTTGTTCAGCTATGGCTTCCTCCATTATCTCTTTCTTTATATTTTCACATTTTTCATTAATGATGTTTATCAATTGCATTTGTGTAGCACTTGGAAGACTCTCCTCTAGGTTTGCCAGTGAGTGTTTCGTTGTGTGTTTATATTGGGTGGGGGATGTTGTTTCTTGATTTGACATTTTTGTTGAGTTTCTTGTTCTGCCCATTTGAAAATGGGAGCAAGATTACTACTAAATACGATTATAGCTTTTCAGATATAACCAACCTAGACCTCTGTAGCTGGCAGACACTAGATGTTCACAAGTTTTGATTGGTATTATCACTCTTTCTTTTTGTGCACTTACACACCAGTCTAATACAACCACTGATAAGCGATTTATACCCAAAACAATAAGCCTCTCAATCCAATCTCTATTGTCTTTAAGTCCCTCTGAGCCTAGAGAATAGTTAACCACCTACATATACAATATTGCTCAACAGCCATCAAGTGTAGATCCGTGCAGTATAAGGGTTGAAAGACGAGCAGAGGTCCAGAGATACAAAAAAAGAATGAGAGAGGTCAGGGGAGGTACAAGAGGATTAACGTAGGAGTGTAAGAATATTGTAGTAATGAAGAAAAGTTATAGCATAAGGATAACTGACCAAAGTTGGTAAGTAGGTACCATATTTGAGTACAAAGTTTGGAATGTATTAGAATAAAACTTATGTGTTGCTGCACGACTAGCTCTTAACCCATCCAGAGGCCTCACAGTGGACCATGGGATGGATCTGTTTTTCTTGTCTACGTTGAGGGAAAGGGGTATTTCACAAGATGCAGAAGCGAAGATTTCAGAAGCAAATGCTGTGAGTGAATTAGCTCGTAAAAAGCATTTTTATTTTCTTTTATCTTTCTGCCAGTCTTGGGGCTTGAATTCAGGGCCTGAGCACTGTCCTCGGGTTTTCTCAAGTCTAGCCCTCTACCACTTGAGCCACAGTGCCACATCTAGATTTTCTATCTATGTGATACTGAGCAATCAAACCCAGATCTTCATGGATGCTAGGCAAGCACTCTACCACTATGCCAAACGCTCAACCATGGCATAGTAATTATAAAGTCATCATCATCATATCAAAATATCCTTTCTCCCACAAAGAATGAACACTTATCTATGTGTGTAATGCTTTTTTTTTAAATTTCACTAATTCTTCTGTGTTTTTCCCTCTTGCATTTTTTACACATGACAGCAAATCTAATCATTAGGAAAAAGTTGATTAGGATACAGAAACCTAATAATATCCTAGTAGATTGACGTCAAAAATATGTGCAAGATTCCCTGTGTGTTTGACCTAGTGGTAGAGTCCTTGGCTACCACGCAAAAAGACTCAGGTTTGATTCCTCATTACCAATTACATAGAAAACGCTGCAAGTGGTGCTGTGGCTCGGTGGGACAGGTAAAGCCTAAAGAAAGCCCAAGAACAATGTTCACACTCTGAAGTCAAGGCCCAAGACTAGCAAAAACAAAAAAAATTCGACAATGGGCAAAATGCAGCCAGAGAAGGCACTGTGAAGCAAATGTTTTGTAAAGGATGAGGGCAATATTGACCCTTAAGTTTGGATCTTACCTAAGAAAGGCTCCTTGAGCCTGAGACCAGACTGGTAGTTGGGCCTACTGGAAGACATTGGGATTGGACCAATAAGGTGTGCTGTTTACTACATCCACATGTATATTGTGAGATTGGAGGAGAGATTCAGCCTCCAGTATGTCTTTGGTGAGGTCTTCTGTGAGCAAGGATCTTTGGTCATTGGGCCCTGAAAGGTGACCCTGCCTCCCTCACAATGGAACAGAATATGGAACCCTGGTAACCAAGCCACTGTAACTAACAACCAACTCAAGCCAGCTCACTTGGCCTGTGGCTCAGGAGGAAGAAAGATGTTGCTGTGCTGTTGCCAAAGGTCAGGAAACTCGAGTCTCAGGCATGGAAGTTGTGGCTGTCTTACTCGAAGATGTACATGTTAGATCGTTGCCAAGCCACAAATCCAGTATAACAGGCCTTTCTCTAAGAAGAAGGCAAGGAAAATCCAGGGCAACCAGATGAGGTATATTTCTAAGAAGAAATGTATTTGACCCCATCATCCTCCCCACACACTACAACATTCTTATTTTTAATTTTTTTATTGTAATTAGTAAAAGGGTTACATGATATTTGCCAGATAGGAGGTGCATTAATTCACATATATTGATACCCTTTCACATGTCTTGGTACCCATTTCCCTCCAACCCCACACCCTCCACCCATCTTGGTTTTCCCCCTTCCCTATCAAATTTCAAATATCCAAATACAAATAAATTCAATATATCAGATAACAAAGTGAGATACTATACCAATATGGGATAACCAAAGTACAGCAAAGGAGATGAGAGACAACATCTACATTAAGGACAACAATCATTCATTATATGGCTTTTGTTTCAATATCCTGGAGGTCCTTTCAATTAGCTTCACATTATATGGCCTTATATATGGCCTTTGCTCTATTGCAAATCTCTCCTAGTAGAGCCCAAGGTTTCTACTGATTATGAAGAATGAGGGAAACCACTGAGCCTAAGTTCCTTTGAGTCTGGCTTACTTCACTTAATATGATTTGTTCTAAGTCTTTCCATTTCCTAACAAATGGGGCGATGTCATTCTTTCTGACAGCAGCATAGAATTCCATTGTGTACAAATACCACAACTTGTTGATCCACTCATCAACTGAAGGACATCTGGGTTGGTTCCATATCTTTGCTAGGGTGAATAGTGCTGCAATGAACATTGTTGTGTTAGTGGGTTTAGTATGCCCTTGTTTCTGGATTGTTGGCTAAATGCCAAGTAATGGAATTGCTGGGTGACAGGGGAGTTCTATGTTTTGCCTTTTGAGGCACTGCCACACTGCTTTCCATAGTGGTTGAACGAGTTTGCACTCCCACCAACAGTGTAGTAGTGATTCCTCCTGGCCACATCCCCTCCAGCATCTGTTGTCATTCGTTTTCCTGATCCTGGCCATTCTAACTGGAGTGAGGTGGAATCTTAGAGTTGTTTTGATTTCCATTTCTTTTATGACCAGAGATGTGGAGCATTTCTTCATGTGTCTATAGGCCATTTTTGTTTCTTCTTCAGAGAAGACTCTCTTTAAGTCTTTGGCCCCTTTTTTAATGGGATGAGTGTTACTTTGGAGGTTACTTTTGGAGTGATTTAATTTTTTGAATTGTTGATATATTTTAGATATGAGGTCTTTGTCCGTTGTTTGGTTGGTGAAGATCTTCTCCCACTCTGTAGGCTTCCTGATTAGTTTACTAGCTATATCCGTTGCCATACAAAAGCTCTGCAGTTTAATGCAGTCCCACTTATCCAGCCTTTCTCTGATTTGTTGTGATTCTTGGTCCTTATTAAGAAAGTTTCGACCTGTGCCAAGGAGGCCTAGTGTATCTCCTATTCCTTCCTGTAAACTTTTCAGTGTGTCAGCTTTTACCTCCAGGTCTTTGATCCATTTGGAGTTAATTCTAGTGCAAGGTGACAAAGAAGGATCCGACTTCAGTTTTCTGCAGGTGCTTAACCAGTTCTGCCAGCACAACTTGTTGAAGAGGCTATATTTCTTCCATTCTATTTTTTTGGCTCCCTTGTCAAAGATTAGGTGGCCATAGGTTTGTGGTTTAATATCTGGGTCCGCCGTTCTATTCCATTGGACTTCAGGCCTGTTCTTGTGCCAGTACCAAGCTGTTTTGAGAATTATTGCTCTGTAATAGAGTCTAAAGTTTGGAATTGAAATTCCTCCAGCGCTGTTCTTTCTGGTAAGAAGTGTTTATGCTATACGGCGTCTTTTATTATTCCATATGAAATTTTGAATTGCCTCCTCTATTTCTTTAAAGAATGACATTGGGATGTTGATGGGTATTGCATTGAATTTGTAGATAGCCCTTGGCAAGATTGTCATTTTCACAATGTTGATTCTTCCATCCAGGAGCATGGGATGTTTTTCCATTTCCTTAGTTCTGCTTTAATTTCTTTTTTTAGGTTTTTAAAGTTTTCATCTAAACAGTCATTTACATTCTTAGTTAAGCTAATTCCTAGGTACTTTATTTTCTTTGAGGCTATTGTGAAAGGATTTTCTTTCCTGATTATTGCCTCGTTCCTCTCAGTGTTGGCGTAAAGTAAGGCAGTTGATTTGTGAGGGTTGATTTTATGGCCTGCTACCCTTCCAAAGCTTTGAATCAGCTCAAGGAGCTTGGGAGTAGAGTCTATAGGATACTTTAAATACAGAATCATGTCATCTTCAAAGAGGGATAGTTTTATTTCCTCTTTCCCTACTTGGATCCCCTTTATGCTTGCTTCTTGCCTTATTGCACTGCCTAGGAATTCTAGTACTATGTTAAAAAGGAGTGGAGAGAGTGGGCATCCTGAATGCTAACCCTTAGCACTTTTATGCAAAGCTTAGGCCTGTGGCATTTTAACCACAATTCAACGCTCTGTTTTTTGCTGGTTAATTAGACGTAAATGTCTTATGGAATTTATTGCATGGCTGATTTTGAACTGGAATCCTCATGTCTCAGCTTATCTTGAGTAGCTAGGATTACAGTACTTTTACAACCTGTATGCTCATTCACATCGGTTCTGATCCAAACACTCATTGTTCAATTTAACTAACAAGATGTGAGGAAAGAGGATTGACTGTAATTTACAAGATGGGCTTCTAGTGAGTATATATTTCCACTTCCACTCTGAAGCCAGGGAAATGTTTCTGGTACATGTTTCAACTATCTCCCAAAGAAGAAATAATGTGTGAGTACGTTTGCTAGTATTTCAGATAGGCGATGTACTTTGGTGTTTGGAACCTGTTGGGCAGAGTGTATCAGCTGGGCTGTGATAACAGAGATAATGTTTCAGACAGGAATATTTTCATCCCAGA
Source organism: Megascapheus bottae (assembly GCF_031878675.1). Taxonomy (NCBI): domain Eukaryota; kingdom Metazoa; phylum Chordata; class Mammalia; order Rodentia; family Geomyidae; genus Megascapheus; species Megascapheus bottae. The sequence continues at coordinate 82,750 of NW_028327376.1, read as the reverse complement.
CAGACTTAATCCAGATCCTTGGATTTCAGGCCTTGAGTAAATAGAATTACAAGTGTGAGCTGCCACCACCACCTGGTTCGTTTTGGAAACCTTAATTGCTTCTCATTTGTTCCTTTCCTTTTTTGGGAGATTGATCTAAGCTGGCTGATTGTGCATCACAATGAAGTGATTGGCCTCAGGAATTGCAAATATTTGTTTCATCAGCACGGAATGAATGAAGTTGATCTAAACCCCATAGTATTTTACTTCTGATAAATAGGGAACTTACTTATATCATTTTTGCTTGCCTTTGCTTTCCCAAAGCAAGCAACATGTTTCTTAAAAACTATACTTCATGAGAATATTATAATTAGAAGCTATCTTCTGCACACTTCAGAATAGTCCTTGCATTTATAAACTTATATTACAATATTAGGTAGAGGAATGGTGACTGTTAGTTTCATAACTATTTCATATGTTTTACTCTTTAAGGCTCATTAACTCAAGAAGGGATTAAATACATTTAGATAATAGTAGAACATAGCTGCTGCTGATTTGATGTGTGTGCAGATGATACACATATTTATTAGGATTGCTCAAAAGTTTTCTTCAAATTTTCAGTAGTAGACTGCTATGCTAACTGGAAAGTGATAATAATGATGCTGAAATTCTATGAATGAGCTGTGAAGCAGAATTTCAGGGGGAGTATTTGCTAGGGACTTATTTCTAAGACGCATATCAAGAATATTGAACTATAACACCAAATGATGGAGGACTCAGCGTCACATTTTGTTTGTTTTATGCAAGTCCTGGGACTTGAACCCAGGGCCTGGGAACTGTCCTTAAATGTTTTTTTTTTTTGCTTCAGGCTAGTGTTCTACCACTTGATCCACACCTCCACTTCCAGATTTTTGGTAATGAACTGTAAATCAGAATATCATGCAATTTGTTTGGGCTGGATTCAAACCTGATTCTCTGTAGATAGGATTCCAAGTGTGAGCGCACAGAGCCTGGCTAGTATCATTCATCATTCAAGTCATGGGACTGCAATTCTGCACCTGGGTCTTGTCACTGAGCTTTTCAGCTCAAGACTACTGCCCTATCCCTTGAGCCATAGGGCCACTTCTGGGTTTCTGGTGGTTAATTGGAGATAAGAGTCACATGGACTTCAGTGCCCAGGCTGACTTTGAACAGCTATCCTTGGATCCCAGCCTCTTGAGTAGCTACATTTACAAGTGTGAGCCACCATACCCGGCTAAAACATTTTTTAAGTTAATTTTTTTTGTTAAGTCAATATATAGTTGGCATACGGTTACATAAGTAATGAACACATTTCTTAAGAAAACTGTTATCCCCTCCCTCCTTTTTCTCTGTTTTCCTACCCTCAGGCCCCTCTCCACCCAGATTGTTCAGTTCATTTCCGTTTAGTGTCTTCCAAGTATCACTGTTCAATTGGTTCACCCTTTTTCCTTTGTTTTTTTTTTTTACCATTTTATTATACCCTCTCCATTCCCCAAATCACATAAACCTATGTTCAAGACACAGGGTACCCGAATTCAACACAGTGACTACAGAGAATAAAATTAAAGGGAAAAAGAAGAAAAGAGGTAAAAAGCAAAGAAAATGAAAGAACATCATACAGTACCTTAGAAGCAACAACACTGAAAAAACAAAACATAAAACCTTGGGCTGAAAATGAAGCATGCCTAGCATGTATGAAACCCTGGATTCCATTCCTCAGCACCACATAAACAAAAACTGGAACTGCCACTGTGACTCAGCTGGTAGATTTCTAACGTTCAGCACAGAGTGTCTCCAACTGACAAAAATCTGTCACATTTAAGTTAGGCTTCAAAACTTTGCTAGGAACCAGTTACGTGATTTGGAAGAAAGTCCAATTTTCAAAAAATCACTAGCCAGGCGCTGGAGGGTCATAATTGTCATTCTGCTAGCCAGGGAGACGGTGATTCAAAGCCTTTGCAAGCAAAAAAAAGAAAACAAAAAAACTGTAAGATTCTTCTCACCACTTATCCACCCAAAAACTAAGTGGAGTTGTGGCTAAAACTGGTACAGCATTAGCCTTGAGGAAAAAGAACTAAGAGACCTTGCCCAGGTCCAAAGTTCAAGCTCCCCACCAGGAAAGAAAAAAAAAGGAGTCCAGATACCTTAGTGTCAAAAGTATATCTGGATATCTTAGTAGATTTTTCTAATCTTTCCTCATTCATCTCATGGAACAACATAATCTTGATCCTGAACTTACTAAGAGCCTGCATTGTGCTGAATAAATTCATTACACATATTCCAGTAGATTCTGGACAGCTAACAGCCACTTACCAATGCTTTATTCTATGTTTAGGCCAGTATGTCTTCATACCATCTACACAGTCAGCTATATCACCTTTCCAGAAGTATCATTGAGTGTAGAACACTCAGAACTAAAATAATTGCATAAAGATGTCATAAAACCCCTTGATTCATTAAGAAAATTTCTGTACCGCTTAGAGCAAGTACATTAGTGGTATTTACCTCTAGCCTCTTTTTTAAAAAAATTTATTAACATTGAATTTTACATCATATTTCAAATGTCATGTTTAACCAACAAGTATTCAAGAAGGGAATCGCTATACAATCACTGGCACAAAAATTTTAGAATATAGTAAAAATTAAGCTGAGTCTTTGTATGTCATAGATACAGATTAATCTATAATAAAACACATGTCTATAGAGTGTATAGTTTATCCTAGATTTTTATGTCTATGTAGGTATGTTTATATCTCCAAAATTATGTCCAGAACTTTGGGTATCAACTATTCAATCATCGCTCTACTACTGTTTGAAACTAATATCCATATATTAAGGATACCATGTACCTTTTGTTCCTTGGTCTTGACTTATCTCACTCAACAGGATTCACTCTAATTTCATCCACTACCCCAAAAATGCCATTATTATTTTTTCTGTGCAGATCTTCTTTTTATGCATTTATTTTTATTGTAATTTATAGAAGGGTTACATTATATTCACCAGATAGAAGGTGCATTACTTCTCATACTTTGATACCCCATGTAATGATATGGTCCCCATTTCCCTTCCCCTACCCCCACTCATGTTCATTTCCCCCTTCCCTATCCAATTTCAAATAACCAATTAGGCACATATGAAATATATCAGAAAACAAGGTGAAATATTGTAACAATATGATATAACCAAGGGATAGCAAAAGAGATAAGAGATCACATAGTTCATTAAGGACAACAATCACTCATTATATGAGTTTTGTTTCTTTATCTTGGAGGTCCTTACATTTAGTGTCATACTATTTGTCACGATGTCTGTAGATTTTGTTCTATTGTAAATCTCTGGTAGCAGAGCCCAAGGTTTCTACTGAATTTGACAAATGAGGGAGACTCTTGGGCCTATGTTCCTTTGAGTTTGGCTTACTTCACTTAATATGATTTTTTTCCTTTTCATCCACTTCCCCGAGAATGCCATTATTTTATCTTGTCGGTTGGCTATGTATCATTCCATTGTGTGTGTGTGTGTGTGTGTGTGTGTGTGTGTGTGTGTGTGTGTGCGTGTATCACATTTTTTGTAGTAGGGCATCTGGTTGTTTCCATCATCCAGCCTCATTTTCTACAGATATTTTTATAGTCTCTTTTTTATTTTCAGGGTAATGTATAGAGGGGTTACGATTACATTTACAGGTAGTGGACTGCATTACTTCTCACACATTTATTCCACTCCACATGTTTTTGTCCCCAGTTCCCTCTCCCCTCCCCTTCCCAATCATCTTGTTTCCCCCCTTCCCTTTCCTATTTGACATAAACAAATAAACATATATACAATATGCCAGGGAAAAAATCAGATACAGTAACAATCTGACATTAACCAAAGGGCAAAATAAGAGATGAGAAATAACATAGTAGATCAAGGACAAAAATCACACAAGATTAAGAGCAACGATGACACAAGATATAGCTCTTGTTCCCATATCCTAGAGATCCTTTCATTTAGTCTCATCCTATATGACCTTATATACCTAGGTTTTTGAGTTATTGTAATCTTCTGCTAGGAGAGTCCTAGATGTGAACTAATTATTACAAATGAGGGAAACCATTGAGCTTATGTTTCTTTGGGTCTGGCTTGCTTCACTTAATATGATTTTTTCCAAGTCTTTCCATTTCCTTACAAATGGGGCGATGTCATTCCTTCTGATGGCAGCATAGCATTCCATTGTGTATAAGTACCACATCTTCTTGATTCAGTCATCTACTGAGTGGCATCTGGGTTGGTTTCATAGCTTTGCTATGGTAAATAGTGCTGCAATGAGCATCATTGTGCTAGTGGCTTTAGTATGTCCTTTTTTCTGGACAATTGGGTAGATGCCAATTAGTGGATTTGCTGGATCATAGGGGAGCTCTATGTTCAGTCTTTTGAGGAACCACCACACTGCTTTCCCTGGTGGTTGAACGAGTTTACACTCACACCAACAGTGTAGGTGTGATCCCCCCTGGTCTCTTCCCCACCAGTATCTCTTATTAGATTTTTTGATAATGGCCATTCTGACTGGAGTCAGGTGGAATCTCAAAGTTGTTTTGATTTTCATTTCCCTTATTGCTAGAAATGGAGCATTTCTTCATGTGGCTAAAGCCCATTTTAATTTTTTCTTCAGAGAATACTCTTTTAAGTCTTTAGCCCACCTTTTAATAGGATGGTTGTTTCTTTGAAGATTTGTTTGGGAGAGATACACTTTTTTCAGCTATAGATATATTCTAGATAAATACATATATTTTTGTAGAAAAAAGAATGGAAGTCATCATGCTGGCTCACAACTTAATTTCAGCTACTTAGGAGGCTCAGGGCTTAGGATCACAGGTCAAAGCCAACCAGGGCCCTACGGTGTGTGAGATCAATCTCTGTGAACATACAATGACTGTAAGAGGAATCTCACTGCCTGGGAATGTAGCCTAATGGTGGAGTGCTCACCTAGAATACATGAAGATCTAGGTTCTATTCACCGGTACCGCATACTCAGAAAACAGCTAGAAGTGGCGCTGTGTCTCAAGAGGCAGAGCACTCACCGTGGGCAAGCGAGTCCAACGAAAATGTCTAGGCCCTGAGTCCAAGCCCTAGGACTGGCAAAAAGAAAAAAAAAGAGCAATCTTACTTAAGTAACAAGGAATGTACCCTATGTTTATACAGACTGAAAAATTCATTAAGAAATTAGAAAATATGTATAAAGTGCATAATTTCTTTTGTGTGTTGGCACTGGGTCTTCAACTGAGTGCTTCAGCTCTATCCCTGACCTTTTCTGCTCAAGGCTAGCACTCTACCAATGCAGCCCCAAATCAACTATCTTCAATTGAGATATAAGCGATGAATATTTCAGGGTGCTTCATGAAAAACATTTTTATAAATTGAAACTTTCAACACAGTCTTATTTTAGTATGAATGTTGAGATGGGAAGAGACAGAAAAAGTGAAATGTTTCCTGATCCCCATAGAGAAGAGACTCAGCAGAACCACTGTGGTCTGCAGGCTTCTTTGTGAGTTTTGTTTGCTTGTTTGATTTTTGTCAATTGTGGGGCTTGAACTCTGGGCCTGGGCACTGTCCCTGAGCTCTTCACCTCAAGGCTAGTGCTTTAATCTGTGAGCCACAGTGCCACTTCTGGTTTTTCTGGCAGTTAACTGGGTACTTTGGTTGGCTTTAAACTTTGATTCTCAGATCTTAGCCTCCTGAGTAGCTAAGATTATAGGTGTGAGGTACCATCACCAGGCTGCTGCTCTGTTACTATGCAGGTTCTGGATCAAGAACTTCAAGTTCTTACTTCAATTTTTTCTTCTCTTGCCTGATACTCTGCCATTTGAACGAAGCCCCAGTTCCTGGACTTTGTTGGTTAATGAGAGATATTATGATTTTCTAATATTCAGAGCAACGATTATAAAACCCAGCATTTTAGTTACTTGAATAAATTAAGAGACAGGACCTAGTGAGATGGAAAACAAAATTTTTTTTCAAGTTGCTATCCTGTTCTAATGCATAAGTCTGGCTATTTGGCTTACACACAAATATGTATTTTACCAGTTTCTACTCTATTTTTGCTTATCTTAAAACCACCACTGCCATTTCACAGATTTTGTTGTTGTTGTTTGCGGTGCTTGAACTCTGTGCCTGGGCTGTTCCTCAGATCTTCAGTTCAATGCCAGTGCTCTACTACTTTTGATTTGGCCAGTCCGGGGCTTGAACTCAGGGACTGAGCACAGTCCTTATATTTTCTCAAGGCTAGGGCTCTACCACTTCAGCCTCAGCACCACTTCCAGCATTTTTCTATGTATGTGGTATTGAGGAATTGAACCCAGGTCTTCGTGCATGCTAGGCAAGCACTCTACCACTAGGCCAAACTCCCAGCCCAAAATTATTCATCATTACTATTAGCTATCTTCTTTTTTTTATTAATGATTCGTCATGGTGCTTGGACTTTGGGCCTGGACACTGTCCCTGAGCTCTTCAGCTCAAGGCTAGCGCTCTTCCTCTACAGCTCCATTTTTGGTTTCTGGTAGTTAATTGGTGATGTAACTCTCACAAACATATGTGTCCAGGCGGGCTTTGGGCTTTGAACCAAGATCCTCCAATCTCAGCCTCCATCGTAGCTAGAATTACATGCGTCAGCCAGCAGTGCCTGACTGTTTGATGTCTCTGTCTCTGTCTCTCTGTCTCTGTCTGTCTCTGTCTGTCTGCCTGTCTGTCTCTCTCTCTGTCTCTCTGTCTCTCTCTGTCTCTCTCTGTCTCTCTCTCTCTCTCTCTCTCTCTCTCTCTCTCTCTCTCTCTCTCTCTCTCTCTCTCTCTCTCTCTCTCTCTTTTGGTTGTAAGACTTTAATTGTGCATCTGGGCAGTGTCCCTGGGCTCTTCAGCTCAAGGCTACAACCTTAAACACCTTGAGCCACAGTGTCACTTCTGGTTTTCTGGTGCTTAAGTGGAAGTAACAGTTTCATGGACTTTAGTGTCTGGCCTGGCTTTGAACTGTGATCCTCAGAACCCAACCTTCTGAGATCATTTCCAGCTTTTTTTTTTTGGTGTAAGTGGTACAGAGTAATTGAACACAGGGCTTTGTGCATACTAGGCAAGCAAACTACCACTAGTGTGCACTCCAGCCTTAGATAAGGGCTTTCTTTTCTTTTTCTTTTTTTCACTCATGGGGCTTGAACTCTGGGCCTGGATGTTTACCTTAAGCTCTTCAGCTCAAGGCAAGAGCTCTACCACTTGAGGCACATTGTCATTTTGAATTTTCTGGCTTATTTGGAAATAAGATTCTCACAGATTTTTATGCCTGGGCCGTCTTTGAACCTCGATCCTTCAGGGTAGCTAGGATTACCAGGGTGAGCGACCAGTCACGGGCATTAAATTATTATTTTTTCCATGTCCTATGCCTTCAACTCATGGCCAGAGCACTGTCCTAGGGCTTGCTCAAGGATACCGCTTTACTTCAGCCAGACAACTCCCGGTCCAAATAGGCCACTCTTGAAGCTAGAATTACCGAAATCTGCCATAATACTGGCATGTCGTTATCTAAGTATATAATTTTTCTTCTATTTTTGATGGCTTTTCCTTAGTGTACATATTTCCTACATATTTTATGGAAAACTTCCTTCCCACTGGGGCCATAATTTAAGCCTAGTGGAAGAGTTCTTGCAGAGCATGAATGAAGACCTAAGTTCAATTCCTCAGCACAACATTCATAAAAAAAGATAAAAGTGGTGCTGTGGCACATGTGATAGAACTTGCGCCTTAAGAATAAACAAAAACAAAAACAAGGATCGTGCTCAGGTCCTGAGTCTAAGCCCAGTACTGGCAAAAAAAAATTCTGCCCAAAGTAGACATTTAAACTTATTGTACTTTTCAAAAAATTTGTTGTCCAAGGTGATATACAAAGAGATTCCAATTACATACGTAATGAGTACATTTCTTGTAAACACTGTAACCCCCTGCCCCCTTTTCTCTTTCCCTTCCCCCCAAGTCATAAATTTCATTTACAACAAATATATATGTATTTTCATTCCTGAAAAAAATAGTTTAAAATGTGTTCAAATAAATGATGTAGGTTGATATATTTATCAAAATGGATTACTTGAACTCTAAAATAAACATTCTAGGTAATTTTTCTCATAAAATTGTAGTAATGCTATAAAACTAATAAAAAAGGAATTTTAGTTATTAATTTCTTATGTTTTACCTTTAACATTATTACACTAAGCATACTGTTTATGGTATTAATACAGACAGCATGAAATATGATTATGTAAAAAAATTAAATGATTGAAAATAGTAAGGTTGGGGGCCAGTAGTTTGGCTTGGTGGCACACACCCTGGACTGGCAAAAACGAAGCAGGGTTAGATAAAACAGATTTATTTCCAAATGTGTGGAAAATGGTATGATTTCTTGTTTGGCTAGTCCTGGGGCTTGAACTGAGGGACCAGGAACTGTCCTTGGCCACATTTGTTCAAGGGTGGCACTCTGACACCTGAGGCACAGTGCCCCATCTGCTTTTTCTGTGTATGCAGTGCGGAGGAATTGAATCAAGGTCTTCTTGTATACTAGGCGAGCACTCTACAACTAGGCAACATTAAAAGCCAAAGTAGATTTTTGATGCTATTGTGGAGTTTTAATTTTCTTAAATATTTGTACAAAGCACAATGGATATATAAACAGACTTGAACTCACAGAACAGAGTCCCACATAATATTACAGTTACTCTGGCACTTCTCCCGATTGACAAAACACATTTCCAGGCATCTGCTCTGTCCTTAAGCTTTGGTAGCTGACTTGGCTTTCCATGGAGGCCTGGCCTGGATTCCTGGTGATTCCATGCATTTCATAGTTCCCTGTATAGCCAGTAAGGTTGTCTTCTATGGGACCAGACCTGTCTGGTTTTTGGCCCACCCAGGACCTATGTGTCTGAGGTCTCACATTATAAGTGGAAAATAAAACACAGTATAATAAGCACTGAAGAACTGCACACCATAATATTAACAATGAGAGTTTAATAGTTAGCAAAGTAAATACAATGAATACTTGACAAGAATCATGAGAGCAAGATAAAGAGATGTCTTTTTAGGAAGGGGACAGGGAAGCTCTAAATCCAGACTGGCCTCCAAGTTGCCTTCAGACAGTAATTCTACTTCAGAGTCCACAGAAGTGCCTCCTTCCTCATGAGAAACAGAATGTCCTTCCTGAGTTAAGAGGGGGATGGATTCTGGTTTGTCGAATGGAGATTGAGTCTCTTTTAGTGAGATGGATGGGTCTGGATATTCTGTGAGGATGGATTCATTTTCCTCCAATGAATCCAGTATTGAGAGTACACTTGCTGCTTCCCATGGGGACATTTTCCATGAGCCCAGCATGTGCCCCTTCAGCTTGCACAATAAGTGGAGTGTTACTCTGACTCAGATGGACTGACTCTGGGTGGAGTGTGAAAGGAAACGGAAGGAAATCTGGCTGCTCTTTTTCTTCCTCCATAGTATCTGCAGGTTCAACTGTGTCACACATGGGGTTCAGAGCAAAAGGTATATCCACAGGACTCTAAACCTGTTTGGTAATTTCTACAGAAGGCCCATGGTTTCTGGAGTGCAGTGATGATTCTCAGTCTCCATCAGTCACCAGCTCCATTGGTGGGTTTTTCATCCGGAGTTCAGGATAAGCTCTTCCACGATGACCCAAACCTAAGAATGGAAATAGGTACAGAGTGGACAGAGTGCACTCTGCAAGTTGAAGTGTCACTCAACTTCCATGAGGATCTAATGGAGGAACCTGTAGAACTGGAGTTTGGACTGAACACTGAGGAGGTGTAGGGTCTTTCTAATGAGTGCTTATTCCCGAGTCCTTTCAGAGGACAGACATTACCTGGCTGACACCACCCATAAAGGGCATTTTGCCAAGCTCTGTAGAAGTAAGGGCCAACCAATATCTAGACCACATGGGCTTCCTACTCACAGGCTCTGAGGCACCCACACCAGGACTTCTACTTTTTCTTGGTCTTACTGGTCGCACATTTCTCCAGCTGGTCAAAAAGTATGTGTTTAGAAGAGCAGGTCCAAAGCAGGCATGTGGAGCCTCATATAGAGCTTGAGTTGTGTCAAGGTGTGGCAGTTCTTGAACTCGTAGAAATCACTGGGGTAGAAGTCCATTCACATCGTATAGATGGAACACATGATGCTGTGGGCACATTCGGTACAAGGAAAGTGAGAGCCTTCTCTCTCCATCCTGAGCCTTCTACAAAAGCCCCTTTCTTGCAGGACTCTAATGCTGTGGCTGTCCTGCAGAGATGTGCACTTATGTGCTGGAAGGGGTGTAAGAGACACTCGAGAACAGGATGACTTTTACACCCCACTTCCAGAAGCTTCTGAGAGAGGCCTCTATGCATCTGTCCAAAGTAAACGCACCTTAAATTAACTAAGTAAATGCTCTAAATGAATCAATAAGTGAATGCTCTACATAAAGAACTAAATGCTCATTGCTCTAATCTTAGCCACACAGCAGGCTGAGCTCTGAAGATCACAGTGGAAAGCCAGTCTAGTCAGTAAAAGTCTAAAGGCACTTGTCTTCAATTAGGCAGGAAAAAGCCAGAACTTGACCTATGACTCAAATGGTACAGTGCTAATTTTTGAACACCAAAGGGATGGCATTTAGACCTGGGTTCAGGTTCAACTGGCAGCACTGGACCACACACCAAAATGTAAATGCTTTCAGGTTCTAACAGGCAAAGCTATCACAATCCCTCCCTGATGGCTCAAACGTGATTCAGCCCCCAGCTTTTCCTCTGACTCCAGTATTTCACAGGCCTCCGCCATTAGTACTGACACCTCATTTCTTACTGGGAAATGGGATTTCCTAGGATGTCACCTAGGTGAGGGCTGCAGTTGGGAGCCACTTACTCATGCCTGAAATCCAACTTCTCAGTAAGCACACTGTTGAGACTCCAGTAGCTTGTGAGGGAAATGAAATGGCATGGTGTCCCAGTCATAATAAAGTAGTTTGTGCACTTGTATCATGCTTAGCTCCCCTGTGAACACCCCAGTGAAACAAACAGGCTCAGAGAGGAGCCAAGTATTCCAAGACTTGGCCAGGAGGGGTGAGCAAACCTGGGTTTGGAGGGGGAACACTCACTTTTTCAAGAGAATTTCCAGCAACTACTATATTGTCCTCCACTATTTGAAATTGTGCAGGAAGTTTCCCACATAAAAGAGATCACCTTTCTGGTAGGCAGGGATCAGCTTTGTCAGCAGCATCTCCAACAGGCCTTCCTCCAAGATCCATAGGTTACAAGGCTCATTCAGAATCTGAGCTGACTTACCATCACACTATGTTGGCAAAACAGTGGATATTTCAAACGTAGGAATGGGACCACACTTCACACTGAGGAATTGGAACAGAGTAGATTGGAAATGACACACTCTAATCTCAGTAGAGTCACTTGAAAGCACACAAGAAGGTTGTAGTGTGTGGGCAGGATGATGGGTTCAAATAGGTTTCCTCTCAATATACCTCATCTGAGTTGCCCTGGAGTTTCCTTGCTCTCTTCCTAGAGAAATGCCTGATATACTGGAATTTTGGCTTGGCACTGATCCAGCATCTACTTCTTCAAGTGAGACATCCATATCTCCCATGCCTGAGATCCGAGCCTCCTGACCTTTGGCAACAGCACAGCAACATCTTTCTGGTTCCTGAGCCACAGGCCAAGGGAGCTGGCTTGAGCTGGTTGTCACATACAGTGGCTTGGTTACCAGGGTTCCATATTCTGTTCCATTGTGAGGGAGGTAGGGTCACCTTTCAAGGCCCAATGACCAAAGCTCCTTGCTCACAGAAGACCTCCCAAAAGACATACTGGAGGCTGAATCTCCCTTCCCACCTCACATATGGATGTAGTAAACAGCACACCTTTTTGTTCAAATCCCAAGTCATTAACTAGGCGTAAGTGCTAGGCTGATCTCAGGCTCAAGGAGCCTTTCTTAGGTAAGATCCAAACTTAACTGTCACTATTGCCCTTACCCTTCACAAGACATTTTGCTTCACAGTGCCTTCTCAGCTTGCATTTTGCCTCTTGCACATTTATTTGCTAGTCCTGGGACTTGACCTCAGAGCCTGACCATTGTTCTTAGGCTTTCTTTAGGCTATAGCTGTCCCACCAAGCCACAGCAGCACTTCCAGCGTTTTCTATGTATATGGTACTGCAGAATCAAACCGGAGTCTTTTTGTGTGGTAGCCAAGCACTCTACAAATAGATGAAACACTCAGGCCATCTTGCAAATATTTTTCACTTCAATCTACTAGGACGTTGTTAGGTTTCTGTATCCTAATCTATTTTTCTTCCTGATGAATATCTGTGCTGTTATCTGTAAAAATGCAAGTGGGAAAATCACAGAAGCATTGGTGACATAAAAAAGTCTTACAGACATAGATAAGTGTTCATTCTTTGTAGGAGAAAGGATATTTTGATATGATGATGATGAGTATTTATAAATACTTTATCGGGGTTTAGAGTTTGGCCCAGTGGTAGAGTGCTTGCCTAGCATCCATGAAGATCTAGGTTTGAGTCCTTAATATCACACAGATATAAAAATCCATATGGCAATGTGGCTCAAGTGGCAGAGGGCTAGACTTGGGAAAAGCCAAGAGCAGTGCTCAGGCCCTGAGTTCAAGCCCCAGGAATGGCAGAAAAAAAAAGAAAAGAAAAGAAAAGAAATGTGCTTTTTACAAGTTATTCACTCACAGCATTTGCCTCTGAATTCTTCGCTTCTGCATCTTGTGACTAATCCCTTTCCCTCAATGTAGACAAGAAAAACAGATTTTATTACTTGCTATCCTGTTGTCCAATCTTTGGATATTAATTCAAAATACAATATTGCCTGAGATATTGTGTGTGTGCATGTGTGTGTGTATCTGCCAAAGTGTGCATGCACACATGTGTACAGGGTTTAGGGCTTACTCATAGGGCCTCTGTGATAACCCTCAGCATCTTTTCCTCAAAGGTATTGGTCTTTCACTTGTAGCTTATTATAGCTAATTGGAGTTGAGAGATTCACTCAATTTCTTGCCCTGTGCATTGGAACCCAGTGCTGGGTTCTCATATTGTTAATTGTAGCTATAGAGAAGCCTGAGGTCTGGGGATCCTCGTTAGAATCCAGCCCCTGAAAGAAAGTCACTGATAGAAATCTTTATCTTCAGTTAAGCACGAATAAATAAGGCAAAAGAGGAACTGTGGCTCAGTTCCTCTTGTACCAGCCATGAGAAAATTAGTAATTGGCAGCACCTGGTCCCTGAGAGAAATCCTTAGCACTGGTTCAAAAAAAGAAAGAAAATAATGAAAAAAATTAAAACTTGCTGAGGAATCCATAAGGATAAACGTGCCTGTGAATAATCTTGTCATTTCAGATTCCCTCAAGAGCTTATGTCTCTCTATATTTTATCAAGTTTTTTTAAAGATATTTACATATTTTCTATCTTTCTTAAACAGAGATAGCCATCCACAAAACACAAACACAAACTCTCACACAGTATACCACCCACCCATAAGTGTCTGGCTATGTATATATGTATAGTCATATGTATTGATCTGTCTCTCTATACTAATATCTAAATGCATAAACATATGTATTTAGACAAACAGGAAACATACATAGATAGGTCTCAGGCATTTCCAGATTTTGTGCAAGTCTTCTGACTGCAACTTACCATTGTATTGTTTGTCAAGATAGAGTCCCTCTAACTTTTGGCCAGCTTCTTGTCCTTTGATACTTTTTTCTGCCAGTCCTGGGTTTTGAACGCTAGGCTTGGATGCTGTCACTGAGCTTGAGCTTCTTGCATTCAGTAGTTTATTGCAGATAAGAGTCTCATGGAGTTTCTGTCCTGGGCTGGCTTTGAATTGTGATCCTCAGATCTCAAACTCCTGAGTAGCTAGGATGACAGTCTTGAGCTACCAGTACCTGGTTCCTTTGCCTCTTTTACCCTTTTTTTGGCCCTACCACAGCCATGGTATCTACCTTCCTATGTTCTCTCCACCTGCCTCCACACAGGGGTCTGTCAGATGCTTTCCACCCACTTATTCATGTCCTCCTCTGTATAGGCTGACAGCTAAGACATGCACTCACTTGTCTGGATGCCAAACAAAAAGCCATGTGATTGTTTCTCAGTCTGGAACATCCTATCAGATTTATAGCACCACAGAGTGTCAGGTTGATGCTCCTCCAGGGCTTCTTAAATTGTTCTCATATTAATCCCCAACACGTTTGTCATCACTTGTCCAGCTAATTCATGTACTAAACCAGCATTCCCTACAAACTTAGATCCCAATACCATGAGGACACTCAAGGGTGAATTAGGAGTGTGACCTGCAGGTGGATGTGAGCCTGTCTAACTTGGAGGGGATATCTCCACCACAGGAAGTGGAATACAAATTTAGAATCTGCTTTCATGAGGTGACAATCTCTGGCAGATGTTCTTATCAAATGTGGCACTGCCTACTTCCAGCTTAAAACATGGGTTGATGACCCAGCATAACAGAGAATGTATTCACCCCGGCCCAACACATAGGCTGGTACCCTGAACTTTCAGGTAGCATTTGGCTTTGAAGGTCATGAGATCTTAGTCTACAAATGATGAGCCCCCTCCCGTGAGGCATAGCAAACGGAGCCAAAGTGCAACCCAGTTAAGCACCAGATCAAGCTTCCCTTCTTCAGTAGGGTATGGTTTGAAAACTGTGCATAGCTTCTGTTTGAAGCCAGTCCAGAAAGGAAAGTCCATGAAACTCTCATTTCCAGTTAACTGCCAAGAAAAAGCCAAAGATACAGATGAAGCTCAAGAGAGCTAGAGAGCCATCTGAAAAGAATGGTTACACCCTGCAACATCCTCATTATCTGATCTTGAAAACATCTCTGCGTGCATCCCAGGATGCAGCCAGCGTCTGGGGGTGACAGTGACCCCTGCGCCCATTGGCAATCTGCACTGTCTCTGACATCTGTAATGTGAACCTCATTCTGTTGGGTTTGTGAAGCGGTGTCAACCCTGCAGAAGGAACCAACTGTGCCCTAACTCCCACTGTCCCCTGGGGCCCCTAGCATTCCCCCATCTGCACCCCTCCTGTGGCTTCTGGTCCTAGGGAGCCCTCCTGCCCTGTCCAACACTCACATGAAGTGCATATTTCTTCTCCTGGGGCAACTTCTCCACAGAGAGTACATGACATGCCCACTCTCCACTCACGGGGAGATCCTGTCAAAGTAGCAAATCAGTGATAAGGACATAAAGTGATGAATAGAATTTTAGATCCTGATGGTAGACAGTCTGCAAAATCCAAGGGAGAATGGAATTGGAGGGGACCAGGTATCAGGATGTGGGCATGGAGCTTCCCTGCCCAGGGGGTGTGGGAAGTCACAGGCTGGGGGATGCACAGGATGATCCATGGGCCCTGTGCAGCTACTGGGTCACCCCCTTCTGCATCTCAGCCTTTGGCTTTGAGCTCTGTGACCGTCAAGATGTGCACAGTCTGTACTCTGGCTGGCAGAAGAAAGGACCCTGGGAAGACAATTGTAGACCCTTTGTGAGTGTAGGAAGGGGTATGCTGGACACCCAGTCCAAGAGGAGCTAAAACTGGAGTCGAGGGGTGTGCAAGGAGTGGGCCTGCCCTTCTGGATATTTGGGAAATTCTCTGAGATGATTCCCTGAAGTATATTTCCAATACCATTGACCTCTTTCTCCACGCCCTCCTCAATAGCAACTAGCCTTAAATTAGGCTTCCTAATTGTATCTTGGACCTCCTGAAGCTCTCTCTCATATATCGTAGATTTGGATTGACTCATTTTCTGTTCTTTCTCTATAATACATAAATTATCTTCAGCCCCGGAAATTCTCTTCTCTGCATTGTCTAAACTGCTATCAAACTATCTACTTTACTTTTCATCTCCCTTGCTTTTAATTGCTCAGTTTTGATGCCTTGCATCTCCTGTTTTAGATCATGTATGGATTTCTTTATCTCCTTGATTTCCTTTTGAATGGTTAGCTCAGTAGCTTTATTTTCTTCAGACATTTGCTGGAGTTTGCTCACGTTTTTATTTGTGGATTCTGTGAATTCATCCATCTTTCTTTGAAAATCCTTTATTATGGCCTCCTTTATGGCTTCTTCTTTTTCACTTATCACCTTGTTTATGCTTTCCTCTTGTTCAGCTATGGCTTCCTCCATTATCTCTTTCTTTATATTTTCACATTTTCCATTAATGATGTTTATCAATTGCATTTGTGTAGCACTTGGAAGACTCTCCTCTAGGTTTGCCAGTGACTGTTCCATTGTCTGTTTACATTGGGTGGGGGATGTTGTTTCTAGATTTGACATTTTTCTTGAGTTTTTGTTCTGCCCATTTGAAAATGGGAGCAAGATTACTACTAAATACAATTATAGTTTTTCAGATATAAGCAACCTAGATCTCTGTAGCTGGCAGACACTAGATGTTCCCAAGTTTTGATTGGTATTATCACTCTTTCTTTTTGTGCACTTACAGACCAGTCTAATACAACCAATGATAAGCGATTTATACCCAAAACAATAAGCCTCTCAATCCAATCTCTATTGTCTTTAAGTCCCTCTGAGCCTAGAGAATAATTAACCACCTGCATATACAATATTGCTCAACAGTCATCAAGTGTAGATCCGTGCAGTATAAGGGTTGAAAGACGAGCAGAGGTCCAGAGATAGAGAAAAAAGAATGAGAGAGGTCAGGGGAGGTACAAGAGGATTAACGCAGGAGTGTAAAAATATTGTACTAATGAAGAAAAGGTATAGCGAAAGGATAACTGACCTAAGTTGGTAAGTAGGTAGCATATTTGAGTACAAAGTTTGGAAAGTATTAGAATAAAACTTATGTGTTGCTGCACGACTAGCTCTTAGCCCAACCAGTGGCCTCACAATGAACCATGGGGTGGATCTGTTTTTCTTGTCTACGTTGAGGGAAAGGGGTATTTCGCAAGATGCAGAAGCGAAGATTTCAGAAGCAAATGCTGTGAGTGAATTAGCTCGTAAAGAATTTTTATTTTCTTTTATCTTTCTGCCAGTCTTGGGGCTTGAATTCAGGGCCTGAGCACTGTCCTCGGGTTTTCTCAAGTCTAGCCCTCTGCCACTTGAGCCACAGTGCCACATCTAGATTTTCTATCTATGTGATACTGCGCAATCAAACCCAGATCTTCATGGATGCTAGGCAAGCAAACTCTCAACCCTGGCATAGTAATTTTAAAGTCATCATCATCATATCAAAACATCCTTTCTCCTACAAAGAACGAACACTTATCTATGTGTGTAATGCTTTTTTTTAATTTCACCAATTCTTCTGTGTTTTTCCCTCTTGCACTTTTTACACATGACAGCAAAGCTAATCATCAGGAAAAAATTGATTAGGATACAGAAACCTAATAATATCCTAGTAGATTGACGTCAAAAATATGTGCAAGATGCCCTGTGTGTTTGACCTAGTGGTAGAGTCGTTGGATACCACGCAAAAAGACTCACGTGTGATTCCTCATTATCACATACATAGAAAAGCCTGCAAGTGGTGCCATGGCTTGGTGGGACAGCTAAAGCCCAAGGAAAGCCCAAGAACAATGTTCACACTCTGAGGTCAATTCCCAACACTAGCAAAAACAAAAAAAAATTCCACAAGGGGCAAAATGCAGGCAGAGAAGGCACTGTGAAGCAAATGTTTTGTAAAGGATGAGGCAATATTGACCCTTAAGTCTGGATCTTACCTAAGAAAGGCTCCTTGAGCCTGAGACCAGACTGGTAGTTGGGCCTACTGGAAGACATTGGGATTGGACAAATAAGGTGTGCTGTTTACTACATCCACATGTATATTGTGAGATTGGAGGAGAGATTCAGCCTCCAGTATGTCTTTGGTGAGGTCTTCTGTGAGCAAGGATCTTTGGTCATGGGGCCCTGAAAGGTGACCCTGCCTCCCTCACAATGGAACAGAATATGGAACCCTGGTAACCAAGCCACTGTAACTAACAACCAACTCAAGCCAGCTCAGGAGGAAGAAAGATGTTTCTGTGCTGTTGCCAAAGGTCAGGAAACTCGAGTCTCAGGCATGGAAGTAGTGGATGTCTTACTCGAAGATGTACATGCTAGATCATTGCCAAGCCACAAATCCAGTATAACAGGCCTTTCTCTAAGAAGAAGGCCAGGAAAATCCAGGGCAACCAGATGAGGTATATTTCTAAGAAGAAATGTATTTGACCCCATCATCCTCCCCACAGACTACAACATTCTTTTATTTAATTTTTTTATTGTAATTAGTAAAAGGGTTACATGATATTTGCCGGATAGGAGGTGCATTAATTCACATACATTGATACCCATTCACATGTCTTGGTACCCATCCCCCACCCATCTTGGTTTTCCCCCCTTCCCTATCAAATTTCAAATATCCAAATACAAATAAATTCAATATATCAGATAACAAAGTGAGATACTATACCAATATGGTATAACAGAGGGACAGCAAACGAGATGAGAGACAACATAGTACATTAAGGACAACAATCATTCATTATATGGTTTTGTTTCAATATGCTGGATGACCTTTCAATTAGCTTCACATTATATGGCCTTATATATGGCCATTTGCTCTATTGCAAATCTCTGCTAGTAGAGCCCAAGGTTTCTACTGATTATGACGAATGAGGGAAACCACTGAGCCTAAGTTCCTTTGAGTCTGGCTTACTTCACTTAATATGATTTGTTGTAAGTCTTTCCATTTCCTAACAAATGGGGCGATGTCATTCTTTCTGACAGCAGCATAGAATTCCATTGTGTAGAAATACCACAACTTGTTGATCCACTCATCAGCTGAGGGACATCTGGGTTGGTTCCATATCTTTGCTATGGTGAATAGTGCTGCAATGAACATTGTTGGGCTAGTGGGTTTAGTATGCCCTTGTTTCTGGATTGTTGGGTAAATGCCAAGGAGTGGAATTGCTGGGTGATAGGGGAGTTCTATGTTTAGCTTTTTGAGGCACTGCCACACTGCTTTCCATAGTGGTTGAACGAGTTTGCACTCCCACCAACAGTGTAGTAGTGACCCCTCCTGGCCACATCCCCTTCAGTATCTGTTGTCATTCGTTTTCCTGATCCTGGCCATTCTAACTGGAGTTAGGTGGAATCTTAGAGTTGTTTTGATTTGCACTTCTTTTATGACCAGAGATGTGGAGCATTTCTTCATGTGTCTATAGGCCATTTTTGTTTCTTCTTCAGAGAAGACTCTCTTTAAGTCTTTGGCCCATTTTTTAATGGGATGGGTGTTACTTTGGAGGTTAGTTTTGGAGTGATTCAATTTTTTGAGTTGTTGATATATTTTAGATATGAGGCCTTTGTCCGTTGTTTGGTTGGTGAAGATCTTCTCCCAGTCTGTAGGCTTCCTGATTAGTTTACTAGCTATATCCGTTGCCATACAAAAGCTCTGCAGTTTAATGCAGTCCCACTTATCCATCCTTTCTCTGATTTGTTGTGATTCTTGGTCCTTATTAAGAAAGTTTCGACCTGTGCCAAGGAGGCCTAGTGTATCTTCTATTCCTTCCTGTAATCTTTTCAGTGTGTCAGCTTTTACCTCCAGGTCTTTTATCCATTTGGAGTTAATTCTAGTGCAAGGTGACAAAGAAGGATCCAACTTTAGTTTTCTGCAGGTGCTTAACCAGTTTTGCCAGCACAACTTGTTGAAGAGGCTATCTTTCTTCCATTCTATTTTTTTAGCTCCCTGGTCAAAGATTAGGTGGCCATAGGTCTGTGGTATAATATCTGGGTCCGCAGTTCTATTCCATTGGACATGAGGCCAGTTCTTGTGCCCGTACAAGAATTATAGCTCTGTAATAGAGTCTAAAGTTTGGAATTGAAATTCCTCCAGCGCTGTTCTTTCTGTGTGGGAAGCCGGAGCGGCCGCCATTACAAGATGGCGCCTGTTCCCTGCCTCGCTCCTTGTAAACAACTTCTTAGTTCTCCTTATTTGGTATGTGAGTGCGGAGCCTTTGCTCGTTCCACTGAGTCTGCGCGTATGACGTCAGAGGCCTGACCAATCCCGAGTTTTAAAATGGCCCTGGCAACAGAGCAGCCAATGGCAAAAGCCCCGTGTTCCTTGATTGTATATAAGCAGGTGCATTTCCCTGCCCAGGCCCCTCTGCTTCAGCTCTCCCTTCAATCAAGTTGCTCTTCAATAAAGCGTGATACGAGAAGGATCCTCGGGTGGTGTCCGTTCTTCCCTGCTGTTCAGGGGTGCCGGGCGCCGCAACTGGTGCCGAAACCCGGGACCTGCGGAGGGGCCGAAGAGGATACAGAACTTGACACGTGAAGAGGACTCCTTCTAGGTATGTTGTTCTGGGAGATTCCTGTCTGGGTGCTTATTATTGTTCTTCCTCTGTGGTTTGTGCTTCTTATTGTTTGCTTTTGCGCACTCGGGTGTGATAGACCGCGAGCCTAGAGAGCTTCTCGGTCTAGGTGAAAGTAAGCCCAGGATAGGTAACTCGGTCTTTCACTTTGTTTCACCCGCTTGGGTTAGCCCTCTAAGAGTAACATCAGTATGGGTAACTCTTCAGGAAGTGGGTGCCGTACAAGGGACTTCTGTGCCCCCTTACAGGCCCTTCTTAAACAGCGTGGGCTAAAAATTTCCCGCGGCACAATAAATAAAGTGTTAACAGACATTGAGACACACGCCCCGTGGTTTGCGGTGTCTGGAGATCTCTCACTGGTCTGTTGGGATAAATTAGGCCGGGACCTGGATAGAGCTCAAAAAAAGGGAGAGGTCTCCGGCGCCACGTTGCCCATGTGGAGAATGGTGCGCGCTTGTTTGGAGGAGGGCAGAAATACTGATATCATTACAGAAGGGAGGAAGGAATTAATTAAGCACCAGGATAGTCTCTCGGAGTCATCGTACAGGGAAGGAGAGACCACCAAGAGTGGAGTAAAATATAAGAGAAAACAAAAGAAAAGAATTGAGGGACTGCAGCCCTCACAAAGTACAGTGCAGGAGGAGGAGAGAGGAGAAAAGAAAAAACAGGAGGGACCAAGGAGCTCCCTCTACCCGTCCTTGAAGGAATTTCAGGATGATAACCAGTTCTGTGCCCTGACTTTACATGATCAGGATGCAGGAGAGTCAGATCAAAGCACAGAAAATGAGGGGGAAGGGCCCCCGGAGGAACTAAGTTCAAATGAAGAGGAAGAATTAGAGGAGCAAGCTGCCAGGTATGAGGCAGATAGATACGGCCCCTGGGGAGGACTAGGCGCGGGGAGTGGCCAGGATGTTATTCGCCCTGCCCCCTCTGTCCCGCCCCCCTACGTCCCAAAAAAGGGAAGTTCCTTTATTAAGGCCCGCACCTGGTCTCGGTTGGCCTCTGCTTTTCCTGTTTTTGAAGATTCCCTTACGGGACAGAGAGTTTTTGAGCCAGTTTCTTATAAAGCTTTAAAGGATCTCATGGCCGCTGTACAAAATTATGGCCATTCTGCAAATTACACCATTGCTTTGGTTCGTCGATTGCAGACTACCAGCATGACTCCAACGGACTGGTATGAGGTTGGACGTTCTTGCCTGACGCATGGCCAGTACCTAGATTATTGTGCTTCTGCAGCAGATTTGGCCGCTGCCCGACATAGGGAGAATGCACAGGTGGGCCGTCCTCACTGGTCAGCTGAAATGTTATTAGGAAAAGGCCCTTATGCAGCGGACCAGACTGGGTACCCTAATGAGGTTTACCAACAAATTAATAATATTTTTTACACGGCTTGGAAGTCTCTTGCCAGTCAAGGGGAATGCTGTGGTAACCTTACCAAAGTCGTTCAAAAACCTACCGAGCATTTTACAGATTTTGTTGGGCGAGTCTTAGAAACTGCAGATAAATTGTTTGGGGACCCAGAGGATCACATGCTCTTAATTCAACAAATTATTTTTGAACAAAGCCTCCCTGAATGCCAAAAGGCTATTATTCCTATAAAAGACAAGCCCTTACAAGATTGGATTAGGGCCTGTCGGGAGGTGGGAGCCCCTGTGAGCTTGGATAAAATTGTTGCTGCGGTAGCTGAGACCACTAGAATTAATTCAGGATTATGCTTCAATTGTCAACAGCCAGGACATTTCAAAAGACGGTGTCCCAATTTAAAATATTCAAAGCAGAGGCCCCCTCGCGAACCGGGACTTTGTCCACGATGTAAAAAGGGAAAACATTGGGCAAATGAGTGCAGATCAGTTAAAGATGTGAATGGACAGCCTATCCCACAACCTCAGGCCTTGGAGCCAAAAAATGGGCAGAGGGGCCCATTGCCCCAGGGCCCGCAAAATCAGGGGATTCAGTGCCAGGAAACTTATCAGAGGCCCTCACCTCATCTCCAACAGCCATTTGTTCCCGCAGAGCAACCGCAGGATCTGCAGGGCTGGACCTCCGTGCCACCGCCGGAGTGGTCATAACTGAGGACATGGGGGCTCAACTCATAACTACTGACCTAATGGGCCCCCTCCCTGAAAATATGGTGGGAATAGTGTTGGGACGCGCTTCCAATACTATGAAAGGCCTTGTAGTGTTCCCTGGAGTTGTTGACCCTAATTACAGGGGAGTCATCCAAGTCCTCTGTTCAGTCTCTCGAGGGTTCATTTCAGTGGCTCCTGGAGATCGAGTTGCTCAATTAATTTTAGTGCCTTCCCATCATCAAGTTTCCCCGGTGCAAGAAAAGGAAAGAAGTTTAAGTACCTCAGGAGCAGACCTTGTCTGCTTGTCCATGGCCTTAAATAACCATCCCATGTTAACATTAACAATTGAAGGAAGGACCTTTAATGGTCTGGTGGACACGGGAGCGGACCGGAGTATCATCCAAATAACTCAATGGCCAAAGACATGGCCCCTACAATTTTCTTCACAAACCCTGCAAGGTTTAGGTTATGCAGATACTCCTCGGGTCAGCGCAAAACAGTTGACCTGGTCCACAGAGGAAAGTCAAAAAGGAAAATTTCAGCCGTTTGTCCTCCAGGTCCCAGTTAAATTTGTGGGGCCGGGATATCCAACAACAAATGGGTTTAATTCTAACTACTGATTATTCTTCAACGGCACAAACTATAATGAAAAATCAGGGCTTTGTCCCTACTGGTGGGTTAGGAAAATATTTACAGGGCCGGCATGCCCCTGTGGAGCCAGTTGCCAATAAAGACAAGCAAGGCTTGGGTTTTTCTTGGGGGTCACTGAAAATTTAGCCTCCGCCAGTCCAACACCCATACCCTGGTTAACAAATAAAGCGGTGTGGGTGCCTCAGTGGCCCCTGTCCCAAGAAAAACTGGAGGCTATAACTCAATTGGTACAGGAACAACTAAGGTTGGGACATGTGGAGCCTTCTGTTTCTCCATGGAATACCCCTATTTTTATTAAAAAGGCCTCAGGCAAGTGGAGATTATTACATGATCTCAGAGCCATTAATGCTCAAATGCAAATATTAGGGTCAGTCCAACGCGGCCTCCCACTGCTTTCTGCTTTGCCCCAAAAGTGGCCCATTATATCTATTGCTATTAAGGACTGTTTCTTTTCTATTCCTTTGCATCCCAGGGATAGAGAACGTTTTGCTTTTACCCTGCCTTCTGTTAATCATGAACAACCTGATGCGCGATTTCAGTGGAGGGTTCTTCCACAAGGAATGGCTAATAGCCCTACAATATGCCAACTATATGTTGACACAGTTCTTTTCCCTGTGAGACAGCAATTTCCCATTGTTAGAATTCTTCACTATATGGATGATATTCTAATAGCTGCCCCTGAGCAGAATATCCTTTTTCAAGTATTTAGTAAATTATCTAAACTCCTTGCAAAGGCAGGCTTAAACTTGGCACCAGAAAAGGTGCAATTTTCAGAAAAGGTTCAGTTTTTAGGTTCCATAATTTCTCCCATAGCTGTGACACCCCAAAAGGTCGTCTTGAAAACAAATCATTTGCATACCCTTCATGATTTTCAAAAATTAATGGGGGACGTAAATTGGGTCCGAAATTTTCTTAATGTCCCTCGCTCTGAATTGTTGCCCCTCTTTTCCTTATTGGAGGGAGACCTGGATGTTACCTCACCTAGAAAATTGACTGTTCAGGCTAAGAGTTCCATTCAGCGTCTTGAACAGGCCATAGAAAATGCACAACTTTTGCGCGTAAATCCATCAGCGCCAATCTTACTGTGTATATTTAAAACAAAGAATTATCCTACAGGAGTATTATGGCAAGAAGGCCCATTGTTATGGTTGCATGGAAATTCTTATGGCTTAAAAACTATTCAGTATTTTCCAGAATTAGTTGCTTTGTTAGCTCTTACAGGTTGCAAGGCGTGTTTGACTCACTTTGCAAAATTTCCTGACAAATTAATTATTCCTTATACCCGGCAACAAGTACAAATATTGGCTGCCTCTGTTGACTGGTGGGCAGTTTTGGTGTGCTCCTTTCCAAATATAATTGACAATCATTATCCCAAACATCCACTGCTGAATTTTGTGCGTGAAGATTGGGTGTATTTCCCCAAAGTTACGGAAAAACTGCCTCTGAGTAATGCCCTAATTATATTATAGATGGGTCAAAAACAGGCCGAGGTGCCTATGTAGTTCAAGGAAAAGAGCCAGTGACTTTAAATTTTCGACTAGAAACTCCACAAGTAGTTGAATGTCTAACAGTTTTAGAAGTATTCGGGAAATTTTCTGAGCCTTTTAACCTATATTCTGATTCACAATATGTAGTTAATGCAGTGGCATCCCTGGAAGTCGCTGCCTCCATAAAAGGTAGCAGTACAGTTTCAAATATATTATCCCAACTTCAGAGTTTAATTTTACAAAGGAAAAATCCTTTTTTCATTGGTCATATTTGGGCACATACTGGCTTGCCTGGTCCAATGTCAGAGGCCAATGCCATAGTGGATTTGACTGCCAGAGCCCTGGTGGGCCTTTCCCATAATTCTGTTCAATTAGCATGAGATTTTCATCAACTTTATCATGTTTCTGCAAAAACCCTTCGTTATAAGTTTTCCATTTCACGCCAACAGGCTAGAGAAATTGTTAAAGCTTGTCAATCCTGTGTAGTATATCACCCCTCTTTCATAATTGGAGTTAATCCTAGAGGCCTTTGCTCTAATGCCTTATGGCAAATGGATGTTACCCATGTGCCTGAGTTTGGCCGAACAAAATATGTTCATGTTTCTGTGGATACTTTCTCTGGCATAATGCATGCCACGGCCCTTACAGGGGAAAGGGTGTCCCATGTTAAAGTTCATTGCTTGGAAGCCTGGGCAGCATGGGGAAAACCATTAAAATTGAAAACAGATAATGTCCCTGCTTATGCCTCTGCCGGATTTCACTCCTTTTGCACTCAAATGCAGGTAGTTCATTCTACTGGCCTCCCTTACAATCCACAGGGTCAGGGAATTGTGGAACGCGCCAATAGAACACTTAAACAACTTTTATTTAAACAAAAGGAGGGAATAGGCCGAGATGCCTCCCCCAGAGAAAGGCTGGCCATTGCACTGTTTACCTTAATTTATGTAACAGTGGATGACAATGGACAATCAGCTGCTGATCGGCATGCTGGCAAAATGGCAATACCACCCACACAAAAAGTAATGTGGAAAAATGTTATCGATAATAAATGATATGGACCGGATCCTGTATTTCAGAGATCCAGGGGAGCTGTTTGTGTTTTTCCACAGGGACAGGAATCCCCCCATTGGGTGCCGCAGTGCCTCGTAAGGATATTGGAGGAAAATCAAACGCCTAAAGAGGATGATGCGAAACAAAATCCTGGGAATAACCCTGTTAATAATTCTTCTGCTGCCACGACTTTGGATGAAGAGACAGAAGGGAAAAAGCAACAAGGAAAAGACGATGTGGGCAGTGATGAAGACCTTTCCATTACCAATGCCTGTGACTAATGCTTCTTCTGTTTTCCCCTTTGTGCCACCAATTCTTCCTTGCAACTTCCCTAGGACTGCAAGGTTCCCTATGCCTTACCCTGTCAAAAAATCTGTCCTTCTGTGTTAGGCTGGTTTCTCAAAAATTGGGTCGCTCTGATTAATGTATAGTTCTGGCAAGGGAAGGGTTGTGGGGTTTTCTGCACTTGTCCCAGAGGCGGACCTTCCTGTTTATGTTTTTACTCTTTAAAGCTTCAAGTAATGATAGTATTTTAAATTGTTCTGCCATAGAGTGTAAATTGAGTCAATGCTGGAGCCGTTGCCTACATTTGTTCCAGTTCCTGGGAATGTTTGTTGCAGTTTGCTTTGGGTTTTGTGTCTTTAGCCTTTGGTTGCTCTGCCGAATGAGGTCTCGCAATAAGAGAGAGAGAGCAATGCTTGTTCTTGCACTCACTGCCTTGGAGCAGGGACACTCCCCCAAAATTTGGCTTGCAGCTTTAAAGGCCAACTAAAACTGCCCTGTACTGCCTTTGCAACCTCGAGACCTTAGTCTATTGCACGAGGAATAGGAGTATAGGCAGCCAAGAGTTGTGAAACGATGGACAAAGTACCACTCCTGAACCTAACAGGTCAGGGAGAGCATGTGCGTCAGCATATGGGTCTGCGCCCCTAGCCCATCTCCGAAAAGGGAAAAGAGGACCTGAAGGGGAGGGATCCAGAGTTGATCGCCTGGGTCACTCCTCTAGAGTAGGACCTCAAGTTTTACTTTGGAGGACAGCACCTCTACTCTCTTCACAACGGGAATGTTGGCCTGCTGCGTTAAAACAAAAAGGGGGAGATGTGGGGAGCCGGAGCGGCCGCCATTACAAGATGGCGCCTGTTCCCTGCCTTGCTCCTTGTAAACAACTTCTTAGTTCTCCTTATTTGGTATGTGAGTGCGGAGCCTTTGCTCGTTCCACTGAGTCTGCGCGTATGACATCAGAGGCCTGACCAATCCCGAGTTTTAAAATGGCCCTGGCAACAGAGCAGCCAATGGCAAAAGCCCCGTGTTCCTTGATTGTATATAAGCAGGTGCATTTCCCTGCCCCGGGCCCCTCTGCTTCAGCTCTCCCTTCAATCAAGTTGCTCTTCAATAAAGCGTGATACGAGAAGGATCCTCGGGTGGTGTCTGTTCTTCCCTGCTGGTCAGGGGTGCCGGGCGCCGCATTTCTGCTAAGAAGTGTTTTTGCTATACGGGGTCTTTCATTATTCCATAAGAAATTTTGAATTGCCTCTTCTATTTCTTTAAAGAATGACATTGGGATGTTGATGGGTATTGCATTGAATTGGTAGATAGCCCTTGGCAAGATTGTCATTTTCACAATGTTGATTCTTCCAATCCAGGAGCATGGGAGGTTTTTCCATTTCCTTAGTTCTGCTTTAATTTCCTTTTTTAGGGTTTTGAAGTTTTCATCTAAACGGTCCTTTACATTCTTATTTAAGCTAATTCCTAGGTACTTTATTTTCTTTGAGGCTATTGTGAAAGGAGTTTCTTTCCTGATTACTGCCTCGTTCCTCTCACTGTTGGCGTAAAGGAAGGGAGTTGATTTGTGAGGGCTGATTTTATGGCCTGCTGCCCTTCCAAAGCTTTGAATCAGCTCAAGGAGCTTGGGAGTAGAGTCTATAGGATTCTTTAAATACAGAATCATGTCATCTGCAAAGAGGGATAGTTTTATTTCCTCTTTCCCTACTTGGATCCCCTTTATGCTTGCTTCTTGCCTTATTGCACTGCCTAGGAATTCTAGTACTATGTTAAAAAGGAGTGGAGAGAGTGGGCATCCTTGTCTCGTTCCTGATTTTAGAGGGAATGGCTTTAGATTTTCACCATTAATTATAATACTAGCAGTGGGTTTCTCATACACAGCCTTTATTACTTTGAGAAATGTTCCATGAATTCCTAGTTTCTCCACATCTTTTAACATAAAGGGGTTTTGGATCTTGTCAAATGCTTTTCCGCATCTATTGAGACAATCATGTGATTTTTGTCCTTGCTCCTGTTGATGTGTCGAATTATATTAATTGATTTGTGTATGTTGAACCAGCTTTGCCTCCCTGTGATGAATCCAGTTTGATCAAAGTGTATAATTTTTTTGATGAGTTGTTGTAGACGATTGGCTAGTATGTTGTTGAGAAGTTTGGCATCGATGTTCATCAAAGAAATGGGTCTATAGTTCTCTTTCTTTGATGAATCTCTGTCTGGTTTGGGGATGAGGGATATACTGGCTTCACAGAATGAGTTTGGTAAAGAACCTTCATTTTCAATTTCGTTGAAGAGCTTGAGGAGTATTGGTGTGAGCTCTGCTTTGAAGACCTTATAGAATTCAGCTGTGAATCCATCTGGCCCTGGGCTCTTTTTAAGTGGAAGTTGTCTAATTTCCATTTCTATTTCAGAGCTTGAAATAGGCCTGTTGAGTTGGGTTAGCTCTTCTTGGTACAGTGTGGGTATGTTAATGTTGTCTAGGAATTCATCCATTTCTTCTAGATTCTCCAATTTGTTGGCGTAAAGGTTTGAGAAGTATTCCCTCATGATATTCTGGATCTTGGTAATTTCTGTCGTGATATTACCATTTTCATCTGCGATTTTGTTCATTTCGATATGCTCTCTTCTTTTTTTGGTAAGATTTGCTAAGGGCTTGCCAATTTTGTTAATTCTTTCAAAGAACCAACTCCTTGTTTTGTTGATTCTTTCTATAGATTTTTTTATTCCAAATCATTTAATTCTGCTTTGATTTTAATAATTTGTTTCTCCTAATGGGTTTAGGGTTAGATTGTTGCTCTTATTCCAGGAGGTTAAGGTGAGACATTAACTAGTTGGTTTGCCATTTTTCTAACTTGCTGGTGTAGGCACTCAGCGCTATAAATTTTCCTCTGAGTACTGCCTTTGTTGTGTCCCTAAGGAGTTGATATTTGTGTGCTCCTTATTGTTAAATTTCATAAACAGTTGGATATCTGTTCTGATCTCTTCGATTACCCACTGTTTTGTATTCAACAATGTGTTGTTCAGTCTCCATGAGTTCCAGGGATTTCGTTGGTGGAGATGTGTGTTCAGCTCCAATTTGATGCCTTTATGGGCTGAGAGTGTGCATGGAATAATTTCAGTGTTTCTGAATCTGTCCAGGTTTGTTTTATGGCCTAAGATGTGGTCTATTTTGGAAAATGTTCCATGTGCTGCTGAGAAAAACGTATATTGTGTTGTTACTGGGTGGAATATTCTGCAGATGTCTGTTAGATCTAGTTGGTCTATATAGTTGTTCAGTTCCAAGGTTTCTCTGTTTAGTTTTTGCCTTGTTGATCTGTCCATAGGTGAGAGTGGTGCGTTGAACTCACCAACAATCACTGTATTTCGATCTATGTATGGTTTCAGTGTAAGTAAAGTTTGCTTGATGAAGTTTGGAGCTCCGGGATTGGGTGTGTAAATGTTTAGGATCGTTATGTCTTCCTGGAGGAAAGATCCCTTTAGTAGTATGTAGTAACCTTCTTTGTCTTTTCTTACTAATTTTAGTTTGAAGTCTATTGTATCTGATATGAGGATGGCAACTCCAGCCTCTTTATGGGGGCAGTTAGCTTGATAGAGTTTATTCCAACCTCTCCCTTTCAAAAGATGATTGTTTTTGAGTAAGATGTGTCTCTTGAAGACAGCAGAACGATGGCTCTTGCTTTTTGATCCAACTAGACAGCCTATGCCGTTTAATTGGAGAGTTAAGTCCATTGATATTGAGAGTTAGGATTGAGAGATATTTATTAGTTCCTACCATTTTTAAAAGGTTTTAGTAGGGCCTGTGTTTTGACAGTTCTTGTGGTCCTTAGATGGTATGCTGTTTAGGTGCCATTTCTTTCCCTATGTTGCATTTATTTTGGTTTTCTATGTATAGAGCATCGTTGAGAATTCTCTGTATTGTTGGTTTTGTTTTGACATATTGTTGCAGCTTTTCCCTGGAATGGAATTTTTTATTGTTCCCTCAGTTATGAATGAGAGCTTAGCTGGCTAAAGTAGTCTTGGTTGGTAGTTATTTGATTTAAGGGCATGACATATATGCTTCTAGGTACTTCGTGCTTGCATGATCTCTCTAAGAAATC
Source organism: Megascapheus bottae (assembly GCF_031878675.1). Taxonomy (NCBI): domain Eukaryota; kingdom Metazoa; phylum Chordata; class Mammalia; order Rodentia; family Geomyidae; genus Megascapheus; species Megascapheus bottae. The sequence continues at coordinate 52,731 of NW_028327376.1, read as the reverse complement.
TGGGGTTATTCTGATTGGTTTGCCTTTATAGGTTACTGATCCCTTTTCCCTGGTTGCCTTTAGGATCTTTTCTTTCGTTTCTATTGATCCAGTTCGGATCACAATGTGACGGTGTGATGTTATTTTCTGGTTAGGTCTGTTTGGGGTTCGAAAAGCTTCTCGTATCTGCATGGACCGGCCCTTCTGGATATTTGGGAAATTCTCTGAGATGATTCCCTGAAGTATATTTCCAATACCATTGACCTCTTTCTCCACGCCCTCCTCAATACCAACTAGCCTTAAATTAGGCTTCATAATTGTATCTTGGACCTCCTGAAGCGCTCTCTCATATTTCCTAGATTTGGATCGACTCATTTTCTGTTCTTTCTCTATAATACCTAAATTATCTTCAGCCCCGGAAATTCTCTCCTCTGCATTGTCTAACCTGCTATCAAAGCTATCTACTTTATTTTTCATCTCCCTTGCTTCTTATCCTTCACTTTTAATGCCTTGCATCTCTTGTTTTAGATCATGTATGGATTTCGTTATCTCCTTGATTTCCTTTTGAGTGGTTAGCTCAGTAGCTTTATTTTCTTTGGACATTTGCTGGAGTTTGGTCATGTTTTTATTTGTGGATTCTATGAATTCATCCATCTTTCTTTGAAAAACCTTTATTATGGCCTCCTTTATGGCTTCTTCTTTTTCAATTATCACCTTGTTTTTGCTTTCCTCTTGTTGAGCTATGGCTTCCTCCATTATCTCTTTCTTTATATTTTCACATTTTTCATTAATGATGTTTATCAATTGCATTTGTGTAGCACTTGGAAGACTCTCCTCTGGGTTTGCCAGGCAGTGTTCCATTGTCTGTTTACATTGGGTGGGGGATGTTGTTTCTTGATTTGACATTTTTCTTGAGTTTTTGTTCTGCCCATTTGAAATGGGAGCAAGATTACTACTAAATACGATTATAGTTTTTCAGATATAACCAACCTGGACCTCTGTAGCTGGCAGACACTAGATGTTCACAAGTTTTGATTGGTATTATCACTCTTTCTTTTTGTGCACTTACAGACCAGTCTAATACAACCACTGATAAGCAATTTATACCCAAAACAATAAGCCCCTCAATCCAATCTCTATTGTCTTTAGTTCCTCTGAGCCTAGAGAATAATTAACCACCTACATATACAATATTGCTGAACAGCCATCAAGTGTAGATCCGTGCAGTATAAGGGTTGAAAGACGAGCAGAGGTCCAGAGATAGAAAAATAGAATGAGAGAGGTCAGGGAGGTACAATAGGATTAACGTAGGAGTGTAAGAATATTGTAGTAATGAAGAAAAGGTATAGCATAAGGATAACTGACATAAGGTGGTAAGTAGGTAGCATATTTGAGTACAAAGTTTGGAAAGTATTAGAATAAAACTTATGTGTTGCTGCACGACTAGCTCTTAGCCCAACCAGTGGCCTCACAGTGGACCATGGGATGGATCTGTTTTTCTTGTCTACGTTGAGGGAAAGGGGTATTTCACAAGATGCAGAAGCGAAGATTTCAGAAGCAAATGCTGTGAGTGAATTAGCTCGTAAAAAGCATTTTTATTTTCTTTTATCTTTCTGCCAGTCTTGGGGCTTGAATTCAGGGCCTGAGCACTGTCCTCGGGTTTTCTCAAGTCTAGCCCTCTGCCACTTGAGCCACAGTGCCACATCTAGATTTTCTATCTATGTGATACTGAGCAATCAAACCCAGATCTTCATGGATGCTAGGCAAGCACTCTACCACTATGCCAAACTCTCAACCCTGACATAGTAATTATAAAGTCATCATCATCATATCAAAATATCCTTTCTCCTACCAAGCATGAACACTTATCTATGTGTGTAATCCTTTTTTTTAAATTTCACAAATTCTTCCGTGTTTTTCCCTCTTGGATTTTTACACATGACAGCAAAGCTACTCATTAGGAAAAAATTGATTAGGATACAGAAACCTAATAATATCCTAGTAGATTGACGTCAAAAATATGTGCAAGATGCCCTGTGTGTTTGACCTAGTTGTAGAGTCCTTGGCTACCACGCAAAAAGACTCAGGTTTGATTCCTCATTAACACATACATAGTAAATGCTGCAAGTGGTGCTGTGGCTTGGTGGGACAGCTAAAGCCCAAGGAAAGCCCAAGAACAATGTTCACACTCTGAGGTCAAGTCCCAAGACTAGCAAAAATAAAAAAAAATTCGACAAGGGGCAAAATGCAGGCAGAGAAGGCACTGTGAAGCAAATGTTTTGTAAAGTATGAGGGCAATATTGACCCTTAAGTTTGGATCTTACCTAAGAAAGTCTCCTTGAGCCTGAGACCAGACTGGTAGTTGGGCCTAGTGGAAGACATTGAGATTGGACCAATAAGGTGTGCTGTTTACTACATCCACATGTATATTGTGAGATTGGAGGAGAGATTCAGCCTCCACTATGTCTTTGGTGAGGTCTTCTGTGAGCAAGGATCTTTGGTCATTGGGCCCTGAAAGGTGACCCTGCCTCCCTCACAATGGAACAGAATTTGGAAACCTGATAACCAAGCCACTGTAACTAATAACCAACTTAAGCCAGCTCACTTGGCCTGTGGCTCAGGAGGAAGAAAGATGTTGCTGTGCTGTTGCCAAAGGTCAGGAAACTCGAGTCTCAGGCATGGAAGTTGTGGATGTTTTCCTCGAAGATGTACATGCTAGATCATTGCCAAGCCACAAATCCAATATAACAGGCCTTTCTCTAAGGAGAAGCCCAGGAAAATCCAGGGCAACCAGATGAGGTATATTTCTAAAAAATGTATTTGACCCCATCATCATCCCCACACACTACAACTTTCTTTTTTTTTAATTTTTTATTGTAATTAGTAAAAGGCTTACATGATATTTACCAGATAGAAAGTGCATTAATTCACATACATTGATACCCTTTCACATGTCTTGGTACCCATTTCCTTCCAACCTCACAACCCCACCCGTCTTGGTTTTCCCCCCTTCCCTATCAAATTTGAAATATCCAAATACAAATAAATTCAATATATCAGATAACAAAGTGAGATACTATACCAATATGGGATAACCACGGGACAGCAAAGGAGATGAGAGACAACATAGTACATTAAGGACAACAATCATTCATTATGTGGCTTTTGTTTCAATATCCTGGAGGTCCTTTCAATTAGCTTCACATTATATGGCCTTATATATGGCCTTTTGCTCTATTGCAAATCTCTGCTAGTAGAGCCCAAGGTTTCTAATGATTATGACGAATGAGGGAAACCACTGAGCCTAAGTTCCTTTGAGTCTGGCTTACTTCACTTAATATGATTTGTTCTAAGTCTTTCCATTTCCTAACAAATGGGGCGATGTCATTTTTTGGAATTCCATTGTGTACAAATACCACAACTTGTTGATCCACTCATCAACTGAGGGACATCTGGGTTGGTTCCATATCTTTGCTATGGTGAATAGTGCTGCAATGAACATTGTTGGGCTAGTGGGTTTAGTATGCCCTTGTTTCTGGATTGTTGGGTAAATGCCAAGTAGTGGAATTGCTGGGTTATAGGGGAGTTCTATGTTTAGCCTTTTGAGGCACTGCCACACTGCTTTCCATAGTGGTTGATCGAGTTTGCACTCCCACCAACAGTGTAGTAGTGATCCCTCCTGGCCACATCCCCTCCAGCATCTGTTGTCTTTCGTTTTCCTGATCCTGGCCATTCTAACTGGAGTGAGGTGGAATCTTAGAGTTGTTTTGATTTGCATTTCATTTATGACCAGAGATGTTGAGCATTTCTTCATGTGTCTGTAGGCCATTTTTGTTTCTTCTTCAGAGAAGACTCTCTTAAGTCTTTGGCCCATTTTTCGTGGGATGGGTGTTACTTTGGAGGTTAGTTTTGGAGTGATTCAATTTTTTGAGTTGTTGATATATTTTAGATAGGAGGCCTTGGTCCGTTGTTTGGTTGGTAAAGATCTTCTCCCACTCTGTCGGCTTCCTGATTAGTTTACTAGATACATCCGTTGCCATACAAAAGCTCTGCAGTTTATTGCAGACCCACTTATCCAGCCTTTCTCTGATTTGTTGTGATTCTTGGTCCTTATTAAGAAAGTTTCGACCTGTGCCAAGGAGGCCTAGTGTATCTCCTATTCCTTCCTGTAAACTTTTCAGTGTGTCAGCTTTTACCTCCAGGTATTTGATTCATTTGGAGTTAATTCTAGTGCATTGTGACAAAGAAGGATCCAACTTAATTTTCTGCAGATGTTTAACCAGTTCTGCCAGCACAACTTTTTGAAGAGGCTATCTTTCTTCCATTCTATTTTTTTGGCTCCCTTGTCAAAGATTAGGTGGCCATAGGTCTGTGGTTTAATATCTGGGTCCGCAGTTCTATTCCATTGGGCTTCAGGCCTGTTCTTGTGCCAGTTCCAAGTTGTTTTGAGAATTATAACTCTGTAATAGAGTCTAAAGTTTGGTATTGAAATTCCTCCAGCGCTGTTCTTACTGCTAAGAAGTGTTTTAATATACGGGGTCTTTTATTATTCCATATGAAATTTTGAATTGCCTCTTCTGGACACCAGGTTGCTGTAGGTCTCCAACATTACATCTCTGTACAGGGTCCTCTGAGCATTGTCCAGATGCTGCCACTCCTCCCAGCTGAAATCCACAGCTACATCATCAAATGACACCAGCTTCTGGAATGGCACATTTTCATCATGTAATTAGCACTGAGTTATAAACACACCATGTCTGGAATTTTATTCTTTTTTGTTGGAATTGTATTCCTTTACTTAAATGTTTAGACTTACATGAAATATTGACCTGAAAAACTTAGGGATGGTGCCTAGGCCCAGAGTTCAAGTCCCAAGACCCACAAAAAATAAAAAGGCAAGCCAGGTGTTGGTGGCTCACGCCTGTCATCCTAGCTACTCAAGAGACTGAGATCTGAGGACCATGGTTCAAAGCCAGCCTGGCACAAAATTCCATGAGACTCCTTTCCAATTACCCACCATAAAATGTTTAATGGCTTGTGGCATATCATGGTAGAGCAATTGTGGTATAGACAAAAATATGTCGGGGGAGTAGATTTAGGTTATAAATGGAATTATTCCATTGAAAAGGAACTACATTATATGATGACATATGCTGGTTCTGTGAGAATATTGCAAAATCTTAGGGTATCAAGTAATAATACTGTGAAGTACACCCAGAATGTTAATGTTCTATGTCTGGCATAATAATCACTTGGGGAAGAAACTTTTTTTTCTTTTTTTTTGGCTGGGGGATTTGTAAGGCTTGAACTCTGGGCCTGCGCACTGTTCCTGAGCTCTTCAACTCAAGGCTATCACTCTACCTATGAAGCCACAGTGCCATTTCCCATATTCTAGTGGTTAACTATAGATGAGAGTCTCATAGACTTTCTAATGCCCAGGCTGGCTTTGAACCAAATCTTTAGATATCAGCCTGATATCTGAGTAGATATGATTACAGGTAGAAGTCACTGCACCTGGCAAGAAATTTATTTCTTGCTGTTTCATACTACAAATTTACTGTATGTTTTACTTTTTCAAAAAGACTGAGGATGACCTTTGTTCTGTATATAATGGGAAGAGGGGTAGGGAGCTGTGAGCAGAAGAACTGAGGGGCAATACTCAGGGTAGGACAATAGCCTTGAACTAAAGAGCTCATGGCCCAAGGTCCAAGCCCCATGACTTTCCCCACTACCCCACAAAAAAGGGAAAAAATTGGAGATTGGAGAGGATTTTCTAAAAAGAATATATAGAAATAGTAGTTCAAAATGTAGAAAGAAGTTCAATATTAACAGTAATGAGAAAAATTAAAATTACAATGAAATCATTACTTTAAATATGTTAATATAAATATAGTTTTAAACAAAAAGATCCACATACACACACACAAACACACACACACACACATACAAAAAAACAACTTTCAAAGTCTAACTATTACTGGGAAGGTAGTGAGAAGAAGTAGAACTTTGGAATAGTTCTGCAAGGAATATAAAACAATCAAAAATTGCGTGGAGAGTTCTAAAAAAGTACTAAATATAGAATTACATAGAAATATGGTCCAACACTTCTATTTCTAGATTTGTACCTAACGGAAGAGAAAGCAGAGACTAGAACAAATATGAGGAGAATCCATTCACAACTATTAATAATGATCAAAAGTTAGAAATATGCAAAACAATGCATTGAAAAGGAAGAACATTTTACCATATTTTACAGATGAATCTTGATTACAGTAAACTAAAAATACAGCAGTCATAACGGAAGAGCTAGGGTATGTTTTCCCTTCCAGAGCTTCCAAGGATCAACAGACCCTTAGAGCCAAAAAGCACGATGGTTCCAGAGAATGGAGTAGAGAGGAACAGGAGCTGAATGTTTAATGATTATACATGGAAGATGAAAATTGCTCTAGATGGGTAGAATGAAGAGAGAACTGTACCCTAAACAATGGTTATGTAGCCACACAGGATGGGACACACCAATACTCCCTGATCTTGGGAAACTCAAGAAGGATTTTTAGCCATCCTAGATGCATGGAAAGATGTATTATAAAAACTAATGTGGAGGGGCTGGGAGTTTGGCATAGTTGTAGAGTGCTTGTATGAAGACGAAGGTTCAATTCCGCAGTACCACATACACAGAAAAAACCAGAAGTAGTGCTGTGGCTCAAGTAGAAGATCACTAGGCTTGAGGAAAGCTGAAGGACAGTGCTCAGACCGAGTTCCAGCAAAAGGGCTTGTTTAAAAAAAACCCAGAAAGCTGAGCAAGATGGGGTGGTGGCTCCCTTCTATAATCCTAGCTACTTAGGAGGCTGAGATCTGAGGATCAAGGTTTAAAGCCATCCTGGCACAAAAAGACCTGAGACTCTTATCTCCAATTTACCTTTAGAAAATGGGAAGTGGGGCTTGGTTCCAGGGTAAGGTGGTAGCCTGGAGCTGAAGAGCTCAGGGATAGTGCCCAGGCTGAGTTCAAGATCTATGACCCACCAAAAAAACAAAAAACAAAAAACAAAAAATAATATGGAAAAATTTGGATTCTGTGAATTTTATCAGGCATATAAATGTCTTTTTTTGCCGTTGAAATAACAAATTGTTTGGAAACATTTTGAAAGTTCTTACCTAGAAATGCCCGGGGTTGGCTCAGAACTGCAGTTTTCAGATCAGTGAGTCCTACAAAAGGCCACTTTACTCCAATTAGAAGCAACAAGGTGCTCAACACAGAAATAGTCTCTAAGCATGAGCTTACCTAGAACTTGGTAAAAGCCAAAGTTACATCTGAATAAGGATTGCTGTTCTTCTCCATGGGCAGCTGGAAGTTACTTTGTTAGTCCTGATTTTCCTTTTTTCTCTTTCTTAAAACATTTAAGACAACTTCACTTTCAAATATTATTCAGAAACCCATTTCTAATGTTCTTTAAAACATTTACACTTTTTAACTTAAACACTTAACATCTTAGTCTTCATTTGCATTTGAAAAAACTTTAAGGGCTCAAGGCACTCCCTTTTCTCCAGGTCTCCTTGGGCTCAAGGAACGCCCTTTGCCTTCAGGCCTCCTTTTAGAAGAGGCATTTTTTTTGCAGTTTAGATTACTGTCTAAAACTCCAACAACAGTTTAAACTCAAATAACAGTTTTTCCCTAACGCAAGAACTAGACATCAGTGCACCAAAAGTCTAAGTCTGGACTTAGTTTCCTATCTTTTTTAAAATATACCCAATTGCATGGAGATAAACCTTTAAACATTTCTTTAAAATACTAATCACATTATCCACATTTTACCATCATATTTCTAGTATCAGTTTGTAAGAAAAGACAGACAGGCAAAGTTTCTGACGTTAATGAATAATTTTACATTTAAATCTAATACATATTTCCAAACTTTAACTTAAAGTAATAAATCCCAAATTCCCTAACACCTCTGTGCTAAACAGGATACAATGTTTACAATGTAAACAGCTGTATGCCTTGCAATAAAATGCAGATTTCAGGATCTAGAAAAATATTTACCAGTTTTTCTCTAAGACAGCACAATAATTCTTTGAGACATTGTAAAACATTCAAACCTAATATTTTTGTTGAAGTTTTAAGCTTAGATTTACCCAATTGTCTTTGTGTTTAAGTATAAATTTATCCATTGTTTTATACAGCATGCTGACAATTTAACCTTGAACATGTTCACTCACTCATTCACACACATTCATACTCAAAGATCATAAAGCGTGCAAAATTAATATCGGCCGTTCAATTTCCGGAAGTTTGTGTCAAGAGAGTTTTGCCAATTTTACTCTTACAGGTGAGAACCAGGTTCAAAACAAAACTTTTTGCAAGACAACTTAGCTGGAATTTATTTTTCCAGGGCTTGTTACAACTGCAGACATGGGGGAGCGGCCATGCTAGGCCCAGAAATGTTCAAAAAAATAACAAGGATGTGTGCTTGAGTATGCACAGAAAAACCATACGGATCCATACTTAGAAATTGTACCAATTTTAAAGACAAAACTGGACAAGGAAAAATATGTAACACGAACAAGACAGAGAAACGGAGACTTTTAAATAATCAGACATTGACATATAACAAGAAAATTGGACTCAATCAGATACACTTAACACAAAAAAAATGAGCTCAAATGAATGTTTTCACCAAACAGCTATTTTTAGATTTAGAGATGTCTTGCTGGTGGGACTCTCAGGTATGCCTTGTTATCGACAAGAAACTCAGAAGGGGAGGGGGGTCAAGGCGTCCCTTGACCACCCAGGCCTCTGTTTTAGGCCCACAGTGCACCTTTTCAAACAAACAAACAAACAAAAATAAAATAAAATAAAATAAAATAAAATAAAATAAAATAAAACGCAGACATACAGGGGGGTCGGCCGACTTCTACTTACCTCTGGAGGCCTTTGCTTTTCACCTGGGTATCTTTTACAAAAAAGGTTATTAAGAAGAGGGATGGTAAAGACAAAATAATGTCACATATTAAATTGTGTAGAGTCAATGAATATGTTAAAAGGTCCCTACTTAATAGTAAAAGGAGAAACACAGCTCATATGAATGTGTGGAACAAGTGGATCAGTAGCAGTCCCAATTGACATGCACAAATAACTCAGGTCCTTCCCACATCACAGGATGCACCACTGGAGGGTTGGGGGTGTAGGCCCAGTGAGTCGCTGCTTGGATGGCCACTGTCACTCTCCACGATCCGAACGCAGCATTCAGGCAGCCAGCGAGCATCATTTTCTCCTTGTGAAAAAACACATACATGCCCTCGACCCCAGGTTAGAACAGGATCGGGTCCATGCCAAGCACCAGTTAGGGGATCCTTCCACTTTACTAAGGCAAAAGCACGCTGCTCTCTTTTCTCCCAGAATCGCTGAGCAGCAGATAAATTATTTGAATCCAAATTCAAAAAATTTAAAACAAATAAAGCATGATTAATTATATTCACAGGGGTAGCTGGATACGACTCTCCTTTCTGTATTTTAGCAATTTGATGTTTTAATAATCCATTAGCTCTCTCCACGATGCCTTGACCTTGAGGATTGTAAGGAATGCCTGTAATATGAGTGATATTATAAGAATGGCAGAAGGATTGAAATGCTTGGCCTACATAGCCAGGGCCATTATCTGTTTTTATTTGCGAGGGAATCCCCATCATAGCAAAGCATCGAATGCAGTGAGAAATACAATGTTTAGTGGCTTCCCCAGCAAGGGGGGTGGCCAAGATAAAATTAGAATAAGTATCTACAGTAACATGAACATATTTTAATCGGCCAAATGATGGAACATGCATGACATCCATCTGCCAAATGTGATTAGAAAGCAGTCCTCGTGGATTTATACCTAAATGGGGGGCTGGTGAAAAAGGGACACAGTTGGAGCAAGTCTTAACTATTTGTCGTGCTGCTTCTCTAGATAATTTAAACTGTCGGCGCAGGGCTCGACTGTTTTGATGGTGGATGGCATGTGATTGCTTAGCAAGTTCAACCTGAGTTAAGTAAACTCTGGTGGCGGAGTCAGTAACCGCATTGCCCTCACTTAAAGGGCCAGGAAGATTAGTGTGAGCTCGAACAAAGCCAAAAAAACAAGGGTGGTTGCGAGAACAAAGCAAAGTTTGTATTTGGCGAAATTGGGTCTGGATATTGGAGTTAGTAGTTCCAATAAAGGGAACAGTTTCTATGACTTGAAGAGCACGAATTACATATTGACTGTCTGAGTATAAGTTAAAGGGCTCGTCTTGTAACAGGACGAGTGCTTGTAAAACAGCCTCTATTTCCACCTCTTGGGCGGAGGAAAAACCTGTAACCCAAGATTGAGTTTTCCCATTAATGGTCAAAGCAGCCGTTCCATTAGAGGATCCATCTGTAAATACCAAAGCGGCAGAAGATAAAGGCGAGGCCTGTACTATGGAAGGAAATAGAAACGTATGACATGCTGCAAATTGGAGAAGTTTGTTAGACGGGTAGTGATGCAAAATTTTTCCCGTATAATTGGCCCAAGCAATGGCCCAAGGATTGCAATGGGCGAATAGCCAATCTTGTTGTTGTAGATTATATGGGACACAGATAAAATGAGGTTCCTGACCTAAATATTTACGGGAATCCACTCGGCACATATGTATCAGATTAGCTACCAATTCGTAGTAGGGGGTCAGCACTTTGCCTGGTGTTGACGGTAGATAAAGCCATAAAAGTGGGCCATCCTGCCACAATACAGCAGTTGGGGAGTGAGAAGTAGCTAAAATGTAAACTCCCCATGGTTTAGAATAGTCACAATAGGTCACTTGTTGCTGGGAAATTGCCTTTTCTACAATTTGGATGGCCCTCCTGGCGTCAGGGTTTAATTCGCGCAAGGATGTAGGGTTGGTATCTCCTTTTAAGAGATCAAAGAGGGGTTTTAACTCTCCTGTGGAGAGCTTTAGATAAGGCCGAAGCCAATTTATATCTCCTAAGAATTGCTGAAAATCATGAAGAGTTCTTAAGTGTGAAGTTTTTAATTGTATTTTTTGGCTTTTAAAATAGTGTGGGCCTAATATATGGCCTAGATATGTAAAAGAGGGGTGTTCCTGAACCTTTTCAGCTGCTATTATAAGGCCAAAGAGGCTCAGATCTTGCTTTAGTTGTCCAAAGGCTTGCCGTACGACAATAGGGTCAGAACAAGCCAACAAGATGTCATCCATATAATGAACAATATAAACAGAAGAAAATTTTTCACGAGTGGAAGAAATGGCTCTAGCTACAAAACTTTGACATAAAGTTGGGCTATTTGCCATGCCCTGTGGAAGCACAAGCCAGTGATATCGCTTCATGGGTTCTTTAAAATTAACAGAGGGGACGCTGAAGGCAAAGCGCTTACAGTCTTGAGGCACCAGGGGTATAGTATAGAAACAATCCTTCAAATCTATAATAATCTTATAAGTATCCTTTGGGATTGCCATGGGTGAAGGCAAGCCAGGCTGTAGGGCCCCCATCAGTTCCATTGACGCGTTCACTTTCCTCAAATCCTGTAACAGCCTCCATTTACCTGACTTCTTCTTTATAACAAAAATTGGAGAATTCCATGGAGAGTTAGAAGGGGCCACATGTCCCAAGTCCAGCTGTTCCTGTACCAGCTGCTGTACTGCAATGATCTTTTCTAGTGAAAAAGGCCACTGTTCGACCCATACCGGTTCTTCAGAGAGCCAATTTATGGGATCAGCATGAGGGGCAGGACAAACTGCAGCCCCCGTTAAAGAATACCCTAATCCTTGTCTCCTAGGGTGAGACTGGGGTTGGAGTGGCTCTATCTCCCCCTGTGCTGCTCGGCCTAGTCCCCTAAAGGGGGGGAGGCCTTGATCAAGTAACTGCTTAGTGACCGTAGCACTAGGACTAAACACATACACTCCCATTTTTTCCATGATATCACGACCCCATAAATTAATTGGCAGATGATCCAGGACAAATGGCTGAAAATGACCAGAGTGCCCTTCCTCATCTCTCCAAACAAGGATCTCACTGCTCTGCTGTGGGTCAGTTGCTTGCCCAACCCCCTGTAGGGAAGTCATAGAGGTTGTCAGGGGCCATTGGGCTGGCCAATGTTTTTTAGATATCACAGACACATCTGCTCCAGTGTCTAATATTCCTTTAAAGGGCTTTTCTTGTATAAATATAGTCATCTCAGGCCTCTCTTGTTTTATGCTTTGTACCCAATAGATATCAGAAGATCTAAATCCTCTCTGTCCACATGGGGAATTAGCAGTCTCCCCGGGAGGTAAAGGCACAAGTATTAGTTGTGCTAATTTTTGACCGGCTGGGATCGATACCACGTGTTTCTGGGCAGAGGCCATAACTTTCATTTCTCCAGTAAAATCCTGGTCAATTTTGCCAGGTGTAATCTGTATCCCTTTAAGGGCTGAGCTACTTCGCCCTAACAGCAATCCAGCCACTCCCGGGGGAAGGGGGCCGAAGACCCCCGTGGGGAGAGCTTGTGTCCCCATCTCTGGGGTCAATACTGAGCAGGTGGAGGAACAGAGGTCCAATCCTGCACTGCCTGGGGTGGCATGGAGGAGGCTGGAGACCGATCTTGGGGGCTTGTGGCCGAGAAGAGGGAGGGACTGCCCCATGGTTTTGTGGGGCCAGGGGCTGGCCCCTTCTCCAGTTTCCCAAAAACGGGCAGCCATTGCAATTTGTTGCTGACTTGCAATCTTTAGCCCAGTGCTTCCCTTTACCACAGTGTGGACATGTGCCAGGTGATTTTTCTCTCTTTAACCTGGCTTGGTGTGGGCATTGCGTCACCCAATGTCCTATTTGTCCACAAAAAAAGCAACGCCCTGGGGGTCTAGCATCCCGAGAATGCCGCTGACCTCTGTATTTTAGAAATTCAGTAACAGTCATTTCTTGAGGAGCGGCGGCTAAAGTAAGGCCTTGTACATGGGAGGGTGCAATATCAGCACACAGTGAAATAAAGTCCGTGATTCCTCCCTTATTCCTATGGGGTCTGATAGCCGCCTGACAGGCGGCTTTGGCATTTTCATAGGCTATGTGTCTAACTATAATCTTCCTTGCATTCTCATCTTGTACTAGGCGGTCTGCAGTCTCCATTAATCGAGACAAAAATTCTAGATAAGGTTCATTCGGTCCCTGTTTAACTTCTACTAGATTTTTTGTACGATTGGAATTGCGTAACCTTTTCCAAGCCTCTCTTGCCGCAGCATTTATTTGCAAATAGGCCTCCTTTGCATAACCCAATTGATCTTCGGTGTTTTTATAGGTTCCCTCTCCTAACAACTGATCAACAGTGTAAGGCAGGTTCTTAGACCTATTTGTTTCAATTTTAGCCCGACACTGTGCAGTGAACTCTGTCTCCCATAATTAGTACTCTCCTGCACTAAGGCATGCTCTGGCAAGCCGCCTCCAGTCATTTGGGCATGCAATACCAGCACACGCGGCCTCCAATATTACTTGAGTAAAAGGGGCAGTTGGCCCATATTGGGAGCAGGCACTCTTTAAATCCTGTAACAGTTTAACAGGAACAGGTTGATGGTATACTTGTTCATCATGATCATCTAAACTAGGGAAGCATCGAGGCCCTGAAATATCTTCCCTCTCTCTAGCAGCCTGAGTCAGGTTTAATTGCGATGCACTGTGCCTGATTGTAGTGCCTGTTAAAAGGGACTTGTTGCTAGGGCCTTTAGGCTTGCCTAAAGGTTGAAAAAGGGATTGAGGCCGTAAGGCTACAGCCGGTGGCGGTGGGTGTGAGGGGTAAAGTTTAGAATCAGACACCATAGTGGCCTGAGGATCATCTTTCTTTCCTACTTCTGGGGGGGCTCTCTGCTCCATCCCCATTTTCGATAGAAAATGTAGCATTTCTTCTAACTTCTTCTCCATCGAAGCCACCCGGCCCTCCATTGACTCATCATAACTTTCCTCCTTGATATTCAAACCTGAATTCTGATACTCAATATCTACTGGTTGTTGTTCCCTTTTCAAGATCTCACTTAGACTCTCTTGGGCTGCGGCATATGGCTCAGCCTCAGGGTTTTCAGAAGGGTCCTTTAATTCATAAAGTTCCCTTAATTCAAGATTAAGTTCAGCATTCTCATGTTGAGGATCTATGCATTCACTTACTAAATTCCATACATCAATAGCCTCTACTGGGGTCTTTTCGGGGCCATATACATTATAATATTCTTGAATTCTTTTTCTTATCCGCTGCCAGGTTTTTTGGAATCCCTCCTCTATAAACCTCGGGCATGCCTCCTCGACAAACTGTAGGAAGCTCTCAAGCACCCCTTTTTCCACCCACGTTCCGTGGGCTTCAAGTAGGCCTCTAAGATCGGTACATATGACCTATGGCTATTAACTTGACCCATAATTTTTACTCCTGACTATACACTCTCTTAAGATCCTCTCTTAATAGTCCTACGATGTGTTACTCACCACAGGGAGGGGTCCTTCCCTTCGTCCCAGATTTTCAGGGTACCTGTTCGGGCGTCAGTTGCCGGGGCCAACCGGCAGCAAACCAGGGTTCGCAGATTGGGATTCCTGAAATAGGGGGCAAGGACTAGGACAAAATAGAAGAGAGACAATCAGATGGGGTTCAGGAGGGCTACAGCCCAGGTCAGGAGCCACAGCTTAAGAAGCCTGTAGCCCAAGACTGTAGCCCAGTTTATTTCCAGTTCTCAATCTTAAATACACTTCTTTAAACTAGGGACCTGCCAGGGGCTACATTCGTACAAACAGTATCAAGTCTGAAATAGGTTAAATGAGAAGCTATCAAGTCCCAAACAGGTTAAATGAGAAGCTATTGACACAGCCCAAAATCATGATAAGAGCTTACTTCCTTATGTACTCAATTGTGCGGGTCCAAGGTCACTGACCCCACAGTCACGGTCACTGACCCCACAGTCAGTCCCCAACACCTCTGAGCCTAGAGAATAATTAACCACCTACATATACAATATTGCTCAACAGCCATCAAGTGTAGATCCGTGCAGTATAAGGGTTGAAAGACCAGCAGAGGTCCACAGGTAGAAAAAAAGAATGAGAGAGTTCAGGGGAGGTGCAAGAGGGTTAACGTAGGAGTGTAAGAATATTGTAGTCATGAAGAAAAGGTATAGCATAAGGATAACTCACC
Source organism: Megascapheus bottae (assembly GCF_031878675.1). Classification (NCBI taxonomy): domain Eukaryota; kingdom Metazoa; phylum Chordata; class Mammalia; order Rodentia; family Geomyidae; genus Megascapheus; species Megascapheus bottae. Next base: position 37,609 of record NW_028327376.1, on the reverse strand, counting down.
TAAGTTGGTAAGTAGGTAGCACATTTGAGTACAAAATTTGGAAAGTATTAGAATAAAATTTATGTGTTGCTGCACGACTAGCTCTTAGCCCAACCAGTGGCCTCACACTGGACCATGGGATGGATCTGCTTTTCTTGTCTACGTTGAGGGAAAGGGGTATTTCACATGATGCAGAAGCGAAGATTTCAGAAGCAAATGCTGTGAGTGAATTAGCTCGTAAAAAGAATTTTTATTTTCTTTTATCTTTCTGCCAGTCTTGGGGTTTGAATTCAGGGCCTGAGCACTGTCCTCGGGTTTTCTCAAGTCGAGCCCTCTGCCACTTGAGCCACAGTGCCACATCTAGATTTTTCTATCTCTGTGATACTGAGCAATCACACCCAGATCTTCATGGATGCTAGGCAAGCACTCTCCCACTATGCCAAACTCTCAACCCTGACATAGTAATTATAAAGTCATCATCATCATATAAAATATCCTTTCTCCTACAAAGAATGAACACTTATCTATGTGTGTAATGCTTTTTTTAAAATTTCACTAATTCTTCTGAGTTTTTCCCTCTTGCATTTTTTACACATGACAGCAAAGCTAATCATCAGGAAAAAATTGATTAGGATACAGAAACCTAATAATGTTCTAATAAATTGACGTCAAAAATATGTGCAAGATGCCCTGTGTGTTTGTCCTCGTGGTAGAGTTCTTGGGTACCACGCAAAAAGACTCAGGTTTGATTCCTCATTACCACATACATAGAAAACGCTGCAAGTGGTGCTGTGGCTCGGTGGGACAGCTAAAGCCTAAAGAAAGTCCAAGAACAATGTTCACACTCTGAGGTCCAGTCCCAAGACTAGCAAAAACAAAAAAAAATTCGACAAGGGGCAAAATGCAGGCAGAGAAGGCACTGTGAAGCAAATGTTTTGTAAAGTATGAGGGCAATATTGACCCTTAAGTTTGGATCTTACCTAAGAAAGGCTCCTGGAGCCTGAGACCAGACTGGTAGTTGGGCCTAGTGGAAGACATTGGGACTGGACAAATAAGGTGTGCTGTTTACTACATCCACATGTATATTGTGAGATTGGAGGAGAGATTCAGCCTCCAGTATGTCTTTGGTGAGGTCTTCGGTGAGCAAGGATCTTTGGTCATTGGGCCCTGAAAGGTGACCCTGCCTCCCTCACAATGGAACAGAATATGGAACCCTGGTAACCAAGCCACTGTAACTAACAACCAACTCAAGCCAGCTCACTTGGCCTGTGGCTCAGGAGGAAGAAAGATGTTGCTGTGCTGTTGCCAAAGGTCAGGAAACTCGAGTCTCAGGCATGGAAGTTGTGCATGTCTTACTCGAAGATGTACATGCTAGATCATTGCCAAGCCACAAATCCAGTATAACAGGTCTTTCTCTAAGAAGAAGGCCAGGAAAATCCAGGGCAACCAGATGAGGTATATTTCTAACAAGAAAGGTATTTGACCCAATCATTCTCCCCACACACTACAACTTTCTTTTTTTTAAATTTTTATTGTAATTAGTAAAAGGGTTACATGATATTTGCCGGATAGAAGGTGCATTAATTCACATACATTGATACCCATTCACATGTCTTGGTACCCATTAACCTCCAACCCCACACTCCCCACCAGTCATGGTTTTCCCCCCTTCCCTATCAATTTTCAAATATCCAACTACAAATAAATTCAATATATCAGATAACAAAGTGAGATACTATACCAATATGGGATAACCAAGGGACAGCAAAGGAGATGAGAGACAACATCTACATTAAGGACAACAATTATTAATTATATGGATTTTGTTCAGTATCCTGGAGGTCCTTTCAATTAGCTTCACATTATATGGCCTTATATATGGCCTTTTGATCTATTGCAAATCTCTGCTAGTAGAGCCCAAGGTTTCTACTGATTATGACGAATGAGGGAAACCACTGAGAATAAGTTCCTTTGAGTCTGGCTTACTTCACTTAATATGATTTGTTCTAAGTCTTTCCATTTCCTAACAAATGGGGCGATGTCATTCTTTCTGACAGCAGCATAGAATTCCTTTGTGTACAAATACCACAACTTGTTGATCCACTCATCAACTGAGGGACATCTGGGTTGGTTCCATATCTTTGCTATGGTGAATAGTGCTGCAATGAACATTGTTGTGCTAGTGGGTTTAGTATGCCCTTGTTTCTGGATTGTTGGGTAAATGCCAAGTGGTGGAATTGCTGGGTGATAGGGGAGTTCTATGTTTAGCCATTTGAGGCACTGCCACACTACTTTCCATAGTGGTTGAACGAGTTTGCACTCCCACCAACAGTGTAGTATTGATCCCTCCTGGCCAAATCCCCTCCAGCATCTGTTGTCATTCGTTTTCCTGATCCTGGCCATTCTGTCTGGAGTGAGGTGGAATCTTAGAGTTGTTTTGATTTGCATTTCTTTTATGACCAGATATGTTGAGCATTTTTTCATGTGTCTATAGGCCATTTTCTTTCTTCTTCAGAGAAGACTCTCTTTAACTCTTTGGCACATTTTTTAATGGGATGGGTGTTACTTTGGAGGTTAGTTTTGGAGGGATTCAATTTTTTGAGTTGTTGATATATTTTAGATATGAGGCCTTTGTCCGTTGTTTGGTTGGTGAAGATCTTCTCCCACTCTGTAGGCTTCCTGATTAGTTTACTAGCTATATCCGTAGCCATACGAAAGCTCTGCAGTTTAATGCAGTCCCACTTATCCAGCCTTTCTCTGATTTGTTGTGATTCTTGGTCCTTATTAAGAAAGTTTCGACCTGTGCCAAGGAGGCCTAGTGTATCTCCTATTCCTTCCTGTAAACTTTTCAGTGTGTCAGCTTTTACCTCCAGGCCTTTGATCCATTTGGAGTTAATTCTAGTGCAAGGTGACAAAGAAGGATCCAACTTTAGTTTTCTGCAGGTGCTTAACCAGTTCTGCCAGCACAATTTGTTGAAGAGGCTATCTTTCTTCCATTCTATTTTTTTGGCTCCCTTGTCAAAGATTAGGTGGCCATAGGTCTGTGGTTTAATATCTGGGTCCGCAGTTCTATTCCATTGGACTTCAGGCCTGTTCTTGTGCCAGTACCAAGCTGTTTTGTGAATTATAGTTCTGTAATAGAGTCTAAAGTTTGGAATTGAAATTCCTCCAGCGCTGTTCTTTCTGCTAAGAAGTGTTTTTGCTATACGGGATCTTTTATTATTCCATATGAAATTTTGAATTGCCTCTTCTATGTCTTTAAAGAATGACATTGGGATGTTGATGGGTATTGCATTGAATTTGTAGATAGCCCTTGGCAAGATTGTCATTTTCACAATGTTGATTCTTCCAATCCAGGAGCATGGGAGATCTTTCCATTTCCTTAGTTCTGCTTTAATTTCCTTTTTTTAGGGTTTTAAAGTTTTCATCTAAACGGTCCTTTACATTCTTAGTTAAGCTAATTCCTAGGTACTTTATTTTCTTTGAGGCTATTGTGAAAGGAGTTTCTTTCCTGATTATTGCCTCGTTCCTCTCACTGTTGGCGTAAAGGAAGGCAGTTGATTTGTGAGGGTTGATCTTATGGCCTGCTACACTTCCAAACCTTTGAATCAGCTCAAGGAGCTTGGGAGTAGAGTCTATTGGATTCTTTAAATACAGAATCATGTCATCTTCAAAGAGGGATAGTTTTATTTCCTCTTGCCCTACTTGGATCCCCTTTATGCTTGCTTCTTGCCTTATTGCACTGCCTAGGAATTCTAGTACTATGTTAAAAAGGAGTGGAGAGAGTGGGATCCTGAATGCTACCCCTTAGCACTTTTATGCAAAGCTTAGGCCTGTGGCATTTTAAGCACAATTCAACGCTCTGTTTTTTGCTGGTTAATTAGAGGTAAAAATCCTATGGAATGTATTGCATGGCTGATTTTGAACTGGAATCGTCATGTCTCAGCTTATCTTGAATAGCTAATATTACATTACTTTTACAACCTGTATGCTCATACACATCGCTTCTGATCCAAACACTTATTGTTCAATTTAACTAACAAGATGTGAAGAAAGATGATTGACTGTAATTTACTAGATGGGCTTCTAGTGAGTATATATTTCCACTTCCACTCTGAAGCCAGGGAAATGTTTCTGGTACATGTTTCAACTATCTCCCAAAGAGGAAATAATGTGTGAGTACGTTTGCTAGTATTTCAGATAGGAGATGGACTTTGGTGTTTGGAACCTGTTGGGCAGAGTGTATCAGCTGGGCTGTGATAACAGAGATGATGTTTCAGACAGGAATATTTTCATCCCAGACAGACTTAATCCAGATCCTTGGATTTCAGGCCTTGAGCAGATAGAATTACAAGTGTGAGCTGCCACCACCACCTGGTTCATTTTGGAAACCTTAATTGCTTCTCATTTGTTCCTTTCCTTTTTTGGAAGATTGATCTAAGCTGGCTGATTGTGCATCACAATGAAGTGATTGGCCTCAGGAATTGCAAATATTTACTTCATCAGCACGGAATGAATGAAGTTGATCTAAACCCAATAGTATTTTCCTTCTGATAAATAGGGAACTTACTTATATCATTTTTCCTTGTCTTTGCTTTCCCAAAGCAAGCAACATGTTTCTTAAAAACTGTACTTTATGAGAATATTATAATTAGAAGCTATCTTCTGCACACTTCAGAATAGTCCTTGCATTTATAAACTTATATTACAATATTAGGTACAAGAATGGTGACTGTTAGTTTCATAACTATTTCATATGTTTTACTCTTTAAGGCTCATTAACTCAAGAAGGGATTAAATACATTTAGATAATAGTAGAACATAGCTGCTGCTGATTTGTTGTGTGTGCAGATGGTACACAGATTTATTAGGATTACTCAAAAGTTTTCTTCAAATTTTCAGTAGTAGAATGCTATGCTAACTGGAAGGTGATAGTAATGATGCTGAAATTCTATGAATCATCTATGAAGCAGAATTTCAGGGTTTAGTATTTGCTAGGGACTTAATTTCTAAGACGCATATCAAGAATATTGAACTATAACACCAAATGATGGAGGACTCAGCGTCACATTTTGTTTGTTTTATGCAAGTCCTGGGACTTGAACCCAGGGCCTGGGAACTGTCCTTAAATGTTTTTTTTTGCTTCAGGCTGGTGTTCTACCACTTGATCCACAGCTCCACTTCCAGATTTTTGGTAATGAACTGTAAATCAGAATATCATGCAATTTGTTTGGGCTGGATTCAAACCTGATTCTCTGTAGATAGGATTCCAAGTGTGAGCGCACAGAGCCTTGCTAGTATCATTCATCATTCAAGTCATTGGACTGCAATTCTGCACCTGGGTCTTGTCACTGAGCTTTTCAGCTCAAGACTACTGCCCTATCCCTTGAGCCATAGGGCCACTTCTGGGTTTCTGGTGGTTAATTGGAGATAAGAGTCACATGGACTTCAGTGCCCAGGCTGACTTTGAACTGCTATCCTTGGATCCCAGCCTCTTGAGTAGCTACATTTACAAGTGTGAGCCACCATACCCGGCTAAATTATTTTTTAAGTGAATTTTTTTTGTTACGTCAATATATAGTTGGCATACGGTTACATAAGTAATGAACACATTTCTTAAGAAAACTGTTATCCCCTCCCTCCTTTTTCTCTGTTTTCCTACCCTCAGCCCCCTCTCCACCCAGATTGTTCAGTTCATTTCCGTTTAGTGTCTTCCAAGTATCACTGTTCAATTGGTTCACCCTTTTTCCTTTGTTTTTTTTTTTACCATTTTATTATACACTCTCCATTCCCCAAATCACATAAACCTATGTACAAGACACAGGGTACCCGAATTCAACACAGTGACTACAGAGAATAAAACTAAAGAGAAAAAGAAGAAAAGAGGTAAAAAGCAAAGTAAATGAAAGAACATCATACAGTACCTTAGAAGCAACAACACTGAAAAACAAAACAGAAAACCTTGGGCTGAAAATGTAGCTTGCCTAGCATGTATGAAACCCTGGATTTCATTCCTCAGCACCACATAAACAAAAACTGGAAGTGCCACTGTGACTCAGCTGGTAGATTTCTAACGTTCAGCACAGAGTGTCTCCAAGTGACAAAAATCTGTCACATTTAAGTCAGGCTTCAAAACTTTGCTAGGAACCAGTTACGTGATTTGGAAGAAAGTCCAATTTTCAAAAAATCACTAGCCAGGCGCTGGAGGGTCATAATTGTCATTCTTCTAGCCAGGGAGAAGGTGATTCAAAGCCTTTGCAAGCAAAAAAACGAAAACCAAAAAAACTGTAAGATTCTTCTCTCCACTTATCCACCCAAAAACTAAGTGGAGTTGTGGCTAAAACTGGTACAGCATTAGCCTTGAGGAAAAAGAACTAAGAGACCTTGCCCAGGTCCAAAGTTCAAGCTCCCCACCAAGAAAGAAAAAAAAGGAGTCCAGATACCTTAGTTTCAAAAGTATATCTGTATATCTTAGTAGATTTTTCTGATCTTTCCTCATTCATCTCATGGAACCACATAATCTTGATCCTTATCTGACCAAGAGCCTGCATTGTGCTTAATAAATTCATTCCACATATTCCAGTAGAATCTGGACAGCTAACAGCCACTTACCAATGCTTTATTCTACGTTTAGGCCAGTATGTCTTCATACCATCTACACAGTCAGCTATATCATCTTTCCAGAAGTATCATTGAGTGTAGAACACTCAGAACTAAAATAATTGCATAAAGATGTAATAAAACCCCTTGATTCATTAAGAAAATTTCTGTACCACTTAGAGCAAGTACATTAGTGGTATTTACCTCTAGCCTCTTTTTTAAAAAAATTTATTAACATTGAATTTTACATCATATTTCAAATGTCATGTTTAACCAACAAGTATTCAAGAAGGGAATCGCTATACAATCACTGGCACATAAATTTTAGAATATAGTAAAAATTAAGCAGAGTCTTTGTATGTCATAGGTACAGATTAATCTATAATAAAACACATGTCTATAGAGTGTATAGTCTATCCTAGATTTTTATGTCTATGTAGTTATGTTTATATCTCCAAAATTATGTCCAGAACTTTGGGTATCAACTATTCAATCATCGCTCTACTACTGTTTGAAACTAATATCCATATATTAAGTATACCATGTACCTTTTGTTCCTTGGTCTTGACTTATCTCACTCAACAGGATTCACTCTAATTTCATCCACTACCCCAAAAATGCCATTATTATTTTTTTCTGTGCGGATCTTCTTTTTATGTATTTATTTTTATTGCAATTTATAGAAGGGTTACATTATATTCACCAGATAGAAGGTGCATTACTTCTCAAACTTTGATACCCCATGTAACGATATGGTCCCCATTTCCCTTCCCCTACCCCCACTCATGTTCATTTCCTCCCTTCCCTATCCAATTTCAAATAACCAATTAGGCACATATGAAATATATTAGAAAACAAGGTGAAATATTGTAACAATATGATATAACCAAGGGATAGAAAAAGAGATAAGAGATCACATAGTTCATTAAGGACAACAATCACTCATTATATGAGTTTTGTTTCTTTATCTTGGAGGTCCTTACATTTAGTGTCATACTATTTGTCACGATGTCTCTAGATTTTGTTCTATTGTAAATCTCTGGTACCAGAGCCCAAAGTTTCTACTGAATTTGACAAATGAGGGAGACTCTTGGGCCTATGTTCCTTTGAGTTTGGCTTACTTCACTTAATATGATTTTTTTCCTTTTCATCCACTTCCCCGAGAATGCCATTATTTTATCTTGTCGGTTGGCTATGTATCATTCCATTGTGTGTGTGTGTGTGTGTGTGTGTGTGTGTGTGTGTGTGTGTATCACATTTTTTGTAGTAGGGCATCTGGTTGTTTCCATCATCCAGCCTCATTTTCTACAGATATTTTTATAGTCTCTTTTTTATTTTCAGGGTAATGTATAGAGGGGTTACGATTACATTTTCAGGTAGTGGACTGCATTACTTCTCACACATTTATTCCACTCCACATGTTTTTGTCCCCAGTTCCCTCTCCCCTCCCCTTCCCAATCATCTTGTTTCCCCCCTTCCCTTTCCTATTTGACATAAACAAATAAACATATATACAATATGCCAGGGAAAACATCAGATACAGTAACAATCTGACATTAACCAAAGGGCAAAATAAGAGATGAGAAATAACATAGTAGATTAAGGACAAAAATCACACAAGATAAGAGCAACAATGACACAAGATATAGCTCTTGTTTCCATATCCTAGAGATCCTTTCACTTAGTCTCATCCTATATGACCTTATATACCTAGGTTTTTGAGTTATTGTAATCCTCTGCTAGGAGAGTCCTAGATGTGAACTAATTGTTACAAATGAGGGAAACCATTGACCTTATGTTTCTTTGGGTCTGGCTTGCTTCACTTAATATGATTTTTTCCAAGTCTTTCCATTTCCTTACAAATGGGGCGATGTCTTTCCTTCTGATGGCAGCATAGCATTCCATTGTGTATAAGTACCACATCTTCTTGATTCAGTCATCTACTGAGTGGCATCTGGGTTGGTTTCATAGCTTTGCTATGGTAAATAGTGCTGCAATGAGCATCATTATGCTAATGGCTTTAGTATGTCCTTTTTTCTGGACATTTGATTAGATGCCAAGTAGTGGATTTGCTGGATCATAGGGGAGCTCTATGTTCAGTCTTTTGAGGAACCACCACACTGCTTTCCCTAGTGGTTGAACGAGTTTACACTCACACCAACAGTGTAGGTGTGATCCCCCCTGGTCACTTCCCCACCAGTATTTCTTATTAGTTTTTTTGATAATGACCATTCTGACTGGAGTCAGGTGGAATCTCAAAGTTGTTTTGATTTTCATTTCCCTTATTGCTAGAGATATGGAGCATTTCTTCATGTGTCTAAAGCCCATTTTAATTTTTTCTTCAGAGAATACTCTTTTAATTCTTTAGCCCACTTTTTAATAGGATGGTTGTTTCTTTGAAGATTTGTTTGGGAGAGATTCATTTTTTTCAGCTATAGATATATTTTAGATAACTACATATATTTTTGTAGAAAAAAGAATGGAAGCCAATATGCTGGCTCACAACTTAATTTCAGCTACTTAGGAGGCTCAGGGCTTAGGATCACAGGTCAAAGCCAACCAGGGCCCTACAGTGTGTGAGATCAAACTCTGTGAACATACAATGACTGTAAGAGGAATCTCCCTGCCTGGGAATGTAGCCTAATGGTAGAGTGCTCACCTAGAATGCATGAAGACCTAGGTTCTATTCACCGGTACCGCATACTCAGAAAAAAGCTAGAAGTGGCGCTGTGTCTCAAGAGGCAGAGCACTCACCTTGGGCAAGCGAGTCCAATGAATATGTCTAGGCCCTGAGTCCAAGCCGTAGGACTGGCAAAAAGAAAAAAAAAGAGCAATCTTACTTAAGTAACAAGGAATGTACCCTATGTTTATACAGACTGAAAAATTCATTAAGAAATTAGAAAATATGTATAAAGTGCATAATTTCTTTTGTGTGTTGGCACTGGGTCTTCAACTGAGTGCTTCAGCTCTATCCCTGACCTTTTCTGCTCAAGGCTAGCACTGTACCAATGGAGCCCCAAATCAAATATTTTCAATTGAGATATAAGCGATGAATATTTCAGGGTGCTTCATGAAAAACATTTTTATAAATTGAAACTTTCAACACAGTCTTATTTTAGTATGAATGTTGAGATGGGAAGAGACAGAAAAAGTGAAATGTTTCCTGATCCCCATAGAGAAGAGACTCAGCAGAACCACTGTGGTCTGCAGGCTTCTTTGTGAGTTTTGTTTGCTTGTTTGATTTTTGTCAATTGTGGGGCTTGAACTCTGGGCCTGGGCACTGTCCCTGAGCTCTTCAGCTCAAGGCTAGTGCTTTAATCTGTGAGCCACAGTGCCACTTCTGGTTTTTCTGGCAGTTAACTGGGTACTTTGGCTGGCTTTAAACTTTGATTCTCAGATCTTAGCCTCCTGAGTAGTTAAGATTATAGGTGTGAGGTACAATCACCAGGCTGCTGCTCTGTTGCTATGCAGGTTCTGGATCAAGAACTTCAAGTTCTTACTTCAATTTTTTCTTCTCTTGCCTGATACTCTGCCATTTGAACGAAGCCCCAGTTCCTGGACTTTGTTGGTTAATGAGAGATATTATGATTTTCTAATATTCAGAGCAACGATTATAAAACCCAGCATTTTAGTTACTTGAATAAATTAAGAGACAGGACCTAGTGAGATGGAAAACAAAATTTTTTTTCAAGTTGCTATCCTGTTCTAATGCATAAGTCTGGCTATTTGGCTTACACACAAATATGTATTTTACCAGTTTCTACTCTATTTTTGCTTATCTTAAAACCACCACTGCCATTTCATAGATTTTGTTGTTGTTGTTTGCGGTGCTTGAACTCTGTGCCTGGGCTGTTCCTCAGATCTTCAGTTCAATGCCAGTGCTCTACTACTTTTGATTTGGTCAGTCCTGGGCTTGAAATCAGGGACTGAGCACTGTCCTTATATTTTCTCAAGGCTAGGGCTCTACCACTTCAGCCTCAGCACCACTTCCAGCATTTTTGTATGTATGTGGTATTGAGGAATTGAACCCAGGTCTTCGTGCATGCTAGGCAAGCACTCTGCCAATAGGCCAAACTCCCAGCCCAAAATTATTCATCATTACTATTAGCTTTCTTCTTTTTTTATTATTGATTCATCATGGTGCTTGGACTTTGGGCCTGGACACTGTCCCTAAGCTCTTCAGCTCAAGGCTAGCGCTCTTCCTCTAGAGCACCATTTTTGGTTTCTGGTAGTTAATTGGTGATGTAAGTCTCACAAACCTATGTGTCCAGGCTGGCTTTGGGCTTTGAACCAAGATCCTCCAATCTCAGCCTCCATAGTAGCTAGAATTACACGCTTCAGCCAGCAGTGCTTGACTGTTTGATGTGTCTGTCTCTGTCTCTCTGTCTCTGCCTGTCTCTGTCTGTCTGCCTGTCTGTCTGTCTCTCTCTCTGTCTCTGTGTCTCTCTCTCTCTCTGTCTCTCTGTCTCTCTGTCTCTCTCTCTGTCTCTCTCTGTTTCTCTCTCTCTCTCTCTCTCTCTCTTTCTCTCTCTCTCTCTCTCTCTCTCTCTCTCTCTCTCTCTCTCTCTCTCTCTCTCTCTCTCTCTTTTGGTTGTAAGACTTTAATTGTGCACCTGGGTAGTGTCCCTGGGCTCTTCAGCTCAAGGCTACAACCTTAAACACCTTGAGCCACAGTGTCACTTCTGGTTTTCTGGTGCTTAAGTGGAAGTAACAGTTTCATGGACTTTAGTGTCTGGTTTGAACTGTGATCCTCAGAACCCAACCTTCTGAGATCATTTCCAGCTTTTTTTTTGGTGTAAATGGTACAGAGTAATTGAACACAGGGCTTTGTGCATACTAGGCAAGCAAACTACCACTAGTGTGCACTCCAGCCTTAGATAAGGGCTTTCTTTTTCTTTTTCTTTTTTTCACTCATGGGGCTTGAACTCTGGGCCTGGATGTTTACCTTAAGCTCTTCAGCTCAAGGCAAGAGCTCTACCACTTGAGGCACATTGTCATTTTGAATTTTCTGGCTTATTTGGAAATAAGATTCTCACAGATTTTTATGCCTGGGCCGTCTTTGAACATCGATCCTCAAGGGTAGCTAGGATTACCAGGGTGAGCCACCAGTCACGGGCATTAAATTACTATTTTTTGCATGTCCTATGGCTTCAACTCATGGCCAGAGCACTGTCCTAGGGCTTGCTCAAGGATAGCACTTTACTTCAGCCAGCCAACTCCCAGTCCAAATAGACCACTCTTGAAGCTAGAATTACAGAGATCTGCCATAATACTGGCATGTCGTTATCTAAGTATATAATTTTTCTTCTATTTTTGATGGCTTTTCCTTAGCGTACATATTTCCTACATATTTTATGGAAAACTACCTTCCCACTGGGGCCATAAGTTAAGCCTAGTGGAAGAGTTCTTGCCGAGCATGAATGAAGACCCAAGTTCAATTCCTCAGCACAACATAGATAAAAAAAGATAAAGTGGTGCTGTGGCACATGTGATAGAACTTGCGCCTTAAGAATAAACAAAAACAAAAACAAGGATCGTGCTCAGGTCCTGAGTCTAAGCCCAGTACTGGCAAAAAAAAATCTGCCCAAAGTAGACATTTAAACTTATTGTACTTTTCAAAAAATTTGTTGTCAAGGTGATATACAAAGAGATTGCTGTTACATATGTAATGAGTACATTTCTTGTAAACACTGTTACCCCCTCCCCCCTTTTCTCTTTCCCTTCCCCCAAGTCATAAATTTCATTTACAACAAATATATATATATTTTCATTCCTGAAAAAAATAGTTTAAAATGTGTTCAAATAAATGATGTAGGTTGATATATTTATCAAAATGGATTTCTTGAACTCTAAAATAAACATTCTAGGTAATTTTTCTCATAAAATTGTAGTAATGCTATAAAACTAATAAAAAAGGAATTTTAGTTATTAATTTCTTATGTTTTACCTTTAACATTATTACACTAAGCATACTGTTTATGGTATTAATACAGACAGCATGAAATATGATTATGTAAAAAAATTAAATGATTAAAATAGTAAGGTTGGGGGCCAGTAGTTTGGCTTGGTGCCACACAGCCTGGACTGGCAAAAAAGAAGTAGGGTTAGATAAAACAGATTTATTTCCAAATGTGTGGAAAATGGTATGATTTCTTGTTTGGCTAGTCCTGGGGCTTGAACTGAGGGACCGGGAATTGTCCTTGGCCACATTTGTTCAAGGGTGGCACTCTGACACCTGAGCCACAGTGCCCGATCTGCTTTTTCTGTGTATGCAGTGTCGAGGAATTGAATCAAAGTCTTCTTGTATACTAGGCGAGCACTCTACAAGTAGGCCACATTCAAAGCCAAAGTAGATTTTTGATGCTATTGTGGAGTTTTAATTTTCTTAAATATTTGTACAAAGCACAATGGATATATAAACAGACTTGAACTCACAGAACAGAGTCCCACATAATATTACAGTTACTCTGGCACTTCTCCCGATTGACAAAACACATTTCCAGGCATCTGCTCTGTCCTTAAGCTTTGGTAGCTGACTTGTCTTTCCATGGAGGCCTGGCCTGGATTCCTGGTGATTCCATGCATTTCATAGTTCCCTGTATATCCAGTAAGGTTGTCTTCTATGGGACCAGACCTGTCTGGTTTTTGGCCCATCCAGGACCTATGTGTCTGAGGTCTCACATTATAAGTGGAAAATAAAACACAGTATAATAAGCACTGAAGAACTGCACACCATAATATTAACAATGAACGTTTAATAGTTAGCAAAGTAAATACAATGAATACTTGACAAGAATCATGAGAGCAAGATAAAGAGATGTCTTTTTAGGAAGGGGACAGGGAAGCTCTAAATCCAGACTGGCCTCCAAGTTGCCTTCAGACAGTAATTCTCCTTCAGAGTCCTCAGAAGGGTCTCCTTCCTCATGAGAAACAGGATGTCCTTCCTGAGTTAAGAGGGGGATGGATTCTGGTTTGTCGAATGGAGATTGAGTCCCTTTTAGCGAGATGGATGGGTCTGGATATTCTGTGAGGATGGATTCATTTTCCTCCAATGAATCCAGTATTGAGAGTACACTTGCTGCTTCCCATGGGGACATTTTCCATGAGCCCAGCATGTGCCCCTTCAGCTTGCACAATAAGTGGAGTGTTACTCTGACTCAGATGGACTGACTCTGGGTGGAGTGTGAAAGGAAACGGAAGGAAATCTGGCTGCTCTTTTTCTTCCTCCATAGTATCTGCAGGTTCAACTGTGTCACACATGGGGTTCAGAGCAAAAGGTATATCCACAGAACTCTAAACCTGTTTGGTAATTTCTACAGAAGGCCCATGGTTTCTGGAGTGCAGTGATGATTCTCAGTCTCCATCAGTCACCAGCTCCATTAGTGGGTTTTTCATCCGGAGTTCAGGATAAGCTCTTCCACGATGACCCAAACCTAAGAATGGAAATAGGTACAGAGTGGACAGAGTGGACTCTGCAAGTTGAAGTGTCACTCAACTTCCATGAGGATCTAATGGAGGAACCTGTAGAACTGGAGTTTGGACTGAACACTGAGGAGGTGTAGGGTCTTTCTAATGAGTGCTTATTCCCGAGTCCTTTCAGAGGACAGACATTACCTGGCTGACACCACCCATAAAGGGCATTTTGCCAAGCTCTGTAGAAGTAAGGGCCAACCAATATCTAGACCACATGGGCTTCCTACTCACAGGCTCTGAGGCACCCACACCAGGACTTCTACTTTTTCTTGGTCTTACTGGTCGCACATTCCTCCAGCTGGTCAAAAAGTATGTGTTTAGAAGAGCAGGTCCAAAGCCGGCATGTGGAGCCCCATATAGAGCTTGAGTTGTGTCAGGGTGTGGCAGTTCTTGAACTCGTAGAAATCACTGGGGTAGAAGTCCATTCACATCGTATAGATGCAACACATTATGCTGTGGGCACATTCGGTACAAGGAAAGTGAGAGCCTTCTCTCTCCATCCTGAGCCTTCTACCAAAGCCCCTTTCTTGCAGGACTCTAATGCTGTGGCTGTCCTGCAGAGATGTGCACTCATGTGCTGGGAGGGGGGTAAGAGACACTCGAGAACAGGATGACTTTTACACCCCACTTCCAGAAGCTTCTGAGAGAGGCCTCTATGCATCTGTCCAAAGTAAACGCACCCTAAATTAACTAAGTAAATGCTCTAAATAAATCAATAAGTGAATGCTCTAAATAAAGAACTAAATGCTCATTCCTCTAATCTTAGCCACCCAGCAGGCTGAGCTCTGAAGATCACAGTGGAAAGCCAGTCTTGTCAGTAAAATCTAAAGGCACTTGTCTTCAATTAGGCAGCAAAAAGCCAGAACTTGACCTATGACTCAAATGGTACAGTGCTAATTTTTGAACACCAAAGGAATGGCATTTAGACCTGGGTTCAGGTTCAAGTGGCAGCACTGGACCACACACCAAAATGTAAATGCTTTCAGGTTCTAACAGGCAAAGCTATTACAATCCCTCCCTGATGGCTCAAAAGTGATTCAGCCCCCAGCTTTTCCTCTGACCCCAGTATTTCACAGGCCTCCGCCATTAGTACTGACACCTCATTTCTTACTGGGAAATGGGATTTCCTAGGATGTCACCTAGGTGAGGGCTGCAGTTGGGAGCCACTTACTCATGCCTGAAATCCAACTTCTCAGTAAACACACTGTTGAGACTCCAGTAGCTTGTGAGGGAAATGAAATGGCATGGTGTCCCAGTCATAATAAAGTAGTTTGTGCACTTGTATCATGCTTAGCTCCCCTGTGAACACCCCAGTGAAACAAACAGGCTCAGAGAGGAGCCAAGTATTCCAAGACTTGGCCAGGAGGGGTGAGCAAACCTGGGTTTGGAGGGGGAACACTCACTTTTTCAAGAGAATTTCCAGCAACTACTACATTGTCCTCCACTCTTTGAAATTGTGCAGGAAGTTTCCCACATAAAAGAGATCACCTATCTGGTAGGCAGGGATCAGCTTTGTCAGCAGCATCTCCAACAGGCCTTCCTCCAGGATCCATAGGTTACAAGGCTCATTCAGAGTCTGAGCTGACATACCATCACACTATGTTGGCAAAACAGTGGATATTTCAAACGTAGGAATGGGACCACACTTCACACTGAGGAACTGGAATAGAGTAGATTGGAAATGACACACTCTAATCTCAGTAGAGTCACTTGAAAGCACACAAGAAGGTTGTAGTGTGTGGGCAGGATGATGGGTTCAAAGAGGTTTCCTCTCAATATACCTCATCTGAGTTGCCCTGGAGTTTCCTGGCTTTCTTCCTAGAGAAATGCCTGATATACTGGAATTTTGGCTTGGCACTGATCCAGCATCTACTTCTTCAAGTGAGACATCCATATCTCTCATGCCTGAGATCCAAGCCTCCTGACCTTTGGCAACAGCACAGCAACATCTTTCTGGTTCCTGAGCCACAGGCCAAGGGAGCTGGCTTGAGCTGGTTGTCACATACAGTGGCTTGGTTACCAGGGTTCCATATTCTGTTCCCTTGTGAGGGAGGTAGGGTCACCTTTCAAGGCCCAATGACCAAAGCTCCTTGCTCACAGAAGACCTCTCCAAAGACATACTGGAGGCTGAATCTCCCTTCCCACCTCACATATGGATGTAGTAAACAGCACACCTTTTTGTTCAAATCCCAAGTCATTAACTAGGCGTAAGTGCTAGCCTGGTCTCAGACTCAAGGAGACTTTCTTAGGTAAGATCCAAACTTAACTGTCACTATTCCCCTTACCCTTCACAAGACATTTTGCTTCACAGTGCCTTCTCAGCTTGCATTTTGCCTCTTGCACATTTTTTTGCTAGTCCTGGGACTTGACCTCAGAGCCTGACCATTGTTCTTAGGCATTCTTTAGGCTGTAGCTGTCCCACCAAGCCACAGCACCACTTCCAGCGTTTTCTATGTATATGGTACTGCAGAATCAAACCGGAGTCTATTTCTGTGGTAGCCCAGCACTCTACAAATAGATGAAACACCCAGGCCATCTTGCACATATTTTTCACCTCAATCTACTAGGACGTTGTTAGGTTTCTGTATCCTAATCTATTTTTCTTCCTGATGAATATCTGTGCTGTCATCTGTAAAAATGCAAGTGGGAAAAATCACAGAAGCATTGGTGACATAAAAAAAGTCTTACAGACATAGATAAGTGTTCATTCTTTGTAGGAGAAAGGATATTTTGATATGATGATGATGACTATTTATAAATACTTTATCTGGGTTTAGAGTTTGGCCCAGTGGTAGAGTGCTTGCCTAGCATCCATGAAGATCTAGGTTTGAGTCCTTAATATCACACAGATATAAAAATCCATATGGCAATGTGGCTCAAGTGGCAGAGGGCTAGACTTGGGAAAAGCCAAGAGCAGTGCTCAGGCCCTGAGTTCAAGCCCCAGGAATGGCAGAAAAAGAAAAGAAAAGAAATGTGCTTTTTGCAAGTTATTCACTCACAGCATTTGCCTCTGAATTCTTCGCTTCTGCATCTTGTGACTTATCCCTTTCCCTCAATGTAGACAAGAAAAACAGATTTTATTACTTGCTATCCTGTTGTCCAATCTTTGGATATTAATTCAAAATACAATATTGCCTGAGATATTGTGTGTGTGCATGTGTGTGTGTATCTGCCAATGTGTGCATGCACACATGTGTACAGGGTTTAGGGCTTACTCATAGGGCCTGTGTGATAACCCTCAGCATCTTTTCCTCAAAGGTATTGGTCTTTCACTTGTAGCTTATTATAGCTAATTGGAGTTGAGAGATTCACTCAATTTCTTGCCCTGTGCATTGGAACCCAGTGCTGGGTTCTCATATTGTTAATTGTAGCTATAGAGAAGCCTGAGGTCTGGGGATCCTCGTTAGAATCCAGCCCCTGAAAGAAAGTCTCTGGTAGAAATCTTTATCTTCAGTTAAGCAAGAATAAATAAGGCCAAAGTGGAACTGTGGCTCAGTTCCTCTTGTACCAGCCATGAGAAAATTAGTAATTGGCAGCACCTGGTCCCTGAGAGAAATCCTTAGCACTGGTTCAAAAAAAGAAAGAAAATAATGAAAAAAATTAAAACTTGCAGAGGAATCCATAAGGATAAACGTGCCTGTGAATAATCTTGTCATTTCAGATTCCCTCAAGAGCTTATGTCTCTCTATATTTTATCAAGTTTTTTTAAAGATATTTACATATTTTCTATCTTTCTTAAACAGAGATAGCCATCCACAAAACACAAACACAAACTCTCACACAGTATACCACCCACCCATAAGTGTCTGGCTATGTATATATGTATAGTCATATGTATTGATCTGTCTCTCTATACTAATATATAAATGCATAAACATATGTATTTAGACAATCAGGAAACATACATAGATAGGTCTCAGGCATTTCCAGATTTTGTGCAAGTCTTCTGAGTGCAACTTACCATTGTATTGTTTGTCAAGATAGAGTCCCTCTAACTTTTGGCCAGCTTCTTGTCCTTTGATACTTTTTTCTGCCAGTCCTGGGTTTTGAACGCTAGGCCTGGATGCTGTCACTGAGCTTGAGCTTCTTGCATTCAGTAGTTTATTGCAGATAAGAGTCTCATGGAGTTTCTGTCCTGGGCTGGCTTTGAATTGTGATCCTCAGATCTCAAACTCCTGAGTAGCTAGGATGACAGTCTTGAGCTACCAGTACCTGGTTCCTTTGCCTCTTTTACCCTTTTTTTGGCCCCACCACAGCCATGGTATCTACCTTCCTATGTTCTCTCCACCTGCCCACAGACAGGGGTCTGACAGATGCTTTCCACCCACTTATTCATGTCCTCCTCTGTATTGGCTGACAGCTAAGACATGCACTCACTTGTCTGGATGCCAAACACAAAGCCATGTGATTGTTTCTCAGTCTGGAACATCCTATCAGATTTATAGCACCACAGAGGGTCAGGTTGATGCTCCTCCAGGGCTTCTTAAATTTTTCTCATATTAATCCACAACACGTTTTTCATCACTTGTCCAGCTAATTCATGGACTAAAGCAGCATTCCCTACAAACTTAGATCCCAATACCATGAGGACACTCAAGGGTGCATTAGGAGTGTGACCTGCAGGTGGATGTGAGCCTGTCTAAGTTGGAGGGGATTTCTCCACCACAGGAAATGGAATACAAATTTAGAATCTGCTTTCATGAGGTGACAATCTCTGGAAGATGTTCTTATCAAATGTGGCACTGCCTACTTCCAGCTTAAAACATGGGTTGATGACCCAGCATAACAGAGAATGTATTCACCCCGGCCCAACACATAGGCTGGGACCCTGAACTTTCAGGTAGCATTTGGCTTTGTAGGTCATGAGATCTTAGTCTACAAATGATGAGCCCCCTCCCGTGAGGCATAGCAAACGGAGCCAAAGTGCAACCCAGTTAAGCACCAGATCAAGCTTCCCTTCTTCAGTAGGGTATGGTTTGAAAACTGTGCATAGCTTCTGTTTGAAGCCAGTCCAGAAAGGAAAGTCCATGAAACTCTCATTTCCAGTTAACTGCCAAGAAAAAGCCAAAGATGAAGCTCAAGAGAGGTAGAGAGCCATCTGAAAAGAATGGTTACACCCTGCAACATCCTCATTATCTGATCTTGAAAACATCTCTGCGTGCATCCCAGCATGCAGCCAGCATCTGGGGGTGACAGTGACCCCTGCGCCCATTGGCAATCTGCACTGTCTCTGACATCTGTAATGTGAACCTCATTCTGTTGGGTGTGTGAAGCGGTGTCAACCCTGCAGAAGGAACCAACTGTTCCCTAACTCCCACTGTCCCCTGGGGCCCCTAGCATTCCCCCATCTGCACCCCTCCTGTAGCTTCTGATCCTAGGGAGCCCTCCTGCCCTGTCCAACACTCACATGAAGTGCATATTTCTTCTCCTGGGGCAACTTCTCCACAGAGAGTACATGACATGCCCACTCTCCAGGCACGGGGAGATCCTGCCAAAGTAGCAAATCAGTGATAAGGACATAAAGGGATGAATAGAATTTTAGATCCTGCTGGTAGACAGTCTGCAAAATCCAAGGGAGAATGGAATTGGAGGGGACCAGGGATCAGGATGTGGGCATGGAGCTTCCCTGCCAAGGGGGTGGGGGAAGTCACAGGCTGGGGGATGCACAGGATGATCCATGGGCCCTGTGCAGCTACTGGGTCACCCCCTTCTGCATCTCAGCCTTTGGCTTTGAGCTCTGTGATCGTCAAGATGTGCACAGTCTGTACTCTGGCTGGCAGAAGAAAGGACCCCGGGAAGACAAATGTAGACCCTTTGTGAGTGTAGGAAGGGGTAGGCTGGACACCCAGTCCAAGAGGAGCTAAAACTGGAGTCGAGGGGTGTGCAAGGAGTGGGTGTGAGGGTTGTGGGCAGTCACAGTCACAGCAGAGGTGGCTCTGTCTGTGGGGTGAGTGCCTCCCTGCAGGCACAGCACTGGACATATCAGAGATCCACATGAAAAGGAAAAGCTGGAAATGGCACTATGGTTCAAATGGTAGAGCATCAACCTTGAGCAAAAGAGCTCAGGGACAGTACCCAGGACCTGAGTTCAAGCCTCATGACTGTAAAAGAAAAAGAACCAGGACAATGAGAGGGAACCTGGTACTCTCTTGGTCTAATCAGACACAAGAAGAGGCCGGGATAGGCTGTGGAAAAACACAGAGAACATCTTCCCCCAGCTCATCCTGTCCTGCATGCAGGGACAGCCATGTAACTAGGGCTATGGTGAGATCATCTTCACCCCTGTGCTGCCATCTGAATTGTAGGCCTCTGTCCTGGCATGGGGTGTCCTGATGGCTGAGCAGGTGCCCTAACCCTAGATGGAGAGCAGCCACTGACTGTGGTAGCTAAGGAGAGATCTGTTCCATAGCTATCAGGCCACCCAGCATGGGAGCCATAACCACCCCTCACCCAGGTAGAGGCCAATGGTTCTCCAGGTGCTACTAACATTGCCCCACCCCTAGCTCTGTGTACACGTGACATTCCCTCCACAAGGAGCAGGACTAAGTGAAGGATCAGGAAGCTGCCTATGGGCTTCAGATGATGGCCAGGCTGGCACTACAGATGGCCTCACTCTGTCACCACCTTCCCCTGCCTCCATCATTCCTCCATCATGCCTCTCTACCTCCCACCCATTAACCTTGGAAACCAATGAACTGGCCTCTCATCATTCCTCTCATCTCTTCACCCACCTTGCCATGCGTCCATCCCTCTGTCACTTCCACCCCACACACATCCCACCACCAGCCACCCTGTAGCTTATGAGGATCCCAGAGGAAGCTCTTGGTGAAGGGCTTGTGACCACAAAACAGTTACTATCACCCGCTCCGGCCTGATCCACCACAGAATAAGAACAGCCAAGCAGGCACACACTGCAGCAGAGCAACTCTGCTTGATTTCTTCATGGCCAGGACTTGGCTCTCCTCAGCCTCCCAGCTCAGTAACCAGAACATTGTGCTTTCACAGAGCCATGGCTTCCAGTCTCCATGGACACAATGACATCAAGGTGATGCCAACTTCCCCATCTCTATATACTTCTAACTATGGGATGGGAGCTGAGGTTCTCTTCTGTCACTCCATCCGCTAAGAGGCTCATGCAGATTTCTATCCTTTGCTCATCATGGTGACTCTTTGGTTAACAAGTCACTGCTGGGCTTCCAGTTCACCACATATAGAACCCATACTCCAACACTTTTCTTAGAAGGACTGATGACTTTTAAATATTCTCTAGTTTTAAATTTCTAGTTCCTTCTCTCTTTCATTTATATATTTCCCTTCCTCACATACTTCCCTTTTTTTACCTTCCTTCTTTCGTTCCTGGCCTTGAACTCAAGACCTGGAGCTTTTTCTTAGCTTTTCTTTGCTCAAGGTAGCACTCTATCTCTTGAGCCAGAGCTCTACTTCAATCTTTGTTCTTGCTCTAAACTGGGAGTATGAGTCTCATGCATTTTTCCCTTTGCTGGGTTGGTTTTAAACCACAATACTAAGATCAGGATCCTGAATATGCCTCAGATTGCAGGTATTATCTAATCAAAACAAATTCCTGATTTCTTTTTTAGACATAATTAGTTCTTTCAGGTGAGCCACCAGCCACTCATGCAAGAGCATTGCAGGATCCCAGCATTCATCTTGTCTCCAGTCTTATTCCATCCATCTCACAATGGTCATCTAAAACACCCTGCTGCATGCCTGAAGTCGCAAGGAACGTTCTCAACTCCATGAGAAGCCCCCTTAAGCTCTGCCTCAGTTATGCCCAGCCCCCATCCCACTTCCACATGAGGATTTGTTCAGGAGAAATTTCCTGAGTACATCATCATCTTTACCTCACCATTCAAATTTCATCTTTGGAGTCATTTCTCCCAGACAAAGAGGAACATGATCCATGGTTTGATAGCAGCTCCAGCTTCATAGTCCCAGCCACCAACACCCCCCATTACCCTACCAGACACCTGAATTCAAGAACAATGTTTTCACTACCCCTGACTCTTATCAAATGTTTTAACTTATACAGTGCATTAAAATAATTTTATTAAATGGAATAAACGCATGGCATCAAGCTTCAGAATCTTTGCACCTGAACTTTTAGTGAATCACAGACAAACCAGCATTTCTGTAGCCAACAGAAATCTTAGCTTTGAGATTTCAGCATTCCTGGTATCCAAGTTTGGATGTGCTAACACTGCCCTTAATGGGGCACTTCAATCACACAATCCCACAACAATCAATATCATTTGTCATTCACTGGTAGGTGGTGCTAGGAAAAAGACTGATGTGCCAAATCCATGCTGGCTTGACCTATGCCGTCTTCAAACCTGGAGCAAGTGGGGCTGCTCTCTCCATGACACCTTTTGTGTACTACCCCAGGAGGACCTTAAACTTGAGACAAAATTATGAAGACTATCTCTACCAGCAAAGATTCCAGTGAGATGTGCCTACATGGATAAAGCTAAAATCTCACTAAAGTGAGGTTGTTGGCAGTGCTGGAGCCTGAACTCAGGGCCTGGGCACTAAGCATTTGTACTCAAGACTAGCCCTTTACCACTTGAGCCCAAACTCCATTCCCAGCTGTTTTTATTTTTGGTAGTAAGAAACTATCAGACTTTCCTGTTCTAGGTGACTTGGAACTTCCATACTCAGATCTCAGCCTCCTGACCAGCCTGGATTAAAAGTGTGGATCAGCCATGCGCCACACCTGAGGACTTCTGCCAGCACATTTTTTCCCAGAAATTGGAAGAGGAAGATGAGGGAGGGTTGGGCTCATCCTGCCCTGCATATGAAGGAGAGCATCAGCGCCTGAACTTCATTCCCTGTTGTAGGCTGCTGGAGGAAAAGGAAGCAAATAGGCACAGGCTGGCAGCAGATGCCACAGAACAACTTGTGACCAAGACTCCCAGAGCAGACCTCAGAATCGATGACAGAGTTGGATCTACCCAGTAACAGAGGCAGTGGTGACACCTGAAACTGCGCGTTTGAGCCTTTGCTGCTAGTAAACAGGGCCACCTATGTCTCAATGAGAAAGGTGAGATTTTGGTGGAGAAGGTGAGATTAAACATTATGTATCATGCAAGAAGACAGACTATAAGGGGTCTTTTATTATTCCAAGTGAAATTTTGGATTTCCTCTTCTGTTTCTTTAAAGAATGACATTGGGATATTGATGAATATTGCACTGAATTTGTAGATAGTCCTTATCAAGATTGCCATTTTTACAATATTACTTCTTCCAAACCAGGAGCATAGGTTTTTGCATTTCCTCAGTTCGGCGTTAATTTCCTTCTCCAGGGTTTATAGTTCCATCAAAAAGGTGCTTTACATTCTAAGTTAATTCCTAGGTATTTATTTTCTTTGATAGCCAAATGAGTTGCTATCCTGATTCTTGCCTCATTCCTCTCATTTGTTGGCATATAGGAAGGCAGTTGACATTGAGGGTTAATTTTATACCCTGCTACCTTACCAAAGTTTTATATCAGCTCAAGCAGCTTTGGAGTAGAGTCTATAGGGTTCTTTAAATACAGAATCATGTCATCTGTAAGGAGAGAAAGTTTCAGTTCCTCTTTCCCTTTTCCTCCTCACTCCAGTTAGAATGGCCAAGATCCAGAAATCTAATAACGTATGCTGGAGGGGATGTGGCCAGGAGGGATCACTACTACACTGCTGGTGGGATTGCAAACTCGTTCAACCACTATGGAAAGCACTATGGCAGTATCCCAAAAAGACTAAACATAGAGCTCCCCTGTGATCCAGCAATTTCACTACTTGCCAATCTTCCAGATAGGACATACTAAATTCACTAGAACAATAACATTTATCACAGCACTATTTACTATAGGAAAGGTATGGAACCAACCCAGATGCCCGTCAATTGATGAGTAGATCAAATATGGTATTTTTACACAATGGAATTCTGTGCTTCTGTCAGAAAGGATGACATAGACAAATTTGTTAGGAAATAGAAAGACTGTAAAGTTTAGAAATTAGTTTCTGTCTCCTTCTCTCTCTCCTTCTCTATGTCTATAAAATTTAGAATTTCCTGTTTCTCTCTCTTTCCTCTTTCTCTCTCTCTTTCTGTCTCTCTGTCTCTGTCTCTGTCTGTCTCTCTCTCTCTCTCTCTCTCTCTCTCTCTCTCTCTCTCTCTCTCTCTCTCTATCTCTATCTCTATCTCTCTCCAATCCTTAGGCTTGAACTCAGGGCCTGAGCTACTTTTGCTCAACGTTAGCACTCTACCATTTGAACCACAGTGCTGCTTCTGGCTTGCTCTTTTCACGTAGTATTTAGGAATCTAACCCAGGCCTTCATCCTTGATAGGTTAACATTCTACCACTAAGCCACACAGTCAGCTTTTAGAGGTTTCTGACAAAGGTTTTCCTACATGCTATTATTTCTTCTGTGAGTGCTCTTAATGCTTGCTGACGGTTGACTTTGTTTAGAAGACTTACCCTAATGCTCCCATATACAGAGATTCTGTATATAGCTCAATGTTTTTCATTACTCAGTATTTCTCTATTTTGTATGTTCTGAAATGTACTGAAGACTGACTTCTGATTAAAAGTCATTGCACATTTGTTCTATTCATTAGTTTTCTTTTCTTCTATGGGAATCAGGTTTGTGATGAACACAGAAGTATGCCTTCCAGGTCAAACACTTTCCACATTTGTAATATTCATAAGGTTTTTCTCTCCTATGTGCATTTTATACTTAGTCATGCGTTCATGATGGATTTTTCATATTCTTATATTCATACGATTTTTATCCTGTGTCTGTGTGGTATCATGCAAACTCAACTATGAGTTCTTCAAAAAAATTTCCCTTTCATTTTATTCATAGGATTCTATCCTGTGGGTGTTTAGTGATAAATCTTGACTTGTGCCTTCTGGGGAAAAGACTGAACATTTGCTACATTCATTAAGGGTTTTATCTTGCGTTGGTTCTGTGACACAAGCTGAGTTTTCTTCCACAGACTAAAAAGTCTTTCCTATTTATTACATTGCTTCTCATATGTGTGAACTCTCTTATGCTTCCTGAAGGGTGAATACTGCACGAAAGACTTTCAACTTTGGTTATATTCCTAAGGTTTCTAATATGTGTGAATTCTGTTATGCCTCCTGTAATGTGACTTCCATCTGAAGGTCTTACCACATTTGATGCACTCGTACAGTTTCTCTCCTGTGTGTGTTCTCTGATGCAATTTGAGGGAAGACTTCCATTTGAAAGACATTCCACATCGGTTACATTCATAAGGTTTTTCTCCTGTTTGAATTGTCTTATGCATGTTGAGGTTTGGCTTCTGTGTGAAGGAATTTCCACATATGTTACACTCATAAGGTGTTTCTCCTGAGTATATTCTCTGATGAACATGGAGTTTTACCTTCCATTTGAAAGACTTTCCGCATTCACTACATGCATAAGTTTTCTCTCCTGTGTGTGTTCTATTATGCCCATCAAGATATGACTTCCACTTGAAGGTCTTTCCACATTTGTTGCACACATAAGGTTTCTCTCCTGTGTGTGTTCTTTGATGCAATTTGAGGGAAGATTTCTGTCGGAAAGACTTTACACATTGGTTACATTCATAAGGTTTCACTCCTGTGTGTATTCTCTGATGAACACGAAGTTTTCCCTTCCCTTGGAAAGACTTTGCACATTCATTACACTTATAAGATTTCTCTCCTGTGTGTGTTATTTGATTAACTCGAAGGTGTATCTTCTGGGTGAAAGACTTTTCACATTTGTTACATTCATAAGGTTTCTCTTCTGTGTGTCATCTCTGGTGCAAAGTGAGGTATGATTTCAGTCTAAAAGTCTTCCCACATTTATCCCATTCATAAGATTTCTCTTCTGTGTGAGATCTCTGATGTGTGCTGAGAGCTGAATTCTGGGCAGAAATTTTATTACGTTCCTCATATTCATAAGGTTTGTCTTCTCTTGGAGATCGAGGTTGGAGCGCCAGGTCTGACTTCTCAGAAATTAATTTTCACACTTGATGTACGCATCACATATCTCAGGATATTTGCTCTGAGGTATTGTACGGCGTATTTCATTACTGAAAGATTTCTCACATTCACTACATGTATGAGGAGTCTGTCCTGTGTACATTTTCGGATGTGTAGTGATGGTCGGTGTTAAGTACAATATTTTTCATCACACAGTACATTTAGCAGTTTTCCTCCCTCCCTGAAGAATTTCTCGGGCAGGGAGAACAGAATTATGATACTGCAGATCTTTAGGACTGTCACAATCATGAAGAAAATGCTCAGAATATCCGATGGATTTTTTAAGAACAGGAGACATACGAGATCTATATGCAGCATGCATTTCATCAGGCTTAGGAGACAGAAGCATGTTTCTTTCTTTCTTTCTTTCTTTCTTTCTTTCTTTCTTTCTTTCTTTCTTTCTTGTTTTGCGGTCATGAGACTTGAATTCTAGACCTGGATGTTCTTCCTGAGCTCTTCAGCTCAAGGCTACTGCCCTATGTCTTTAGCCTCAACCCCACTTCTCATTTTCTATTGGTTCATTGGAGAGAAGAGTCTAAGTTGTTTTTGTGATAGGTCAGTCTTTGAACCTTCATCCTCAGTTCTCAGCCTCCTAAGTAGCTAGGATTACAGGCATGAGCCACGGGCTCATGGCTTTCTCATTTTATTTTGTTTCACAGTGATTTCTACAGTGAAATCTAACTTTAACTCTACTGCCACATAGAATTCATCATATCACCCTATGATTCTTGGTGCCGGGGGTTTGGGCTAGCATGCACAAAGACCTGGTTCAGTTCCTTGGTACTACATACAAAGAAAAAGCCAGAAGTGGTGCTATGACTCAAGAAGTAGAGAGCTAGTCTTGAGAAAACCCAAGGACCATGCTCAGTCCCTGAGACCAGGCATAAGATTGGGAAAAGAAAATGATTCTTGATTCATTCACAAAGAATTCCATAGGTTCCACACAGGATTTAGGGTAACTAAGAATATTATTGCTCAGTACATCACAACATGAACTTACCAATGGGGCTCAGGCTAAAACATCAATATGAAGATGCATTCACTCACCTGTGATATTCTTGTCAGAGGAATTTCCTATCGAGAGTTCTGCACAGTGCTCTAGCTCAATTAATACAGGTTTGGGAACACAGGGCCCTGAAAATTAGAAACAGTAGAGAATTATTGCTTATGCTGTGTCATCATTGCTTTAAGTTCGCAGACATCCGACTCACAAGTTATCTATTAAATCTTTTTTCTCATTTCTCACTGGCTCCATGGTTGACTTTTCCCCAGCTCTGGATTCATTTTGTATGGCATAAACTTAGCTGTCTTGCTCAAGGCTAGAAAAATACCAGTTTGAGTCCCAGCTCCACCTACATGCATAGGTCTTCGTGCATGCTAGGCAAGCACTCAACCACAAAGTCAAACTCTTGACACTCCACTAAAATTTTTGAGGAGTTACTTGGAGTTATAGAGTTTCATGGCAATTTTTATGCCATTGCTGGCTTCAAATTAGAATTCTTAGATTTCTTCCTCCTGAATATTTTAAGATTACAGGCATGAAACATTGCACCTAGTGCCAGGTTTCCATTATAAACTCACTGTTTAGTGATTTGTAGATCCTATTTCCAATAATGCTATATATTCTATTCTGGATGGTTTATCCACTTACAATTACTGTGTAAGTTTGGAATGTCGTCTCCATTAGAGGAAACATAATTTAGAACTGTTGTCAAAGTATCCTGAAGGTATCCTGAGAAATGAGTACAAAATTACCCTAGGTTTTCTTTAGAAAGTAATGATACTTCTCAGGGCCTGGAATCTTTCATTTAAATAGTATTGAAAGTTTGATAAACATTCACGTATCTGCAAAATAACAAGGCACTTGGCCTTGCAAGTGAATTTGACTTTTGCTCACCAAAGGACACCAGGTTGCTGTAGGTCTCCAGTATTGCATCTCTGTACAGGGTCCTCTGAGCATTGTCCAGATGCTGCCACTCCTCTCAGCTGAAATCCACAGCTACATCATCAAATGACACCACCTTCAGGAATGGCACATTTTCATCAAGTAATTAGCACTGAGTTATAAACACACCATGTCTGGAATTTTATTGTTTTTTTGTTGGAATTGTATTCCTTTACTTAAATGTTTATACTTACATGAATTATTGACCTGAAAAGCTTAGGGATGGTGCCTAGGCCCAGAGTTCAAGTCCCAAGACCCACAAAAATAAAAAGGCAAGCCAGGTGTTGGTGGCTCACGCCTGTCATCCTAGCTACTCAGGAGACTGAGATCTGAGGACCATGGTTCAAAGCCAGCCTGGCACAAAATTCCATGAGACTCCTTTCCAATTACCCACCATAAAATGTTTAATGGCTTCTGGTATATCATTGTAGAGCAATTGTGGTATAGACAAAAATAAGTCGGGGGAGTAGATTTAGGTTATAAATGGAATTATTCCATTGAAAAGGAACTACATTATATGATGACATATGCTGGTACTGTGAGAATATTGCAAAATCTTAAGGTATCAAGTAATAATACTGTGAAGTACACCCAGAATGTTAATGTTCTATGTCTGGCATAATAATCACTTGGGGAAGAAACTTTTTTTTCTTTTTTTTGGCTGGGGGATTTGTAAGGCTTGAACTCTGGGCTTGGGCACTGTTCCTGAGCTCTTCAAATCAAGGCTATCACCCTACCTATGAAGCCACAGTGCCATTTCCCATATTCTAGTGGTTAACTGTAGATGAGAGTCTCATAGACTTTCCAATGCCCAGGCTGGCTTTGAACCAAATCTTTAGATATCAGCCTGATATCTGAGTAGATATGATTACAGGTAGAAGTCACTGCACCTGGCAAGAAATTTATTTCTTGCTGTTTCATACTACAAATTTACTGTATGTTTTACTTTTTCAAAAAGACTGAGGATGACCTTTGTTCTGTATATAATGGGAAGAGGGGTAGGGAGCTGTGAGCAGAAGAACTGAGGGGCAATACTCAGGGTAGGACAATAGCCTTAAACTAAAGAGCTCACGGCCCAAGGTCCAAGCCCCATGACTTTCCCCACTACCCCACAAAAAAATGGAAAAAAATTGGAGATTGGAGAGGATTTTCTAAAAAGTATATCTAGAAATAGTAGTTCAAAATGCAGAAAGAAGTTCAATATTAACAGTCATGAGAAAAATTAAAATTACAATGAAATCATTACTTTAAATATATTAATATAAATATAGTTTTAAACAAAAAGATCCACATACACACACACAAACACACACACACACGCATACAAAAAACAACTTTCAAAGTCTAACTATTACTGGGAAGGTAGTGAGAAGAAGTAGAACTTTGGAATAGTTCTGCAAGGAATATAAAACAATCAAAAATTGCGTGGAGAGTGCTAAAAAAGTACTAAATATAGAATTACATAGAAATATGGTCCAACACTTCTATTTCTAGATTTGTACCTAACGGAAGAGAAAGCAGAGACTAGAACAAATATGTGGAGAATCCATTCACAACTATTAATAATAATCAAAAGATAGAAATATGCAAAACAATGCATTGAAAAGGAAGAACATTTTACTATATTTTACAGATGAATCTTGATTACAGTAAACTAAAAATACAGCAGTCATA
Organism: Megascapheus bottae; assembly: GCF_031878675.1. Lineage (NCBI taxonomy): Eukaryota > Metazoa > Chordata > Mammalia > Rodentia > Geomyidae > Megascapheus > Megascapheus bottae. Next base: position 7,910 of record NW_028327376.1, on the reverse strand, counting down.
AAGGAAGAGCTAGGGTATGTTTTCCCTTCCAGAGCTTCCAAGGATCAACAAACCCTTAGAGCCAAAAAGCACGATGGTTCCAGAGAATGGAGTAGAGAGGAACAGGAGCTGAATGTTTAATGATTATACATGGAAGATGAAAATTGCTCTAGATGGGTAGAATGAGAGAGAACTGTACCCTAAACAATGGTTATGTAGCAACACAGGATGGGACACACCTATACTCCCTGATCTTGGGAAACTCAAGAAGGATTTCTAGCCATCCTGGATGCATGGAAAGATCTATCATGAAAACTAATGTGGAGGGGCTGGGAGTTTGGCATAGTTGTAGAGTGCTTGTATGAAGACGAAGTTTCAATTCCGCAGTACCACATACACAGAAAAAACCAGAAGTAGTGCTGTGGCTCAAGTAGAAGATCACTAGGCTTGAGGAAAGCTGAAGGACAGTGCTCAGACCGAGTTCCAGCCAAAGGGCTTGTTTTAAAAAAAACCAGAAACCTGAGCATGATGGGGTGGTGGCTCACTTCTATAATCCTAGTTACTCAGGAGGCTGAGATCTGAGGATCAAGGTTTAAAGTCATCCTGGCACAAAAAGACCTGAGACTCTTATCTCCAATTTACTTTTAGAAAATGGGAAGTGGGGCTTGGCTCCAGGGTAAGGTGGTAGCCTGGAGCTGAAGAGCTTAGGGATAGTGCCCAGGCTGAGATCAAGATCTATGACCCACCAAAAAAACCCAAAAAAACAAAAAATAATATGGAAAAATTTGGATTCTGTGAATTTTATCAGGCATATAAATGTCTTTTTTTGCTGTTGAAATAACAAATTGTTTGGAAATATTTTAAAAGTTTTTACCTAGAAATGTACACTACAAATGGAATTAATAACAAACACAAAATATGAAAAAGATACAAATTATCACAATATGGGTATCCTGCTTCTGTATCTTTCACTGACTCCTGTTCAAATGAGTCACATGTTCTGAATCATTTCTCCCAGTCGATATATGCCACAAGTGTTAGCTGTACTTCTTGGGAAATCAAAAGCAAATACTAAGCAAATGTGTGTTAGATTTTGTCAACAGTGATATTTCAAATATAAATCCCTACTCATTGCATTATTTAATATCAATGCCGGAATCTAACTTACACTGGCAGAATCTTCAATCTTTTGAGAATCTTCAAAAGGGTGTGTAAATATTTAGGATCGTTATGTCTTCCTGGAGGAAAGATCCCTTTAGTAGTATGTAGTAACCTTCTTTGTCTTTTCTTACTAATTTTAGTTTGAAGTCTATTTTATCTGTTATGAGGATGGCAACTCCAGCCTGTTTATGGGCGCAGTTAGCTTGATAGAGTTTATTCCAACCTCTCACTTTCAAAAGATGATTGTTTGGGGGTAAGATGTGTCTCTTGAAGACAGCAGAACGATGGCTCTTGCTTTTTGATCTAACTAGACAGCCTATGCCGTTTAATTGGAGAGTTAAGTCCATTGATATTGAGAGATAGGATTGAGAGATATTTATTAGTTCCTACCATTTTTAAAAGCTTTTAGTAGGGCCTGTGTGTCTTGACAGTTCTTGTGGTCCTTAGATGGTATGCTGTTTAGGTGCCATTTCTTTCCCTATATTGCATTTATTTTGGTTTTCTATGTATAGAGCATCTTTGAGAATTCTCTGTAGTGTTGGTTTGTTGGGGACTGACTGTGGGGTTAGTGACCGTGACTGTGGGGTCAGTGACCTTGGACCCACACAATTCAGTAGATAAGGAAGTAAGCTCTTATCATGATTTTGGGCTGTGTCAATAGCTTCTCATTTAAACTGTTTGGGACTTGATAGCTTCTCATTCAACCTATTTCAGACTTGATACTGTTTGTAGGAATGTAGCCCCTGGCAGTTCCCTAGTTTAAAGAAGTGTATTTAAGATTGAGAACTGGAAATAAACTGGGCTACAGTCTTGGGCTACAGGCTTCTTAAGCTGTGGCTCCTGATCTGGGCTGTAGCCCTCCTGAACCCCATCTGATTGTCTCTCTTCTATTTTGTCCTAGTCCTTGCCCCCTATTTCAGGAATCCCAATCTGCGAACCCTGGTTTGCTGCCAGTTGGCCCCGGCATCTGGCGCCCGAACAGGGACCCTGAACATCTGGGAAGAAGGTGAAGGACCCCTCCCTGTGGTGAGTAACACATTGTAGGACTATTAAGAGAGGATCTTAAGAGAGTGTATAGTCAGGAGTAAAAATTATGGGTCAAGTTAATAGCCATAGGTTTTTTCTACCGATCTGAACAGGCCTACTTGAAGCCCACGGAACGTGGGTGGAAAAAGGGGTGCTTCAGAGATTCCTACAGTTTGTCGAGGAGGCATGCCCGAGGGTTATAGAGGAGGAATTCCAAAAAACCTGGCAGCGGATAGGAAAAAGAATTCAAGATTATTGCAATGTATATGGCCCCGAAAAGACCCCAGTAGAGGCTATTGATGTATGGAATTTAGTAAGTGAATGCATAGATCCTCAACATGAGAATGCTGAACTTAATCTTGAATTAAGGGAACTTTATGAATTAAAGGACCCTTCTGAAAACCCTGAGGCTGAGCCATATGCCGCAGCCCAAGAGAGTCTAAGTGAGATCTTGAAAAGGGAACAACAACCAGTAGATATTGAGTATCAGAATTCAGGTTTGAATATCAAGGAGGAAAGTTATGATGAGTCAATGGAGGGCCGGGTGGCTACGATAGAGAAGAAGTTAGAAGAAATGCTACATTTTCTATCAAAAATGGGGATGGAGCAGAGAGCCCCCCCAGAAGTAGGAAAGAAAGATGACCCTCAGGCCACTATGGTGTCTGATTCTAAACCTTACCCCTCACACCCACCGCCACCGGCTGCAGCCTTACGGCCTCAATCCCTTTTTCAACCTTTAGGCAAGCCTAAAGGCCCTAGCAACAAGTCCCTTTTAACAGGCACTACAACCAGGCACAGTGCATTGCAATTAAACCTGACTCAGGCTGCTAGAGAGAGGGAAGATATTTCAGGGCCTCGATGCTTCCCTAGTTTAGTTGATCATGATGAACAAGTATACCATCAACCTGTTCCTGTTAAACTGTTACAGGATTTAAAGAGTGCCTGCTCCCAATATGGGCCAACTGCCCCTTTTACTCAAGTAATATTGGAGGCCGCGTGTGCTGGTATTGCATGCCCAAATGACTGGAGGCGGCTTGCCAGAGCATGCCTTAGTGCAGGAGAGTACTTATTATGGGAGACAGAGTTCACTGCACAGTGTCGGGCTAAAATTGAAACAAATAGGTCTAAGAACCTGCCTTACACTGTTGATCAGTTGTTAGGAGAGGGAACCTATAAAAACACTGAAGATCAATTGGGTTATGCAAAGGAGGCCTATTTGCAAATAAATGCTGCAGCAAGAGAGGCTTGGAAAAGGTTACGCAATTCCAATCGTACAAAAAATCTAGTAGAAGTTAAACAGGGACCGAATGAACCTTATCTAGAATTTTTGTCTCGATTAATGGAGACTGCAGACTGCCTAGTACAAGATGAGAATGCAAGGAAGATTATAGTTAGACACATAGCCTATGAAAATGCCAACGCCGCCTGTCAGGCGGCTATCAGACCCCATAGGAATAAGGAAGGAATCACGGACTTTATTTCACGGTGTGCTGATATTGGACCCTCCCATGTACAAGGCCTTACTTTAGCCTCCGCTCCTCAAGGAAAGATTGTTACTAAATTTATAAAATATAGAGGCCAGCGGCATTCTCCGTCTGCTAGACCCCCAGGGTGTTGCTTCTCTTGTGGACAAATAGGACACTGGATGGCACAATGCCCAAGCCAGGCCAAGTTAGAGAAAGAAACATCACCTGGCACATGTCCACGCTGTGGTAAAGGGAAGCACTGGGCTAAAGATTGCAAATCAGCAACAAATCGCAATGGCCACCCGTTTTCGGGAAACTGGAGAAGGGGCCAGCCTCTGACCCCACAAAACTATGGGGCAGTCCCTCCCTCTTCTCAGCCACAAGTACATCTTCTAAGAACCCCCCAAAATCAGTCTCTGTCCTCTTCTGTGCCACCCCAAGCAGCACAGGGAGGGCCAGAGCCTCTCCAACCCCAGTCTCACTCACAGAGACAAGGATTAGGGTATCGTGGAGAGAGCTAATGGATTATTAAAACATCAAATTGCTAGAATACAGAAAGGAGAGTCGTATCCAGCTACCCCTGTGAATATACTTAATCATGCCTTATTTGTTTTAATTTTTTTGAATTTGGATTCAAATAATTTATCTGCTGCTCAGCGATTCTGGGAAAAAAGAGAACAGCGTGCTTTTGCCTTAGTAAAGTGGAAGGATCCCCTAACTGGTGCTTGGCATGGACCCGATCCTATTCTAACCTGGGGTCGAGGGCATGTATGTGTTTTTTCACAAGGAGAAAATGACGCCCGCTGGCTGCCTGAACGCTGCGTTCGGATCGTGGAGAGTGACAGTGGCCATCCAAGCAGCGACTCACTGGGCCTACACCCCCAACCCTCCAGTGGTGCATCCTGTGATGTGGGAAGGACCTGAGTTATTTGTGCATGTCAATTGAGACTGCTACTGATCCACTTGTTCCACACATTCATATGAGCTGTGTTTCTCCTCCTTTTACTATTATGTAGGGACCTTTTAACATATTCATTGACTCTACACAATTTAATATGTGACATTATTTTGTCTTTACCATCCCTCTTCTTAATAACCTTTTTTGTAAAAGATGCCCAGGTGAAAAGCAAAGGCCTCCAGAGGTAAGTAGAAGTCGGCCGACCCCCCTGTATGTCTGCGTTTTATTTTATTTTATTTTATTTTATTTTTGTTTGTTTGTTTGTTTGAAAAGGTGCACTGTGGGCCTAAAACAGAGGCCTGGGTGGTCAAGGGACGCCTTGACCCCCCCTCCCCTTCTGAGTTTCTTGTCGATAACAAGGCATACCTGAGAGTCCCACCAGCAAGACATCTCTAAATCTAAAAAAAGCTGTTTGGTGAAAACATTCATTTGAGCTCATTTTTTTTGTGTGTGTTAAGTGTATCTGATTGAGTCCAATTTTCTTGTTATATGTCAATGTCTGATTATTTAAAAGTCTCCGTTTCTCTGTCCTGTTCGTGTTACATATTTTTCCTTGTCCAGTTTTGTCTTTAAAATTGGTACCATTTCTAAGTATGGATCCTTATGGTTTTTCTGTGCGTACTCAATCACACATCCTTGTTATTTATTTGAACATCTCTGGGCCTAGCATGGCCGCTCCCCCATGTCTACAGTTGTAACAAGCCCTGGAAAAATAAATTCCAGCTAAGTTGCCTTGCAAAAAGTTTTGTTTTGAACCTGGTTCTCACCTGTAAGAGTAAAATTGGCAAAACTCTCTTGACACAAACTTCCGGAAATTGAACGGCCGATATTAATTTTGCACGCTTTATGAACTTTGAGTATGAATGTGTGTGAATGAGTGAGTGAACATGTTCAAGGTTAAATTGTCAGCATGCTGTATAAAACAATGGATAAATTTATACTTAAACACAAAGACAATTGGGTAAATCTAAGCTTAAAACTTCAACAAAAATATTAGGTTTGAATGTTTTACAATGTCTCAAAGAATTACTGTGCTGTCTTAGAGAAAAACTGGTAAATATTTTTCTAGATCCTGAAATCTGCATTTTATTGCAAGGCATACAGCTGTTTACATTGTAAACATTGTATCCTGTTTAGCACAGAGGTGTTAGGGAATTTGGGATTTATTACTTTAAGTTAAAGTTTGGAAACATGTATTAGATTTAAATGTAAAATTGTTCATTAACGTCAGAAACTTTGCCTGTCTGTCTTTTCTTGCAAACTGATACTAGAAATATGATGGTAAAATGTGGATAATGTGATTAGTATTTTAAAAATATGTTTAAAGCTTTATCTCCATGCAATTGGGTATATTTTAAAAAAGGAAGGAAACTAAGTCCAGACTTAGACTTTTGGTGCACTGATGTCTAGTTCTTGCGTTAGGGAAAAACTGTTATTTGAGTTTAAACTGTTGTTGGAGTTTTAGACAGTAATCTAAACTGCAAAAAAAATGCCTCTTCTTAAAGGAGGCCTGAAGGCAAAGGGTGTTCCTTGAGCCCAAGGAGACCTGGAGAAAAGGGAGTGCCTTGAGCCATTAAAGGTTTTTCAAATGCAAATGAAGACTAAAATGTTGAGTGTTTAAGTTAAATAGTGTAAACGTTTTAAAGAACATTAGAAATGGGTTTCTGAATAATATTTGAAAGTGAAGTTGTCTTAAATGTTTTAAGAAAGAAAAAAGGAAAATCAGGACTACCAAAGTAACTTCCAGCTGCCCATGGAGAAGAACAGCAATCCTTATTCAAATGTAACTTTGGCTTTTACCAGGTTCTAGGTAAGCTCATGCTTAGAGACTATTTCTGTGTTGACCACCTTGTTGCTTTAATTGGAGTAAGGTGGCCTTTTGTAGGACTCACTGATCTGAAAACTGCAGTTCTGAGCCAACCCCGGGCAAAGCAAAGTCCCTGTGAGACTGTGGTGTCAAATCTGGCAGCAGAGTGCTAATTGAGGCAGAGTTGCTTTGGAGCTCAAAGTGGCAGAGTGCTAGCCTTGAGCTGGAGAGCTGAGGGACAGTGCCCAGGCCCTGAGTTCAAGTCCAGAAACCAAGCAAGTGAAATGCCAATGGGATGTCTATCCCTGTGTGGAGAGACACTACTGGGACAACGAAGCATCCAGATGCAGAAAGTCACTGCATGGATGGCAGAGATGGTGTCAGATCCTAGAGTCACTCGTGCTTGGCCATTCAATATTAATCAGAGCCGGGAGGTCATAGAATAGTTTGTAAGCATGCCTTACTAATGCCTGTGGCTTCCATAACTGGGCAGGAACTTGTCAATCATCTGTGAGAGTGGGTAGTTTAAAGTCCTAACTGAGTAAAGTTTGATTTGACTCCAGCCACAAATTCAGGAAAGTTTGTGGATCTGAGGCTTGTGTCTCTATTAATCTGTTTAGATCTGACAACTGAAGCATTGTTAAGGTTGCAGAAATTTAGTTCCCCAGACAATCAAGAAAAAGCCTTTGTAAATGGGTGCTATGTAAGCTACACTATTGTAGCCAAAGATGGTTTGTGCAGTTGTTAAATGTCAAATATGATCTCTAGTTTGGAGTAAATTATTGTTCCTAATATCTAATCCTTCCAACCCCTTGATAAAACAGGCTAGGCTTCTTAAGGTCCCTGGTCAAGCATAGAGACAACACCCCTGAGTCAGCTTGAAGAAGTCACAGAAGTTGAATCTCCGCCCATCAATCCCCGTTAGATCAAGGGACCAGTCATTTTTGGAAAATGTGACAGGATAAATTAGGGGTATAGAAAAAAGTAAAAAATTGCACTTGTGTTTCTTTTAAAATAAAGACGGGGGAGATGTTGGGGACTGACTGTGGGGTGAGTGACCGTGACTGTGGGGTCAGTGACCTTGGACCTGCACAATTGAGTACATAAGGAAGTAAGCTCTTATCATGATTTTGGGCTGTGTCAATAGCTTCTCATTTAACCTGTTTGGGACTTGATAGCTTGTCATTCAACCTATTTCAGACTTGATAGTGTTTGTACGAATGTAGCCCCTGGCAGTTCCCTAGTTTAAAGAAGTGTATTTAAGATTGAGAACTGGAAATAAACTGGGCTATGGTCTTGGGCTACAGGCTTCTTAAGCTGTGGCTCCTGATCTGGGCTGTAGCCCTCCTGAACCCCATCTGTTTGTCTCTCTTCTATTTTGTCCTAGTCCTTGCCCCCTATTTCAGGAATCCCAATCTGCGAACCCTGGTTTGCTGCCGGTTGGCCCCGGCATTGGTTTTGTATCGACATATTGTTGCAGCTTTTCCCTGGAATGGAATGTTTTTATAGTTCC